>NC_133424.1:63749545-64069090 GCF_049350105.2 Macaca mulatta
TCCCCGCTCTTCACCAGGCAGGGCCTCTGGGGGGGCCTGCAGCACAGTGGCCCCACCCCTAGATGAAAGTTCCTATTGGCCGTGGCTCTCTGTCTTTCTGGGGTGGAGCTCTCAGAGCAGCTGGCAGCCTCTCTGCCATTGCTGCTGCAGCCATACTGCTCTCGCTGCTCTCAGGCTGGGGAAGGAACAAAGAGCCTGATTTATTTGGTGGAACCTCCAGCATGCCACAGCACTACAGAGAGGAGCCCAGTCTCTCTTCCCTGTGAGCCTCCAACCGTTACTCTTCACCGGGTAAGTCCACCTGCTTGGGCTCACAGCACAGTTGCCTCAACCAGGGGTGATTATTCCAATTGGCAGCAGCTCTGCATTCCTCTAGGATGAAGCCCCAGGAAACAAGGAAAAAGCCTTCTATCATTGGCACTTCCAAAGTCTCTGGCCCTGCTGCTCCAAGCTGGGGAGGAAACAAAATGCCTGGGCTCACCAAAGGGCTATAGTGTGCAGCCCAAGAGTGCCAAGTCAAGATCTGTAGCCAGCACTTGAGTGACAGAGGAGCCCACACTCTCAGAGCACTGGGAGGGAGCGTGGCTGCAAATGTGAGGAAATACAGAGGATTCATGTGGCTGAACAAGAGCCTACCTGCCAGCCATTATGCTTAAGCACCATCTGTTGGATCACATCCAAACTTCAACATCAAAAATACTTTGCTAATATACCCCACTGTGAAACTAAGG
The DNA here is from genome assembly GCF_049350105.2 of Macaca mulatta. Classification (NCBI taxonomy): domain Eukaryota; kingdom Metazoa; phylum Chordata; class Mammalia; order Primates; family Cercopithecidae; genus Macaca; species Macaca mulatta. Next base: position 63,750,277 of record NC_133424.1, read on the forward strand.
ACAAGAATTTAGCAACAAATAAAGACCCTGCACAAAGCTTTGGCCTTCTGAAAACATCCAGAAACAAAGCCAACTGACTGTACTCAAATTATAGCACAATTAAGGGAACATGAGCCCACATAAATGAGAAAGAACAAGTGCAAGAACTCTGGCAAATCTAAAACCCAGAGTGTCTTCTTACCTCATAATGACCACACTAGTTCCCCAGCAAAAGTTCTTAACCAGGATGAAGTGGCTAAAATAACAGACAAAAAATTCAGAATCTGGATGACAATCAAGATTATTGAGATTCAGGAGAAAGTAGAAACCCATTCCAGGGAATCAAAGGAATCAGTAAAACAACTGAAGAGATAAAAGATGAAATAGCCATCTTAAGAAAGAACCAAACTGAGCTGATAGAGTTGAATAACTCACTATAAAAATTTCATAACACAATCAGAAGTATTAACAGCAGAATAAACCAAGCTGAGGAAAGAATATCAGAGCTCAAAGACTGGTTCTTCAAATTAACTCAGGCAGACAAAAATAAAGAACAAAGAATTTTAAAAATGAACAAAACCTCCAAAAAATGTGGGATTATGTAAAGAGACCAAATCTACAACTCATTGGCATCCCTGAAAGAGGAGAGAGAGCAAGCAACTTGAACAACATATTGGAGGATATTGTCCACAAAAATTTCCCCAGCCTCTCTAGAGAGGTCAGCATGCACATTCAGGAAATTCAGAGAACCTCGTTAAGATAATATATAAGACAATCATCCCCAAGACACACAGTCATCAGGTTCTCCAAGATCAATGCCAAAGAAAAAATATTACAGGCAGCTAGAGAGGAGAGACGAGTCACGTACAAAGATTATCCCATCAGGCTAATAAAGGACCTTTTAGCAGAAAGATTGCAAGCCAGAAGAGATTGGGGGGCCTATATTCAGGATCCTTAAATAAAAGAAATTCCTATCAAGAATTTCATACCCAACCAAACTAAGTTTCATAAGAGAAGGGAAATAAAATCCTTTTCGTCCCAAGCAAATGCGAAGGGAATTAATTACCACCATATGTGCTTTACAAGAGGTCCTTAAGATAGCGCCAAACATGAACACAAAAACATTTACCTACCACCACAAAAACACACTTAAGTACATAGATCATTGACACTATAGAGCAAATACAAAAATCAAGTCTGCATAACAACAAGCTAACAACATGATGTCAGGACCTAATCCTCACATATCAATATTAACCCTGAACATAAGTGAGCTAAATACCCAAATTAAAAGGCATAGAGTGGCAAGTTGGATAAAGAAGCAAGACCCAACTGTATTTTATCTTCAACAGACCCATCTCACATGCAATTACACCTATAGTTTCAAAGCAGAGAGATGGAGACAGATCTATCAAGCAAATGGAAAGCAGGGGTTGCTATTCTTATTTCATACAAAACATATTTTAAAACAACAATGATCAAAAAGGACAAAGAAGGGAATTACATAATGATAGAGGGTTCAATTCAAGAAGACGACTCAACTCTCATAAGTATATATGTATCAACACTGGAGCACCCAGATTCATAAAGCAAGTTCTTAGAGACTTACAAAGAAATTCAGATAACCACACAATAACAGTGGGAAACTTCAACACACCCCTGATGTATTGAACAGATCATCCAGGCATAATACTAACAAAGATATTCAGGACTTAAACTTGACACTTGAGCAAATGGATCTAACAGACATCTGCACAACCCTCCACTAAACAAAGTCAGAATACACATTCTCCTCATCAGCACATGGCACATACTATAAAATTGACCACATGCTTGACCGTAAAGCAAGTCTCAACAAATTTAAAAAAAAGAAGAAAACAAATCATAGCAACTACACTCTCAGCCCACAGCACAATAAAAATGGAAATCAATACCAAGAAGATCTCTCAAAACCATACGACTAAATGGAAATGAAATAATCTGCCACTGAATGACTTTTGAGTAAACAATGAAATTAAGGCAGAAATCAAGAAATTGTTTGAAATAAATGAAAACAAAGATACAACATATCAGAATCTTTGGAACACAACTAAAGCAGTGTTAAGAGGAAAGTTTTCAGCACTAAATGCCCAAGTGAAATGGTTATATATATCTAACCAATTAGCAACCTAACATCACATCTAGAGGAACTTGAAAAACAAGAGCAAACCAACCCCAAAGCTAGCAGAAGTAAAGAAGTAACCAAAATTAGAGCTGAACTGAACAAAATGGAGGTGAGAAAAAACATACAAAAGACTTTTTCAAAACCAAAAGTTGGTTTTCTGAAAGAATAAATAAGACTGATAGACCACTATCTGGATAATAAAAAAGGAAGAATAACCAAATATACACAATCAGAAATAATGAAGGGGACATTACCACCAATCTCACAAAAATACAAAAGAAGAAAAAACCCTCAGAAACTATTATGAACTCCTCTATGCCCACAAACTAGAAAATCTAGAAGAAATGAACAAATTCCTGGAAACATATTATAAAACCTCCCAAGATTAAACCGGGAAGAAATTGAAACCCCAAACAGTTAAGTAATGAGTACTGAAATTGAATCAGTGGTAGGAAAACCCACCAATCAGAAGAAGTCCTGAACCATATGGATTCACAGCTGAATGCTACCAGATGTATAAAGAAGAGCTGGTACCAGTCCTACTAAAACTATTTCAAAAAATCAGGAAGGAAAGACTCCTCCCTAACTAATTTTATGAGGCCAGCATCATTCTGATACTAAAAATCTGGCAGAAACACAATGAAAAAAGAAAACTTCAGGACAATAGCCCTAATGAACATACATGCAAAAATCCTCAACAAAATACTAGCAAACCAATTCCAGCAGCACATCAAAAAGCTAATCCACCACAATCAAGTATGTTTTATTCCTGGGATTAAAGATTGGTTCAACATTTGCAAATCAATAAATATGATGTATCACATAAACAGAACTAAAATAAAAACCACATGATCATCTCAATAGATGCAGAGAAGGCTCTTGATAGAATTCAATATCCCTCCATGTTAAAAACCTTGAACAAGCTAAGCATCAAAGGTACATACCTCAAAATGATAAGAGCCATCTATGACAAAACCACAGCCAACATCATACTAAATGGGCAAAAGCTGGAAGAACTAGAACAATACAAGATGCCCTCTCTCACCATTCCTCTTGAACACAGTACTGGAAGTCCTAGCCAGAGCAATAATGTGAGAGAAAGAAAAGACATCCAAATGGGAAGAGAGGAAGTCAAACTATCTCTGCAGAAGATGTGATTCTATATCTAGAAAATTCCATAGTCTTTGCTCAAAGGTTCCTAGATCTGATAAACAACTTCAGAAAAGTTTCAGGATACAAAATCAGTGTACAAAACCCAGCAGCATTTCTATACACCAGTAACATCAAAGATGAGAACCACATCAAGAATGCAATCCCATCACAATAGCTACAAAAGAATAAAATGCCTGAAATAGAGCTAACCAACCACAGAGGTGAAAGATCTCTAAAAAGAGAATTACAAAACACTGCTGAAGGAAGTCAGAGACAACACAAATGGAAAAACATTCCATGCTCATGGATAGGAAGAATTGATATTATTAAAATGACCATACTGTCCAAAGCAATTTACAGATTCAATGCTATTCCTATTGAACTATCAATGACATTTTTCACAGAACTAATAAAAACCACTCTAAAATTCATTTGGAATAAAAAAAGAACATGAATAGCCAAAGCAACCCCAAACAAAAAAAACAAACCCGGAAGCATCATATTACCTGATTTCAAACAATGCTACAAGGCTATATAGCATCAAACAATGCTACAAGGCTATAGTATATCAAACAGCAAGATATTTGTACAGAAAGACACATAGAACAATGGAACAGTTTAGAGAACCCAGAAATAATGCCGCAAACTTACAACTATCTGATCTTTGACAAAGCTGACAATAACAAGCAGTGAGGAAAGGACTTCCTATTCAATAAATGGTGCGGGATAATTAGCTGGTCATATGCAGAAGATCAAAACTGTACTTCCAGCTTTCACCATGTAAAAAAAAAAAACCCAAGATGAATTAAAACCTTAGATGTAACATGTAAAATATTAAAAACTCTAGAAGAAAATCAAGGAAACACCATTCTGGACATTGGCCCTGGGAAAGATTTCATGGCCAAGACTCCAAAAGCAGTTTCCACAAAAACAAAAATTGACAAATGGGACCTAATTAAACTAAAGATCAGGGTTAAGAGGAAAGCTTCTTCCATACAGCAAAAGAAATTATCAGCAGAGTAAAAAGACAACCTACAGAATGGGAGAAAATATTTACAAACTACAAACATCTAACAAACTTCTAATATCTGGAGTCTATAAGGAGTTTAAACAAATTAACGAGCAAAAAACAAACAACTCCTTTAAAAAGTGGCAAAGGATATGAACAGACACTTCTCAAAAGAAGACTTCTGTACGGCCAACAAGTAAAAAAAGAAATGTTCAATATCACTAATCATTAGGGAAATGCAAATCAAAACCACAGTGAAATACCACCTCACGCAAGTCAGAATGGCTATTACTAAAAAAAGTGAAAAAATAACAGATGTTGGCAAGGTTTTAGAGAAAAAGGAACACTTATACACTGCTAGTGGGAATGTAAGTTAGTTGAGCCACTGTGGAAAACAGTCTGGAGATTTCTCAAAGACCTTAAAGTAGAATTACCCTTCAACCCAGCAATCCCATTATTGGGTATATACCCAAAGGAATATAAATTATTCTATCTTAAAAACACATGCATGCATTTGTTCATTGCAGCACTATTCACAATAGCAAAGACATAGAATCAACCTAGATACCCATCGATGGTGGGCTGGATAAAGAAAATGTGGTACATAGACACCATGGAATACTATGCAGCCATAAAAAAGAATGAGATCATGTCCTTTCCAGCAACATGGATGGAGCTGGAGACCATTATCCTAAGCAAATTAACACAGGAACAGAAAACTAAATACTGTATGTTCTCATTTAAATGCGGGAGTTAAACATTGAGCACACATAGACACAAAGAAGGAAACAATAGACACTAGGACCTACTTGAGGGTGGAGAGTGGGAGGAGGGTGAGAATTGAAAAACAACCTATTGGGTGTTATGCTGATTACCTGGGTGACAAAATTATCTGTACAGCAAACTCCCATAACATGCAAATCAACTATAACCGTGGATGTATCTATTTCCCCTTGCAGCTCTGTTGGTTTTTGTTCGTTTATTTTGATAAATAATGCTCTGTTATTGAGTGCATATACATTTAATATATTTATATATTTAATGAAGTGATAGAAGCCAGTTACATAGAGTAAGTATTGTGTGATTCCATTTTCATGAAGTTCCAGAATGGACAAAACTAATAGATAGTGATAGGGGTCATAAAAGTGATTGCTGGAAATGAGACATTGACTGGGAAAGAAAATGAGACAACTTGGAGGGATGATGAAAAGATTCCCTATCTTAAGTAGGGACATGGTTACAGTGTGTGTACATTTGCCCAAACTAATTTAACTGGATGCTTAAAATGTGTGCTTTCTATTATTTGTAAAGTATGCCTCCTCCATAATATCATAAAGTTGACATTAAGTAAACACTGTAGTTGATGTGAAAAATGCAATGTAATGGTGATGAGCAGTAATGACTTTGGGTTGATTTGGACTGTCTACTATAGGGCTTGTATCTACCACATTCCTTGTACTTAATGCACCTGGCACAGACTAAGTTTTGTTCATTTCTTTTTCTCAATAATCAATGCCATAAGAAAAGGCTAATATTCCAGGAAATATGATAATCTGATATATGAGGAGCATAAATACCTCCAACAAATTAACTGGAGTACATATTTCATCAGAACTATTAGATTCAGTTCCACATGTGACTATTTTAAATTATTGACATCAATACTTTTTAAATTATTACTGAATCAAAACTTTAAAATAGTCACATGTGGAACTGCACGGAATGTCAGGTATTAATGAAGAAATGCCTCAGGGTCCTTACATAGGGCAGCATTCAAAAGGGATAATGCTGAGTGGAAATTAAGGTCTCTGTCACTCACCCTGGAGCCTGAGACCATGACGGGGTTCATATCATCCATGTTTTGCACTGGCTGGGCTGCTTTCTTCCTTCTGGTCTTCACTCTGAGGGAACAGCACCAAGCCTTTCAGTCTGGTTATTTGGAGCCTCTTTCCCCAAAAAAGAACCATCTCCCCACTCCCTATGGAGAGTACAGAAGTAATGAAGAGGTCCAGGTGATCCCACAAGCCCAAGAGTTGAACCATGGTTTCAAAGAGACCTCATGCTTGGCTCAGCTGGTCAACGGGGTAATTCACACCACCACTACCCTCCCTTTCCTCAGTCTCGACTTTCCCAAGCACCCCATTTTCCTTCACTTGGGTTTTCTGAGATTCTGCCACCTGTGTGCCCTTCCCACATCACGTCTTTCTGTGCCTCCCTGGAGCCCAGTCTCACCTGAAGATGAAGCCAACACAGAGGAAAACCAGGGCTGTGGTGCCAGCTCCCCAGACTGCTCCCAGGACACCACCAACCCCGCCTTCTGGTTTCCCTATAATTGGATTTTTGAGTGAACTCCAGTTCCAATTCCAGTACATCCTCCCAACAGCCATTCCTCTCCACCTTCCACTAATGTGACCACCCCCAATCCAGGACTCAGTCACTCACCATTTCACTGCCCTGTGAACCCGGAACCAGCCTCTTCTCTCTCCATGACTCCCCCTTCCCCCAACTGCAAGACTGAGGACGTTGTGTCCCCAGCCACTCTGGTCTGGGCCTTGGAAACGTCTTCTCCAAGCTTCAATTCTCTGGAGCAGTTAGGGTTAAATTATGTCTCCCCACAATTCCTATTCTAACCCCCAGCACCTGAAAGCATGACCTGATTTGGAGAAGGGTCATAGCTGATGTAATTAGTTATAATGAGGTCATCCTGGATCAGGGTGAGCCCTAATCCAATATGACTACTGTCCTTATAAAAAGGGGAAAATGTGGGCTGAGTGCAGTGATTCACACCTGTAATTCCATCACTTTGGAAGGCCAAGGCAGGCAGATCATGAGGTCAGGAGATTGAGACCATCCTGGCCAACATGGTGAAACCTGTCTCTACTCAAAATATAAAAATTAGCTGGGCATGGTGGTGAGCACCTGTAGTCCCAGCTACTCGAGAGGCTGAGGCAGGAGAATCGCTTGAACCTGGGAGGTGGAGGTTGCATATGTCAGATTATCACGTTGCAGTGAGCCAAGATCGCACTATTGCATTCCAGCCTAGCAACAGAGTGAGACTTCCTCTCAAAAAAAAAAAAAAAAAAAAAAAAAAAGGAAAATGTGGACACAGACGCACATGTGGACGCAGACACCACCATGTGAAGATTAAGTCAGAGGTCAAGGCAATGCTCCTTCAAACCAAGGAACGCCAAAGACTCCCAGGAAACCACCAGAAGCCAGGGAAGGAGCATGGAAGAGATTCTCCCTCACAGCCTCAAAAGGAACCAACTCTAACACCATGCATGATCTTGGACTTCTGACCTTGAGAACCGTGAGACAATACATCCCTATTGTTTAAGTCATGCACTTTGAAATACTTTGTTATGGCAGCCCTAGCAAACTCATACAAGAACCCAGGCTTCTCTTCCCCCAGCTGTCACCTCTTAGCAGACTCCTGACCTGGCAGCAGCTGAGACAGAGCTGCTCTGGGATGTTCTGGGCCTCAAAGCTGAGCCTGATACTTGAACTGAATCCCTGGCAGAGGCTCAGGGAGCTGTTGGCCAAGGGACTGGCTGGCTAGGGATGACTGTGAAAGAGCCATGGCTGCTGTTCCCATTCCTCCAGCATCCCCTCCCCAAGCTTCCAGTGCAGGGAGGAGCTGCTGCAGTGTGGACTCTAAGCCTCCCAGAGGCAGGAGGGTCCCAGCAGTTGTGAGGGGTCTGGGGAGGGAGGACAGGACTTAGCAGGGGCCTCTTCTCTGAATACTATGGAGTTCTCGCCCAGCTGCCCACACTCTCGCGCACCTCCCCACACTCACACTGCACAAAGAGACTCAGAGAGATTTGCAGGGAGCCCAGAGGGTGCTGAGCGCGGCAGGTGAAACCTCCTTCTTCTGCAGACCCTACTTGCGACAGCTCCAGGACCCCGGTATTGGAGATGGGTGTGGCGTTCAGGGCAGGGAAGCCCTGGAACCAGCTCAGGTGCGCAGGGGGGTTGCCGTCAGCATCACAGAGCAGCCGCAGAGCCTGGCCCTCCAGGACGAGGAGGGACGAGGTGTTTTGCAGGATTTTGAGGGCTTTGGGGAGAGAGGTGCAGAGAGTGAGAGATGGGGTGTAGGGGCAAGGCACTGGTGTCCCTCTCCTCCTGTGGGGTCCCCACTAGCTCTGAGGAGGAGACTAGTAAAGTGGGGGCCTCAGGTCTTCAGAAGAGCCCAGACCATTTCCCTGGAGCAGCCCAGGTTGCCCTGCAGAGAGTGGAGCAGGGGCTGGGGACAGCGTCGTGGCAAACAAGTGCCATTCCTGGACCACGGAGATGCCTGCGGCAGTAGGAAAACAAGCAGCGTCAGAGAGAAGGGGGAGTGCGAGGGGTGCGGCAGCTCCTGTGGATGAGGTGACAAAGGCTGGGGGTGAGCAAAGATTCAGTTCAGGGCTTTGAAGGCTATGGAGGCCTTAGTCCTGGCTTCTCATATTGATCCTTGTTAGTCCCCACTCTGCTTCCATCCAGCCCTGGAGGGAACAGGACAGGCTGGTTCCTACCTGTGCTGTTTCCTTGGAAGATGCTGACTGTCACTTTCTGTGGAGCATCTGGGGTGGAAAGAGGTGGCAGCCTCAACATCCCTGAAGAGGAACGGTAGGCATGGGGCCTTCCCCTCAGGAGCCATGAAAACAGGGAAGGGAGCTGTCCTCTTTGGCGACCAGGTCCCCAACTTTAAGCTCTGGCTCAGCCCTGCCCTGTCCCCCACACCCTCAGGGACCCGGGGGTCCTGGCCCAGCACTCACAGGAGACATTGAGCTGGATGGTTCTCTCCATGATCACACCGACTCCAGGGTACATCACCTGACAGGTGAGGCTGGTGCTGTGGTCCTGGGGCCGTGGGGTGATCGTGAGCACCGAGGACTGGGTGGTCCTGGGGCCCAGGGAGGTGGGGGCAGCTGACATCCAGGAGAAGATGGGGGGCGTCCCCTGCTCACAGGCCCAGGGCACAGAGCAGGTCAGGGTCCTGGAACAGCCGGACTCCAGGGTCCCTGGGATGGAGATGCTGGGCCTGTGGGTCAGGTCTGGTGAGGAGATGGGGACGCAGGATCAGGACCGGGGTATGAGGTTTCACCCAGAGGGAAGCCCAGTCTCTGCTTCAGCTCCTCCCCTGAGCCCAACAAGCTTAATTCTACCCACCTCCCAGGACGGGAGTCCTGTCCCAGCCCTGCCCTACAGCCCCCATGATCTTCCCCTGATGGCCAGTCCTGGAGCTGGTTCCTTACCCATCACACACACAGAGAGCTTGGAAGATACATAAGATGTATAACCAAAATTTGGCCATTTCTGCTTCAACTGAAAGAAGTATACAGCAGTGTCCCTCCTCCGGGCATCTCTGATGCTCAGGGAGCAGTTCTTACGGCTGAGATCCCAGAGGAGGTGGAATCGGCCCCGGGTCTCCTCTTGCACTTCTTCATGTGGGTCATTTGTGGCCACTGGAACATCAGCCCCTTCCAAGTACCAGTAGCCATAATAACTGTACCAGGGTGAATAGATAGTGGGCAATCTGCAGGGTAGGAGGACACACAGACCCTCCTGCACCGTCAACGACTCTGGTCCCTCCAGCCGGAATCTCTGCTCCTGAGCCAGGGCCCCTATGGAGGCATGATGGTCAGCTCGGCCCAGCCCCACGGCCCCTCTCCCCCGGCCCACTCACCTGCCCACAGCAGGAGCAGCAGCAGCGGTAGCATCTCTGAGGCGAGGCTTCCTGGGCTCCCTGCGTGAGCAGAGAATGGGAAGGGAGTGGAGGGGAAGGACTGCGGGGAGGAACGGGTGGCTGGGGAGGAGCGCGTGATCTTGGCGATTCACAGAAGAGGAAGCCACAGAAGCCACAGGCCGTCGGAGCTCCACTCCCTCTGCACAGAGCAGACAGAAACCTTGCGACCCAGAGACCACAGAGACCTGCTCAGATGAGAGCAGAGGAGCAGAGACTGTGTCCCGCCTCCCACCTCGGGGCTTCCTGCAAGCACCAGAGCCTGGACCAGGGCCTCCGGGGGCATCTGAGGAATGGGGCACCCGTGTCTAAGGCCCTCCTACTCTGAGGTGCTTTTCTGTGCCCCACTGTTTACACCTGGGAGCTGGTCACTGCTGGCCTCAGAGAGTCACAGCCTCATCACAAGCCATGAGAAAGTCAGTCCTGCAGGATATAGGATTCTGTAGGGTCTGTGGGAGTGTTTGGGGCAGTGAAAGGAAGAAGGGTCCCAGGTGCAGTGTGGGTGGTAGCCCCTCATTCATTCACTCATTCATTCATTCACAGAGTGAACATCTGTATGTAGACGGGGCTGGAGAAGAGATGCCAGGGACCTGGTCTCTACCCTTGAGATGATCCCCATGCATAGCCTCCCATCCTCAGCACACACACACGTCGTCTGGCTTTAGAGCTGTGGACACTGGTGAGTTTGCCGTGTGTCACAGTAGAATGCTGGATATTTTTTAAAACGTGAGTATGGAGGTTTTTCCTTGACAGCTAGTATGCTTACAAAATTTCAATGACATCTCCAAAATAAGAACCACGCAGCACTTCATGTAAACCAAAAGGGAGGACACATATTTTGTGAATTGCAGTGCAGAAGAAACTTCTTTGGAATTAATGTTGCCACTCAGTGCATTGTGGACTGGAGAAGTTGTTTTTTTAGGTCCTCATCATAGAGATTAGCAATTTCTTTCCTGTAAAAAATCTGCTTCTCACAGTTAAAGGTGGCACAAAAGACATATTTCTGGACAACATGAGTGGAATATCCAGAGAAAATTAAAATTTTAGATCTAGTTCACACGGTTTTCCATTTTCCTCTGTGCAGTATGCATCTGGCAAATCTTTAATACCTATGAGGTATTAGAATTTGCCACCATATATTTGTAATGTTTTTTATTTCTACAAACTTAAGGAGTAAATGTAAAATTTTGTTGCATGTATATAATGCATAGTGATTATGTCAGGATATTTAGAGTGTCCGTCACCTGAGTGTAATACATTCTTGTGAACTAAAATCACACTATTCTGCTTCCTAACACTGAATTTATTCCTTCTAACTCTATGTTTGTACCACTTCACTCACTTCTCTTCATCTTCCCTCCTCCCCTTATCTGACCCTTTCCAGTCTCTGTTGTCTGTCTTTCTACTGTCTACCTCCATGTGATAATACTTTTCTAGCTCCCACATGTAAGTGAGAACACGCAATATTTATCTTTTTGTGTCTGGCTTATTTCAATTTAGATAATGAATTCCAGTTCCATCCATGCTGCCGCAAATGACACGATTTCATTCTTTTTTATGGCCATATAGTATATATACCATATTTTCTGTATCCATTCATCTGTTAATTGACACTTAGGTTGATTCCATATCTTTGATATTGTGAATAGTGCAGAAAAAAACATGTGAATGCAGGGGTCTCTTTGATGTATTTATTTCTTTCCCTTCGGGTAGATACCCATTAGTGGGATTGCTTGTGTGATCGAACAGTAATTCTGTTTTTAGTTCCTGAGAAATGTCCGTAGTGTTTTCCAAAGTGGCTGTACTAGTTTAAATTCCCACCAACAGTACAGAAGAGTTTTCTCCTCATCCTTGCCAACATCTGTTATTTATTTATTTATTTTAGTAATCGTCATTCTGACTGGGTAAGATGGTATCTCATTGTGGTTTCGATGTGCACTTCTCTGATAATTAGTGACGCTGACCATTTTTTCGTATTGGCTGTTCTTATGTCTTCTTTGAGAACTGTCTGTTCCTGTCCTTTGCCCACTTTTTACTTGGATTATTTGCTTTTTCCTGTTGAGTTGTTTGAGTTCCTTATATAGTCTGGATATTAGTTGCCTGTCAGAAGAATAGTTTGTGAATATTTTCTGCAATTCAACAGGTTGTTTCTTCACTCTGATATTTTGCTGACAGAAGCTTTTTTTTATTAAGTCCCATGTGTTTATTTTTGTTTTTGTTGCCTGTGCTTTTCAGAACTTAGTCATAATTTCTGACTCTTCTGGTCAATGTTCAGAAGAGTTTTCCCTTGGTTTTCTTCTAGCTTTTATAAAATATAGTTTTGGGTCTTATATTTAAGTGTATGGTTCATTTTGAGGTTTTTTTTAATATGATGAGAGAGAAGAATCCAGTTTCATTCTTTTGTGTGGGGGTATATGATTTTCCCAGCACCATTTGTTGAAGAAGGTGTCCTTTCCTCAATATAAGTTCTTGTCAGTTTTGTTGACAATTCATTGGCTGTATACATGTTGCTTTATTTCTGGGTTATATTCCAATGGTCTATGCATGTATTTTTATGCCATATCATGCTGTTTTGGTTATTATAGCCTTGTAATATAGTTTGAAGTCAGGTAATGTGATGCCACTAGTTTTGTTCTTTTTCCTTAGGATAGCTTTGGGTATTCAGGCTCTTTTTGGATCCATATGACTTTTAGAATTGTTTTTTACTATTCTGTGAAGACTGACATTGGTATTTTGACATGGATTGCATTGAATCTTTATATTGCTATAGACCAATGTGGTCTTCTTAATGATCTTAATTCTTCCAGTTCATGAGCATGGGATGTTTTTCCATTTGTTTGTGTCATCTTCAATTTCTTTCATCAGTGTTTTTTAGTTTTTCCTGTACAGATTTTCACCTGGTAGGTCATTAAGAGGATATTGTTTAATTTCCATGCATTTGTCTTGTTTCCAGAGTTCCTCTTGGTGCTGACTTGTTGTTTTGTTCCATTGTGGTCTGAGTATATTTTTAGTATAATATTGATTTTTTTTAATTTATAGAGACTTATTTTGTGGTTGAATATATGGTGTATCCTGGAGAATGTTTCACATACTGATGAAAAGAATATGTATTCTGCAGTTGTTGGGTAGAAGTTCTGTAAAAGTCTGTTAGTTCCATTTGGTCTATAGTGTAGTTTAAATGTGATGTTTGTTTGTTGATTTTCTGTCTAGATGTTCTGTCTAATACTGAGAATAGGGTGGTGAAGCTTCTTACCTTATTGTATTGCATTCTATCTCTCTCTTTAGATCTAGCAATATTTTCTTTATAGATATGGCTGCTCCAGTGCTGGGTGCATATATATTCAGAATTGTTAGATCCTCTTGCTGGGTTGATCCCTTCATCATTATATAATGACCTTCTTTGTCTTTTTCTACTGCTCTTGACCTGAGGTCTGTTTTATCTAAGTATAGTTACTGCTGCTTACTATTGGTTTCCATTTGTGTGGAGTATCTTCCTCCATCCTTTGACTTTTGGTCTATATGTGTCTTTTCTTAAGGTGTGTTTCTTTAAGCTGCATATGGTTGAGTCATTTTTAAAATCCATTCAGCCCTTCTATGTCTCTTAAGAGGATACTTTAATCTATTTACATAGACGGCTATTATTAATTTGTGAGGCTTCCTTTCTGTCAGGTTATTAACCATTTTCTTGTTTTAAACACTCCTTGTTTCTTTCCTTTTATCTTATTGTTTGTCCTTGTGATTTGGTGGATTTCTGTAGTGGTACCATTTGAGTCCTTTCTAGTTCTCATTTGTATGATTGCTTTACCAGTGAATTTTTTACTTTCATGTGTTTTCATGATGATAAAATCATCCTTTTGCTTCCAGGTTTAGGACTCCTTTGAGTATTTTTTGCAGGGCTGGTCTAGTGGTAATAAATTCCATCAGCATTTGTTTATCTTGGGATTACTTTATTTCTCTTTTATTTATGAAGAATAGTTTCTTTGAATATTCTGTGGTGGCAGTTATTTTTTCTTTTAGTACTTAGAATATATCAGTTCCTTCTTTTCTTGCCTGTAAGGTTTCTGCTGAGAGATCTGCTCTTAGTCAAATGGTATTTCCTTTAGAGGTAGCTAGATGCTTTTCTCTTGCTGTTTGTAGAATTTGCTCTTTAACTTTGACTTCACACAATCTGACTATAATGTGCCAAGGAGAAGACATTTTGCACTGGGCATCTGCCTGGGGATCATTGGGTCTTCTGTATCTCTATGTCTAAATCTTTTGTTAGACTTGGGATGTTTTCATGTATTATTTTGTTGAGTAGGTTTTCCAATATTTCTTTGTTTTTTTCACCCTTATAGATACCAATAATTTATAAATTCCATTGCTTTATATTGTCCTAAATGTTATTAAGGCTGTGCTCATTCTTTTTTGTACTTTTCCCTTTATTTTTGTCTGACTAGATTATTTCAAAAAACCTGTCTTGAAGTTCTGAGATTCTTCTGCCAGATTTAGTCTATTGTTGAACTTTTCAGATGTGTTTTGTATTTCCTTCAATTAATTATTCAGTTCCAGAATTTATATTTGATTACTTTTAAAAATATACATCTCTTTGATAAATTTCTCATTTATGCCCTGAATTGTTTTTCTGGTTTCCATAGTATTGATTCTCAGAATTCTGTTGTATCTCACTGAACTTCTTTAACATCAATATTTTGAATTCTTTGCCTGGAGTTTCAAAAATTTCTTTTTGATTAAGATCTATTTCTGCAGAATTCTTGTGTTCCTTTCATTGTTCTTTCATGTTTCCTGTGTCCTTATGTTAAAAACTGTGCATCTGGTATAACGGCGGCTTCCTCCTATTTTTTAATTTACTCTCAAAGAAGACATTTTCTTGAAAATGTATCTATGTTGCTTGTTTGGTGGGGTGCTTTGGCTTTGATTATGGTTACGTGCAGTAGTAGTATACTTTCTGTGTATTTCTTTGACTGTAAATAGTATTAGTGATATGTGTGATTTCTTTGGCCAGTTGGACATGGTTATTAGTGGAGCATATGGTAAAGTTGTGCTAGGGACAGGGATGCTCAGTGGGAGAGTCTTCAGGTCCCCAGCATTGGCATCAGTGGGCTGAGCATCTATCTTTGTGCCCCAGGGTGGTATATACTGGCTTCTCTGTTGGCAGTTACCAGTGGGTTGATTCTTGGGCCTTCAGGTTGCTCAGTTGGACGCCCATAATAGCATCAATGGATCAAACAATCGTGTGGGTTCTTAGGCCCTGGGCAGCTAGCATGGCATTGGCAATAGCAATAGCATGGGCGAGATGATTCTATGAGTCCCAAGTGATGTGCATTAATGTTGGTGGTGGCTGCAATGGGCTGGACAAGATAGTCTTTGGACCCACAGGTGGCACTTGCAGGTAGGTGCCAGGCAAGGTGGTAGCAGCCAGAAGTTTAGGTCCAACCTCAAACCCTCAGGAGAAGTGCTCAGTTGCCCAAATGAATTGGGTCGAGCCATCCACAGGACCCTGAGCTATATGCTCTGTCTCAGAGCAGGAGAGGTGAGGCGAAGCTGAGCTACATGGGCTTATGCTCAGGTCCTCAATGGTGAGAGCAGGCACTAGCTATTGTGGGCAGGGTCAGGACAATCACTGGGTCCCAGGCAGAGTATTTGGGTGAGGGGCAGTGGCAGCCTCACTGAGGCCCTGCTACTGAAGAGGGTAGGGCCATCTTGAGTGGTCACAGCCTGGGTCAGTTGAAGGTGGCAGAAGAACATACATCCCTTTCACACTCCAGTCCTGGTGGGGCTCAACCCCCACCCTGGTTGCTGGAGCCCCCATCTGGCTTGCAAACAAGTTCCAGTGGCAACTTGTACCCCTCTTGCATCCTTGTCTCAGATTCTGGCAGTGCTCGCTTCACAGCCACTGCTGCCCAAACCTTGCTCACTTTCTAGCCCCAGCTGCAGGAGCACTCCTGGCTTCAATCCCCTGTCCCAGCAGCAACAGCTTAAGTTTCTGTAATGCCCCAGTTTCAGTGTCTCTGGGTCCTGAACAGCATATGGTTTCCAGAGGATAAGCTTGAAAATGCTTAAGTGTCAGAAAGGTGTGGAACCCAGCAGGAGCTCCCTTCCTGGAGTAGTTCTGTCCAATGGTGTCCTGACTCTCTATGTTAAGTTTCAGGTGTTGGGTGTTGGAAGGGTTGAGGGCTTCTCTCTTGACCAGGATTGCTGAATTCTGCCACGGAGATGTGGGTGACTGGAAGTCTCTAACTCAGTCCTTTGTGCATTTGGGAAGTCACTCCCTGCTCCAGGCCAATCCCAATCAGGGAGGCTGCCTCTTTTCTTTCTCCTGCCCTGTTTTTGGTGCCCCCAGTCACTTCTCTGGTGGATTCCAGGATTTTCCCTTGGATAATGTAATTCAAGTGTGACTGTGTATACACTACTCTGGTTCTTCTAAGTGGAGGAGGCAGGCATGAAATGCTTCTAGTTAGTTGTCTTGAGCTACTCTTATTTAAACAATTTTTAAACACAATAGTATCTAGATAAATGTTCATTCATCCTTACTAAAATAAGAGAGCTAGTTTTGCCTTTATTTGATATATAAGTAATTGAGCCACCAATAAGTATAATACTTGTTCTAGATTATTTTTTAGGTAAAAATGTGGCACATAATAGAAAATTCAATGAAATTTGTCTTAACAGTAAATAAAGTTATATCATGTTCATAGACTGGAAGGTTAAATATGAAGTTGTGATTTCTCATTATGTTTCTTTAATGAACTTTATTAGGTATAATTTTTATAGTCAAATTTGGAATTTATTTCGCCTAAAACAGTTCCAATGAGAGAAAAATTTTGACATAACAGTGAAAACAAAATCCTCATACCTTACAATTAAAATTTTTGGATATTTGTATCATAAGCATATCTGGCCTATAAGAAGCATCATTTCTACTAGAGATTTCTCATCAAGAATAAATGAGGTCCTTTTCATGAGGAAAACAAACAAAACTCTTAGTCATAACTTTGATCCGTGTTCAACCTCCTCAACAAAGTTTTGCATGCATTATTTTTATACTAGAGATGTGAATTTTTAAAATTAGCAACACATATTTTTAATATACCTGAAGATATTTCCTTCCTTCCAATAATTATCAATAAAAGGAAAGGCAGGTATATGTACTACTATTATTAGATCTATCAGCCTAATTTTAATTTCTAATTAATATCTTTATTTAAATTGTTCAGTTTAATAAAAATAATTTAATGGGTTAAGACACTGCCTTCAATTAGGTTTTAATTTAGAGCAGAAGACAGATCCTACAAGAAGACAGTCCTACATGAATATTTAATGTTGCATCTGGGCACTTTTCCTGACCTATGCTAGTTTGCCAACCAGTGTTTGTCCAACATACAAAGGTAGGCTGCATATACTCAGAAACCAAATTATTGAGATTTCAACAATATACAAAAGTCATTTCATATGCTCATACTTTCTGTTTATTCTCTTATTTAAGGAAAAATTCACATTGTTAATGGAAAAACAGGTTCTTGTGCCAGCCGGCTAGTAAATCTCATAATTTCATTAAAAACACTGTGGATAACTTTGTACGCTATTAATGGGAATGTACATTAGTACACCCATTATGGAAAGCAGAATGTTGGTCCTCCCAAAATTAAAAATAGAACTACCATATGACCCAGAAATCCCATTTATGAGTATCTATTGAAAGAAAACAAAATTCGTATATTGAAGAGACATCTGTACTCCCATATTTTCCAAAGTACTATCCGCAACAGTCAAGATACGGAATCAACCTAAGTGCCCATCAATGGATGAACAGATAAAGAAAATGTGGTATGTATATGCAAAAGAATATTATTCAGCTTTAAAAAGAAAGAAAATTTTGCCACTTGCAACAACATGGATGAACCCGGAGGAAAATATGCCAAGTGAAATAAGCTAGGCACAGAAAGGCAAATACTTCATGATTCTGCTTATATGAGGAATCTGTATAAGTCAATTTTATAAAAGCAGAGGCTAGAACCCTGGTGATCAGGAGTGGGGGTTGGAGACAATAAAGAGATGTTAGTCAGAGGGTACAAAGTTTCAGGTAGACAAGAGGAATCTGGAAATCTCCTGTACTGCATGGTGACTATAGCTAATAATACTGTATCATATATTTCAATACTGCCAAGACAGTACATTTCCAATGTTCTTATCACAAAACAAAACAAATATTGCTGGATACAAAGCAATCCTTTTGATGAGTATAAGGTGTTACTTTAAAGTGCAAAGGGGTTGATAAGTGTGAGATGTAATGCATATATTAGTTAGCTTATTTCTTCATTATACAAGGCACTCATATTTTAAAACATTAGGTTGCATATCATAAATATACACAATTTTATTTGTCTATTAAAATAGAACAATGAAAATTCAAAGGAAATGTCCACAAAACATCACATTATATGCTGTAAATAAATACAATATTTATCTTTCAATTCCACCTCAATAAGGCTGGAAATATTGTGTTGAAAAATCCACAACTCAGCCTACTGCCTGGCCCTCTTGAGCCTTCAGGTCCCTCCAGCACTGAGACTTGGGATTCAGCGTTGTGTCCCCTGTACTCCCACATCTCTTCTTGGTCCCTGGGGCAGCGCTTACCTGAGGAAGAGGAGGCAGAGGCAGATAGCCAGGATCTTCACAGCTGCTTCCCCAACAGCCACCAGGACCACCTCTACCACAGGTCCTGATTTCGAAAAGTTTTTCCCCAGATGGGAGCAGTGGCCTATAATCCCAGCACTTTGGGAGGCTGAGGTGGGCGGATCACTTGAGGTCAGGAGTTCAAGACCAGCTTGGCCAACATAGCAAAACCCTGTCTGTACTAAAAATACAAAAGAAATTACCTGGGTGTGGTGGCACATGCCTGTCATCCCAGCTGGTAGGGAGACTGAGGCATGAGAATTGCTTGAACCTGGGAGGCAAAGGTTGCAGTGAGCCAAGATCACACCACTGTACTCCAGCCTGGGCAACAGAGCGAGACTCTGTCTCAAAAAATTAAAAAAAAAAAAAGTTTTGCCCCACACTGGGTGGGTGAATACACACACTTTTACCCCTCCCTGTTGGGCATGTAACCTTGTTCACCTTCATGGAGAGCCACTTAGCCATATTTTTCAAAATTAGAAAGAACATATGATCCAACTGTTTTGCATTTAAGAACTGATTTCACGGGCATAGATGTACACTTGTGGCAGCAGATACAAGATTATTTATTGCAGTGTTACTGTTGGCAGGATAAAATTAGTGCCATGATATTCCATGAGGCACAAAATCAGAGTCCACATTTTTGATGCCATAAAAGTGGAGTCCATCCACACAGTGGAATCACACACAGTACTGGAGGAGAGTAATATCACTCTGACGTCACTACTGATGTTAAACCATCACTGAGCTCCTTCGGGCGAGCAAATCAAGGTGCGGTGCAGACAGGACAGACACTGGTGGATTCTGGGGAAGGGCATGGGTGACTGAGGGCAGATTCTACTGTGCATTCTGAATTTTCACCCATGTGACTGTATCGTCTGTCCAGAAGAACTTGGATCAGGACTATTGGGGAGAATAAGAAGATGAGGGAGGAGGAGTATTCAGGAGGTGGGGACTCAAAGCCTGGATCTGCTATGTGAATGGCACCCTGTCCTTGTTACGGGGCCCATGGGAGTTGTATGTGGAAGAGGCCAAGGGTAGTGAGGGGAGGGTGGGGACAGGTGCTCAGGTGGCTTCGGAGACTAAGGATGGGGAAGACCCTGTTTCACTTACAAGGGGGTCTCAGTTTACCAAGGTGAGTCCAGGAAGAAACAGTAGCCCAGCCCTGCCCAGAGCTGCAGGCCCTATTCCCTCAGCCCCAGGGAGGGGGCTCTGTCCTATCTGTGCCATCTCCTAGAGAGACACCGATCCTTGGGTTCCTTAGAGCATCTGGAACAGGAAGAGAGAATTTCCTTTTCGTTGGGGTTGAGATGAGGTAAAAGTAGGCACTCCTTCCCTACCCCAGAAGCCACAGGAATGTCAAAAGGCAGAGCTTCTGTCCTTCTAGTTCCCCTGCTCAGCCAGGCCTCCAGGACATAGTCACAAAATGTCCCCTGCCCTGATCCTCCTCTGCCCCCTACACCCTCAGGAACCCAGGCATCTTGGCCCCAGCACTCACAGGAGACACTGAGCTGGATGGTTCTCTCTGTGGTCACACCAGCTCCGGGGAACTTCACCAGCCAGGTGAGCTTGGTGCCGTGGTCCTGGGGCTGTGGGGTGATCATGAGCACCGAGGAGCCGAAGGTCCTGGAGCCCAGATGCAACAGGGAGACCCCCATTCGGAAGAATGTGGAGGGGGGTCCTCCCATTCACAGGCTCAGAACACGTAGCAGGTAAGGTTCCTGGTGTGACTGGTACCCGAGGATCTCCGGGATGAAAATGTTGGGCTTGTGTGTCAGGGCTGAAGAGGAGAGAGAGGAGCTTGGGGACCATCTGAATGTTGTCAGCCCACCCCAGTGTCCTTTCACGGCTGTCCTCATGCCACTACCTGTAGAAGGAGCAGAACCTTCATTGCATTATTTCTGATGTCTGGGCTCTTAACATACTTGTCATATTCCAAGAGAGCATCTTACAAGATATGAATGTTTCCTGAAGGGTTTCTCCTTTCTGAAGAGTCCCCATGGGCTGGGCGCCATGTCTTACGCCTGCAATCTCAGCACTTTGGGAGGCCGAGGCGGGCAGATCATAAGGTCAAGAGATCGAGACTATCCTGACCAACATGGTGAAACCCCGTCTGTACTAAAAATACAAAAATTAGCTGGGCATGGTGGCAGGCACCTGTAATTCCAGCTACTCAGGAGGCTGAGGCAGGAGAATCTCTTGAACCCGGGAGACTGAGGTTGCAGTGATCCGAGATTGTGCCACTACACTCCAGCCTGGTGACAAAGCGAGAATCCATCTCAAAAACAAAGGAAGGAAAAAAAAAAATAGTCCCCGTGTGCGCCTCTGATGCTCAGGGAGAAGTTGTTGGTCTCGAGGTCCCTGGGCAGTAGGAATTGGCCCTGGGTCCTGCCATGAAGCGTTTGTCCTGGTCACTGGAGGATTGTGGTCTACATCCACCCCTTTCTGGAACCAGCATAGGTGAAGGGTTCCATAGCAAGTCCAGGGGTAGGGAAATTTGCACAGCCTGAGAACACACAGGCCCTCCTGCACCATCACAGGTTCCTGGAGCTGCAGCTGGAATCCCAGAACCTAAGCCAGGGGCTCAGGAGAGAGGAAGAGACTAAGCCGTGGGCTCTGGAGCCTCCTAAGTGGGGACTGCTGTCTCTGCAGCCTATGCAGGGTCAGCAGCAGTGGCATCTCTGCCTCATACCCAGGGGCAGACCTCTGAAAGGGAAGGGAAAGCTACAGATGTGGGAAAGCAGAGGAAGTTTGTGGTGAGAACAACAGGTGACCAGCCCAGAAAAGGGAACTTCAGACACACAGAGTCCCTTGTAAGTAACTCTTTAAGAAAACTGAGTTCCATTTTTGCATGTTGCTCAGACAAGGCAAGAGGCTTGTCCTAAGTAAGGCAGCAATGAAGGACCAGGGTCCCCAAGTCCTGCCTCCTGGACTTGTGCACAAGTGACTGGAGAAACAGGTGCCACCTGGCCAGTTCCCCGTGAATCACAGGCGTGGGACCCCCATGGAGGTCAGTCTCCTAGGGATGAGTGCCAGAGGCGTGAAAGGGTCCAGGTGAGGTAAGAGCAGCAACGCTTCATTCATTCCACATGTGCATTCATTCTCAAACAGAAGTAAAAGAGACAGAGTTGCATCATTCCTGACCCTCAACTAGCTCAAGTAGTCCTGGAAGACAGACGCAATCATGGGCTTGAGTTTTCTCCAAGGACAATAGGGAGTCATGGAAGGTTCTCGTGCAGGAAAGTGTCAGCGTAATATATACATGTCAGAGAGATCCCTCCAATGCCAGACTGGAGGCTAAGGGCCCAGAGAGAAAGCCGTTGTGATTGTTCGGTAAGGAAGAACCATGCTTTCAAGGAGAGAGTCATGTAGTAAATTCTTAGAATTGCATGTGACCTCAGTGTCCTTTTTAAATACCAGAAGCAGGGCTCAGTCACCCTTAACAATTTCCAGTTCTAAACCACATTCAAACGGCTCAAGACAGTGGCCAGAGATAAGAACTTAGATGGGCACAGTGACTCATGCCTTCAACCAATCCCAGCACTTTGGGAGGCTGAGTGGGGTGGATCTCTTGAGCGGAGTTCAAGACACCCTGGGCAATATAGAGGGAACTCATCTCTACAAAAAAACAATAGATAAACAAAAGAAGCAGCTTCATCTCTCCTGCAAAAGCAGATTGGCCTTCCTGCTTTTTCTGGTGCTACCTTTAAGGGAACCATTCAGATATTTGCCCATTAATTTAAAGTAACCACACCTGATGCCCTGAGAGGTACTGCCCGATGCCATGTGCTTTTCTTTCTCTCTCTGCCTGACTCTTCATTCCTGCCTCGGGTGACCCAGGGATGGACTGGGTCCCCCCACTCATTACTGCCCCCCCCCACTCATTACACTCTCATCGCCTGGAGTTTATAAGTAAAAATCCTTAAACATATTTCCCAGCTTGGTGGTGCATTGAACTTGCACCCTCCAGCTGAAGAACTGGGGCTACCCTAGGCTGGGTTTTCCCCCAGGACACCTGGGAGGTTACAAGGGTGGACTTCCAGTGCCAGGGCAATGGTCAGGCAGACATAAAGTGAACATGGGTCAGAAAAGAACCACAAGGGCATCTGTAGCTTACACAAGTTGCCCATGTGAGGCACCCATGGTCATGGGCCAGACAACCAGGCATTAGATCATCTTCCACGTAAGAGAAAGATCCTGTGAAAGGTAAGCTGTAGACACCACATCCAGCTCTCCTTCATTTCCTGTTAGGGCAGGGTCATCAGCCACTCTGGCACTGGAGCCCCAGTTTAGCTGAGGACTCTCAAAACAAGTCACCTTGGTAACTGAAGAAAGAAGCAATTTGAGACATTTTCAGAAAGTGGACTTTGCAGAGTTGGCAGTGGTGCACGACAGAGCAGGAGCACAGCCATCTCAGACAAACACCGCCACTTTAAGTTCCGGCTCCCTTTCTAGCCTCATGCATTTCAAGGAAATCCCTTCTCTTCTAACAGCAAGCAGCCAGAAAGAGCAGAAAGTAAAACACAGATAAGACAGCTCAGGCACAGAGGGATGTCAGGGGGCAAAGTCTCTTGGGTAACCACCAAACTTCACACTCATACAAGGGCCCCAGTAAAACAGTAGGCCTTAACAAACACATTCCTTTCCCTTTAGGTACACTAAGATAGGGAAGCTAAAAGCAGATTCAGGGGGTATGCCTGCAGCTTCAGGAAGATGTGTGGGAACAGACACACAACTCTCCCTCCCAGAAAAGCAAGACAGAGAGACAGAAACATTCTGAGCCTGTGATAAGCTCTCCCACCCTGAACCCTTAAAAGCTCTTAGTCTGTAAAAGAGAGTGCCTCTGACCTAACTCAGCCAGAAGGCCCTCTCAGGTTTCATCTCCAAAATAAGCCTGTCTTTAACTGTTAAGTCACTTTTTGTGTTTCTTTCCTTTTTCTTTAATTTTTATAGTGCCTGAGGGAGGGGAGCATCTGCAGTGGCTCCCAGAGCCCAGACTCAAGCAGCAGGGGCCTAGGGGTGTCATGGCAGAGAGCTGGTGCGATGAGCAGTCAGGGCTTGGGGGCAGGTCTGGTCTGGAGAGGGAGGAGTAGGGAGCTTCACAAATCCTATGGGAGTTGGACTCAGGGGAGGTGGACGTGTTCACCAAGGGGGAAACGGAAGGCCCTGGGGGGAGGGGTGGGGAACCCACAGTCTTAAGCTTAACTGTGGGTTGGGGAATGACTGAGATGGCCTGGCCAGGGAGGTAGGAGGAGAAGGAGCTGTGCATTGGTGACATCAGTGGTGAGAATTTTATCAGGGATGGGTGGGAGGGGCAGACTGCAGGGGGCAGCGGGGTGAGGGGGGATGGGACTCATTGGGATGTCTTCAGCCCTCTCCCATCAGAGCTCTGGGCCTCCACTTCTGTCCTGAGCAAGCAGGAAGCCCACCTTCATCACCACCCCAGAGGAGGGGTTTTTTCCTACCTGTACTATTTCTTCCGGTAGGGCCAATAGCCAGGTTCTGTGGAGCATCTGGCATCTGGAATGGAGAAAGGCACCATTTTCTACTACCATGGGGAGGAATATGGCTGCTCTACCTCTTTGGCTGAATCCACGGAAAGCTGCTGAGGTGAGGACTGGGTGATTTCTTCTCCCTTCTCCAGCAGAGCTCCTGACCAGGTGTCGAATCTCTCAGGTCCTGAACCCTCCCTGTCCATCCTGGCAGCCCTCAGCCACCCAGGTGTCCTGGCCCACATCCAAGGGGGATGCTGAGCCTGGTGGTGCGAGGAGCTCAGCTGGGCTGTGAGAGAGAGCTGGGCTGCAAGGTGGCAAGGTCACCGATTAAAGCAATGATAGACCAAACTGAAAGGATAAATCAAGCATTTAATCACAGATGGCAGTGATAGAGGCAAGAGTCTAAACCAGAGAATGCACCAACTCTTCTTGTTTCATTTCCTGCCTCCTCTCTGAACTGGGTCCCCCCACTCATTACTGCCCCCCCCATTACACTCTCATCGCCTGGAGTTTATAAGTAAAAATCCTTAAACATATTTCCCAGCTTGGTCAGGTGGCTCATGGATCAACACAGACATAGGGGTCAGGGTCCTCTCACTGAGGAGGGAGCCCTGAACAAAAGGCTCAGACAGTTCCACAGACCCTGGGAGGGGTGGGGGCATGAGAAGGGCTAGGAGTGGAAAATAACTGAGTACTGAGTCAGAGTGGGGAAACATGTCTTCAAGGTTCCTCCTGCCCCCAGCAAGGTGGTCTCAGCAGAGACATCTGTGGAAGACCTCTGTCCAAGGCCTCAGACAAAGAGGCCTAGAAATAAATGTAACTGGGATAGAAATGCAAATATGCACGGTGGATGACTGGCCAGAGAGGTGCAGTCCTTGACCACAACCCAGTGTGAAGAGGGTGGAGTCCCCCAGTGAGGCCTTCCAGGAAAAGGCTTTGTAACTGCCTGTAGTCAAACCTGAAAAGCCACAGCTATGTTTTTAACCAGGTGCTGGACTCCTCAGATAGTTCTATCCATGGATCGACCGCTTCCTAGGAAGGTCACCTGGCATGGGGGCCTGATGCCATGTTCTTGGACCCTAGGATATAGAGGTATGCTGAGGACTTGGGGGGGCTTCAGAACCCCAGGAAGAGAGGTGCATCCTCCTTCACAAGCCCCTAGCATGGTGCTGTTTAGACTCCAAGATGGCTAGACTTAAGCTTAAAGGGATATAAATTATGGGTATCTGATACAAGATAGAGAGAAGAAGAAAACTCAGAGAGGAGACCCCAGAGTGTCAACCTAGGGGTGGCCTCCCCTGCCCTCAGCCCTGGGATCCTGCACCTCTCCCTTACCCTCCAGATAAGAAACAGGTATGTTCCTGCCTCTGGGGCTCTCCCCTGAGGACCCTTCTCTGCTGGTCACAGTCAGAGGCAGTGTCATTCATTGGGAGCTATATTTCATGTGATATCTCTGACCTAGAGATGTTTTCCTACTTTCCTGCATCTTGAACATCTGATGCTTAGAGAGCAACCGTGGGCCTTTGGGTCTCTAAGGAGGTTGGCTTTGCCCCAGGTCTTCTGTCTTCTGTTCCAGGTTTTTCTTTTCTTTTCTTTCTTTCTTTCTTTTTTCTTTTACTTTTTTTTTTTTTTTGAGATGGAGTCTTGCTCTGTTGCCCAGGCTGGAGTGGAGTGGCACAATCTCAGCTCACTGCAACATCTGCCTCCCAGGTTCAAGCTATTCTCCTGCCTCGGCCTCCTGAGTAGCTAGGATTATAGGCACCTGCCACCACACCTGCCTACTTTTGGCATTTTTAGTAGAGATGGAGTTTCACCATGTTGGCGAGGCTGGTCTCGAACTGGGGACCTCAGGTGATCCACCCACCTCAGCCTCCCAAAGTTCTAGGATTACAGGCATGAGCCACTGTGCCTGGCCTTCTTCCAGGTTTTGACAGGGCTTGTTTGTGGCCACAGGGGGATTATGGTGTCTGTGGGCCCCCTCTGAGATCCAAAGGTGGGTGTGAACTGGGTTAAAGTCAGTCCAGAAAACCCACAGATTGCACTGGAGAATGAGGCTGGGCACAGGATGCAAAGGTTCCCCCTTCACCATCACTGACTGAAAGGTGAGAGCGCAGCTGGGTGATTCTCATGGAACTGCTGCCAGGAAGCAAGCTGTGGCTGCAGCCTGACTGAGCAACCTCTTCCTCAGGCCTCTGCTGCCCCCACAGTGGGGGCAATGGCAGCAGCAGAAAAGGATGTTCTACATTCCGCTGACACCATCTGATTTTTTTGGGAGCCGAAAAGGCCAAAGGGATCGTGACCAACTCAGCATTCCACTGGATCAAACAGCAAACTGTTTATCATGAATGAAGGATGTGAGCAAACTCACGACTGTGCCTGCCACCAGAAGGTTTGCTGAGGACCATCACTCCCTGGCCCCGGCTCCTTGAGGTTATCTTCTGGGACATCTAGAGCCTACTGTTCAAGGAGTACAGTCTTGCAAGCCTACTCTGGACCAAGCAGCTGACCTCTTCTTCCTCAACCCCCTCACCCCACCTTCTCGCTATCTCTTTTGCCTAATAAAGATGGAGGGCTGTGTGAAACTCAGGGCCCTTGTCCACTAGAGGCAAGGTGCCCCCGACCCCTTCTTCCAAACATATTCTTTTGTTCTCTTGTCTTTATTCCCGCTTTCGTCCCCCTTTGTTCAGTCCACCAAGGTCCGTGCAAGTTACAAGTGGCACCGCGAACAGCGACAGGATCGGGCCCTCCACAAGTGGCGCCCCAAACAGTGAGAGAACCGGACTCTCCACACTGATTAGCCTCTCCTACGTGGAAGTGGGCACAACCATAGAGTGATAGATTCTCTTCCTGGACTGAACGCCATAGTTCCTCTCCCAAATTTCTGCCTTCAGCAGGAACACTACCTTTGCCCTCAGAACACTGCAGGGGAAATGAAAGTTGAGCTCTCCTCTCCCCTGACCACAGCAGGGTGGGACCTTCCTTCCGCCTCTTCCTCACCACCTGAAGACCAACCCCCACTTCCCTCAAGAGAGATGTGAAGTTTGTGGGTCTATTTTCCCCAGGTGCTTTTCTTGGAGCCCCTTGCATAGGGTCGTAGGAGGGCGAGACTGAGACTCTCCTAAAATGGAACCCTCTCTGTCCTCAGTTCCAGCCCTGGCTCCAGCTCCAGCTCCAGACTTAGGTGAGCTCTTTGGGTTCAGGGTGAGGCAGACAGAACTCGCCCTGGGTCTCTGTTCCTCCTCCCACTTCCTGTGGGCCCTGCCTCCACATGTACGTACACAGTCTCTTCCCTTTGACTTTTCCACAGTTTTCCAGCCTCTACAACTCCTCCCCTCTGTGGGGTGACCACCAAATTGGCCTCTCCTGGCCTCTCTCTCTCGAAGTGAATAGCCTGCTAGGTCTCCCATGGAGAGCTCCCCATCTCTAAGCTCACAGGACTCTTTTTTCAATCTAAGATCCCTTGTGTGCCTAAACACTTTGAATGTCTTCCCTTCCATCACTTCCAAAGACCATGCTTCCATCAGCCTCCTGATATTCTGTTCTTCCATTTAGCCTACAGATCCTGAAGTATATATACATAATATATATTTTATATATGATATGTGACATATAATATATGTATATATTATATATGATATGTGACATATATAATATATGTATATATTATATATGATGTATGACATATATTATATATAATATATGATGTATGACATATATTATATATGTATATGTGTGTGTGTATATATATGTAAAATCTTTCAGGATTGGGCACAGTGCTAAAGACTGTAAAGGACCATGAGTCTTGTTCTTTGTCCTTCAGAGCTCCATTTGGGTACCAGTACCAGTCGAAGACGGAGGTGAGAGGAGTAGGGAAGGAGAGGGGGAGGGGAAGAGAAACAGATTGAGACAGAGAGAGAAGGAGGGAGAGAGAAAAAGAGAGAAGAGGAAGAGAGGGAGAGGGGAAGAGAGAGAGAGAGAGAGAGAAAGTTTTCCTTCAACAGGAACACTCCCTTTGCCCTCAGACAAGGCAAAGGGGGAAAGAAAGGGAATAGAAACAGGTTGAGACATAAAGAGAGGGAGAGGCAGGAAAGAGGGAGAGGGGGAGAGAGAGACAGAAGAAGGGAAAGGGGAAGAAGGTGAAAAGAGACATATACTGAGATAGAGAGGAAGAAGCAGGGAAGAGGGAGAGAAAGGGGCAGGAGAGAGAGAGAGAAAGAAGGATAAGGAGGAGGAAGAGGAGGAGGAGGAAGAAAAGGAGGAGAAGGAAGGAGGGGAGGCGATGGGAGTTTATCACAATTAGACAGGGATTCCTGAAGGCCCTGGGGGTGGAGTCTGTCCTGAGAGGCAAGAAACCAAGGATACGCGCAGAGTCCCTTTCTGAGTGATCTAAAGCCCCATCTCCTGGGCATGACCGAGAGCCCGAGAAGGGCAGACCCAGACAGGGAGGTTTTCCTATCCTGCCGCGTCTTCTCCCAAGTCTCCCATCAGGGCCTGCCTAAAGAGGCAGGCGGCTTTCGCTGCACATCCAGACACATTTTGGTCCTGGCGAGCCCCAGGCATCGGAGGTGGCGCTGTCCCTGGTGCTGAAGCAGGGCTGTGTCCCTGGTTTAGGAATGACTGGGCTGTGCAGAGGAGTCTGACTAGATAGGATCCCGATCTGGGATCTCTACTAAAAATACAGAAATTATCCAGGTGTAGTCACGGGTGCCTGTAATTCCAGCTGCTCGGGAGGCTGAGGCAGGAGAATCACTTGAACCTGGGAGGCGGAGGTTGCAGTGAGCCGAGATAGTGCCATTGCACTCCAGCCTGGGTGTCACAGTGAGACTCCATCTCAAAAAAAAAAATAAATAAATAAAATTTAAAAAATTTTAAAAAAGGGTGCAGCACAGTGTATCAAGGATGTTTTGTGTGTAAAAAAGCATGCTCACATGAAATTTTTATACTTACTTCTAGATGAAGATACACATGCATAAGGCATCTCTGGATGAATGCATCCAAAACAGTTTACAATGGAGGCCTCAGAGGAAGCAGACTAGGAATCTGGAGGGCAGAGGTGAGACAGGTGCATTCTATACATGCCCACTTATGTCTTTTCTTTGTGAGATCATGTGAATATATTGCCTGGGAAAAAATTCTTAAATTAAAATTGTTGAAAAGTAGAGAGGAGAGGCTGAATGAAGAGGCAGGAAGGCAACATCTGATTCTCAGATTTGGTTCTATTAGTGTTGGTGAAAGAGCTGAGAAGTTCCAGAAAGCTGCCAGGCCCGACACAGTGGCTCATGCTTGTAATCCCATCACTTTGGGAGGCTGAGGCCAGCAGATCGCTTTGAGCTCAGGAGTTTGAGACCAACCTGGGCAACATGGTGATTCCTCGTCTCTACAAAAAAATGCAAAAGTTAGCCAGGTGTTGGTGGCTTGCACCAGTAGTGCCAGCTACTTGGGAGGCTTAGGCAGGAGAATTGCTTGAACCCAGGAGGCGAAGGTTGCAGCGAGCCAAGTTTGCACCACTGCACTCCAGCCTGGTGACGGAGCAGGACTCCATCTAAAAAAAAAAAAAAAAAAAAAAAAAAGATTTGACGATAAGAAAGTCCTCATCATTGTGGTGAGATGAGGGAGTGTTCCCTGGGGCTGAAACAGGGGACAGAGGATTTAGATTTAGGAAGTCTTCTGGCACCTGGCTGGAATTCCTGATCTCAGCCCTCCTGTCGAGCAAGCTCTGAGACTTAGACTCTATTCTGAGGTGTTGGAGGTGCCCTCCCACCCTAATCACAGTCTTAGAAAGGACAGTTTGTCTCCTACCTGTGTTATTTCCATGGAAGACACATGGTGAGGTTCTGTGGAGCATCTGAATTCAAAAGATGACACATCCCTCTTCAGTTTTGAGGTTAGGGGAGCGTCCTTTTGGTCCCTTCCCCTGCCCAGAATCCAGGACCCCACTCCAAGTATCCCATACCCTGACTCTCTTCCCACGGCCACTGCCCAAAATAACTCAGACTCACAGGAGACTTTGAGTTGGATGGTCATCTCTGCAGTCACATTAAACCTTGGGAAAGTCACTTGGCAGGTGATATTGGGGCCGTGGCTCCAGGGATGTGGGATGATGGTGATCTCTGAGAAGTGAGGTGTCCCAGGGCCCAAGGAAATGACGGTTCCCCGTGTCCAGGAAAAGGTGAGAGGCTTCCTGCTTTTACAGGCTGCTGACACGTAGCAGGTCAGGTTCACAGGATGGCCAGATTCCAGAGTTGCTGGGACTTGGATGTTAGGTGTCTGGGTGAGGGCTGGGAGGGAGAGAGGCAGAGACCTGGACACAGAGAGGGGACTTCAAGGGTGCGACTTCAGAAGCGGCCTCTGTCCTGGCTCCAGGGATAGCTCTGAGCCTTAGGCTCCTGGACACAGGCACCCCTACCTGTCACGTTCAAAGACAGTGTCTTTTGCTTGAAGCTGAATTTCACGACAGGACCCCTCTCCAACCAAAAGAAGTACACTCTGCCATCTTTCCTCCTGGTGTCTCTGATGCTCAGGGAACAGTTGTTGGTCTGGGGGTCCCCGAGGAAATGGAAATGGTCCTGGCTTATCTCTTGCAGCTTCTGGCCGGGTTTGTTTGTGGCCACGGGAGGATCCCAGCGTTCATTGTCCCCTTTCTGGAACCAGAAGATGTAGAGTGGGTCTGAGTGACTCCATCTGTCACTGGGGTAGGAGAAGGAGCAGGGCACCAGGACACACAGGCCCTCCTACACTGTCACCAGCTCTGGAATCTGCAGCTCATACCCCATGTGGTCCTCCAGGGAACCTGTGGAGAGCCCAGCATTTAGGCTTGTAACATAGACTCCAGCCAACCCTCCCGACTCTGCCCAGCCTCCTCACCTCCCCACAGCAGTGACAGCAGTAGCAGCAGGGATGGCATCTCTGAGACTGGAGCGGCTGTTTAGAGCCCCCTTCAGACCACCTGAGGAACCCTTCCCAGCACACACCTGGTATCTATTTTGAGTTTTCGCCTCAAACCCTTCCCTCCAACAGAAACACCCAAACCACATTTGGGGAAGTGAAGGCTGAGGCCTATTCACCGCAGGGCCAAGCACACCCTAGTAGGGAACTTTCTTCCTTTTGCTTCCCCATTCAGACCTCAGATTATGTCCCCTGAAGCCAATTCTTCACCTTCCCTCAGGAGAGCTGTGGATTTGGGGACATTCTCCCACCGTGCAGGGAAGGAGATGCTGGAAGCAGGGTTCCACCTGGGACTGATTCCTCCTATTCCATGCTCATCCTCAGATCTGGGCATGCTGGGAGCCTTGGGAAGCCCTGGCTGAGCTCTCGAAGTTCTCTGAGCAGGAAAACCCATGGTGCTAGGGTTGAAGTTTGGGGCCCATGAATGGAGTCCCTGACTTAGGTGGGATATTTGCTGCTTTCTGATGCTTGTTTGGGTTCAGGGAGGAGCCTGGGCTTGCCTCACAGACCTTTCTTGGGTTTCCGTGTGAGCTCTGCCTTTGCTGTGGGGCGTTTTTTCTTCCAGAAAGAACCCAGAAAGCATTGCCATTTACTGCTGTCACTGCCCTGAGCCCCTGCTCTCCTATCCCTTGGATTTCTTCTTTCTCTTTGCAGGCTGTTGCAGCAGCTCCTGACACCCCTCCTTTGTGCTTTACCCAGTCCCCACTCCACTAAGACCGCAACATCTCCCTTCCTCATCCTGCCTCCTCCCAGTAGACATCTGGCCTGTGGGCTGCCTTCCAGAAAACTATCTGGCTTGTGGTTACATGAAGCCAGAGTCCACTTCTGGTTATGAGCACATGATCTTCCTGAGCCAGATAATGTGTGTTTAGCTTGATCCTAAATGAGTTTCAACCTAACACCCTCATCTGCCCTCTCCTACCTGAGTCTGGATGTCAGCTACCCATCCATTTGACACGTATTGAGCACCTATGACCTGTCTCAGAAATGGCATCACATTGACCTGTTTCAGAAATGGCATCAAGGGTAAAGAAAAATGACCACATCAAGACCCCTCCTACCCAAGAAGACATGGGATGACAGAGAACTAATCCTGCTAGTGACAGTGAAGCTATGGTTTCTAGGACGAGAGTAGATGAAGAGGTTTGCTGGCTGCTATAACAGGATCCAGTAAAGGGGCTGGCCCTAATGGGTGAATGTACAAATTCCTCCCTCAACCCCTGAGGAGTCTGACTGGCACTTCTGATATTTGGGGCTCAGGACGTTAAAAACTATAGAAAATATTAATTCCCCACTCATAATGTAATTTGCATGTACTATTCCCATATGTGCAAATTAACTCTTCACTGTGAACATAGGCAACTTGGCATTCCACACTCAACCAGCTTAAGGGCAGACTAGCAGTCCCACGGAGTTGATGTTCCTAAGAGCACCCCTCAGCCTATGCTGGTGGATAACACCTGGTGTGGGGGTGAGTGAGAAAGATCCCAGTAGAATAGCCTTTCTCCTCCCCACTCCTTCTTCCTCCACCCATGAAGGCTACTCTTTATTCAAGAGAGACATGAAATTGGGGCAGAAGTGTGCTAAGAAATATTTAACAACTGGATTTCCAAAAAATACATATTCATGATAAATTTTACTGATATAAAGTATGTGTAGCACACTGTTGAGCACCCAAATCTGTCGCTATTTGGGTTGCCACTACGTAACCCTCATGGACCTAGGGGGACTGAACAAAGTGGGGCCAACGTGGGAATAAAAGACAAGAGACAAAAGAGTATATTTGGAAGAAGGGGTTGGGGGCACCTTGCCTCTAGTGGACAAGGACCCTGAGCTTTACACAACCCTCCGTATTTATTAGGCAAAAGAGATAGCGAGAAGTGGTGTGGAAGAAGAGGTCAGCTGCTTGTTCCAGAGTAGGCTTGCAAGACTGCATTCTCTAGATGTCCCAGTAGATAACTTCAAGGAGCTCGGCGCCAGGAAGCGATTGCCCTCAGCAAACCTTCTGGCAGCAGGAGTAGTCGTGAGTTTGCCCACATCCTGCATTCATGATAAACAGTTTGCTGTTTGATCATATAGCCTCCAGTGGAATGCTGAGTTGGTCACATCCCATGGGCCTTCGTCTCCCTGCAGCACATAACTTTTAAAGAATAATAAAATGTACTATACTTTTTATTGTAAATTCCACATAGTCAACTGATTCTTACAGAATGCTTTCAGTGATTTTTCTGAACTTTTGCAACTTTAGCTAACTTATAATGGCAATTGATGAACAGTACACTGTGTAGTTATGAATGTTGGTTGATATTTTCATTTACTTTAAGGAGTAAGATGAAACAGAAATAATGAGATGTATGGTGGGATTTTATTATTCTGTCAATGACAGGAGTAAACTCTTTGCTGAATCAGATAAGAGGTTTGGAATATCTACATTAGAAGAATATTTCCTGAATTTTTGTGCTATTTACAATGTAACGACTGCAGATATTAACATTCTCTAAGTTGCATTATTAACATTTTGTCCATCACTATATCAAGTGTAGACAATCAATAAAATGATAAATGAAGACTTGATGGATGGTATTTGCCAATTTCTGCAGTGTAAACACTTCTATCATGACTGACTTCAAGCTACAAATGTGAGTTGTGTAAAATATAATTTCTGATTATTTCCTTAGAAGATATTTTTAGCAGAAACTGGATCACCTTTTCAAGGGAAAGTAATATGTTTGCAAGACAATGATGAGTATTTACAAACTGTTTTCAAAAATGGCTGTAACAGGCCATGCACAGTGGCTCACACCTGTAATCCTAGCACTTTGGGAGGCCGAGATGAAAGGATTGCTTGAGGCCAGGAGTTTGAGAAAATGGCTGAAACAGTGTCAATTTCCCCAGTCTTGAATGAGAGTAACCATTGCCTCTCTAGCTTCAGGAATTATTAATTTTTCCAGTTTTGTTAATCGGCAGTTTGGATAGTCATTCCAGACACCAGAATAAAGGAGATCACATCCCTGATTAAAACCTGTCAGTGACCTTCATTCCTCCAGGCAAAGCCCTCAACCATTTTCCCACATAAACCCTAAACAGACTAAGAATCTCACTTTCATAGACTTGCCCAAAGTTTGTCTTCAGGCCACATGCAATTTCCAAGGGCTCCTCTTCCTCTGCTTCTGAGGAAGGTGCAATATCAGAATATGAATGAATGAGAATGATATCCTTAGAAACTTAATATTGGATCCATTTGAACAGATCAATAATTGAACTTTGGGAAAACTTCAGCACATTTCCTTAGCATCCAATTTCTTGTGATGCAAATCACAACTGTTAATTTGCATTTTGTTTTCTAATCCTATATCTCAGAATGATGAAACCTTTTTTTTTTACCAGACATCTTAGAATAGGTTTGCTTAAAATGAGATATATGAAAGAAAAGGGTCATTTTAGTCAGTGGGTGAGCATTTATCCTTAGCTATAAATGAAGGTGATAAACAGTTTCATTTCTGTATATAGAATGTTCTGTTCAACACTGTATTTTGGGGGTGAAGTTTCTTTTAATGTTCTTGGTTGTTTACTTTCTTTGATTTCCAGGAAAAAAAAAACAGGCACAATTGGTATCAGAGATTTTGAGTGCAGGCATCTTGTTGAGATCATTATTTAACAAGGCGTTGAGTCATGCAGGCAGTAGATTGAAGTTGGTCAGGATGAGAGTTCTTGGTATAGTCTAAAGTGAAGTATTTGAAATTCTGAAGTCCTCATAAGTTGCAATCAGTTGTCTTTATTTTTTGAAGCACTTTAATTTTGAAGCACTTTAAGTTTCAAGAACCAGAATTGTTTTTCTTTTTCTTTTTTGACTTTCATCTACACAAGATATTTTGTCTTTATTTTTTGAAGCATTTTAATTTTGAAGCACTTTATTTAAGTTTCAAGAGACAGAATTCTTTCTTTTTCTTCTTCTTTTTTGACTTTTATCTACACAACATATATGAAGATTCATAGAAAGTTTTGTCTGTCTTCTTGAGGAATAGCCAACTCCAATCTTTAAAAACTGTTCTAGAATGTCCTAATCAAATTTTTTAACTTCTAAAGATTAGATGAAATAAAAAAGCAACCATAGACTGGAAGAAAAATGTTTGTGATATGCATATCTCTCAAAGACTTATTTTTAGAATATATAAAAAATTCTCACAACACGATAATTTTAAAACACAATGAAAAATGGGTGGAAGATTTGAGGAGGTGCTTCAGCAAAGAGGACAAATGAGTGGACATTCAGCACTTGAAAAAATGCTTGATCTGAGAAATGCAAATTAAAATTACTGAAAGATACCACTATGAGATACTCACTAAAACATATGAAATTAAAAAGACTAATAATACTAAGTATTGATAAGGCAGTGGAGCAACTAGAATTATCATGCATATGATAAAAGATATATATTAAAACCTATACCAACTTACACCATAAATAAGGAAAATTGAGGAGCATTCTCATTTGAATCAGCAACAAGAAAAGGATGCCCACCGTCACCATTATTACTTGACATTATTAAAGAGGTTATAGCCAACAAGGTAAAACCAGAAAAATAAGCAAGAAATGTAAAAATTAGAAACAGAAATATTTCCGGTATTTGTAGATGATGTTCAAGTTCCCATAGATTTTAACATCATAATCTAATAATAGAGATGAGACCCATAACTTTTGCCATATTCTGTTGGTGAGAAGCAAATCTTATGTTCTGTTTGCACTCAAAGGGATGGATTTATACAAGGTGTGACTCAGTAGGGGTCACCTTAGGGTATGCCTGCCCCACTAAGAGTATTAGGAGCAGTTACCCTTCTTCCTACAGACATACAGATGTCCCAGTAGAGGGACTCCTTCACTTGCCCTGAATATATACATGCTGGGCTATTGTATTTAAAGTTTCCTACTTCTATCTCAATTTTCACTCTCTGCATTTTCCTTTTTTAAAAATAAAATGTACCAAAGCCGTAGGGTAAAACCTATGACACAGTAAAGAATAGTCTCAGATTTGTAAGTGGAGAAAATTCAAAAGTTCTAAATCCGGGGAATTTTTTAGTAACTTAAGTATAATGTCACACTTTCTCACACAGTAAAGAGAAGGGTTTTTATTGCTTTTACACTATTTGCTTACAGTAAATATATAATTGATTTTTAAAAATAAAAGCAGGTTTCATGCTTCATGTAACAAAGTCAGGTTCAGATACTAACTGTGAAAACTGAACTATTCCTGGGGAACCATGTTCAAAAACATGCTTCATTGGCTAAACAGTCTTATTTTATTATTCCAATTGACAAAAAATGAGGTATAAAGTAATTAAATGCAATATGGTGGCTTTAAGTGTAGAGAAGGGGTGGCAGAAGCTGTGGACACAGAATGTAAAATCGGTAACTACAAAATGGCAGAAACAGCTAAAGCAATATATTTAAATTATTATCTTTTTAAAAAGAAGGATCATTTCAGATCTTCACCTTCAGATCCTCACTCAGCCCTCCCTCCTATTTCCTACTAATCAGGCTTTTTTTTTTTTTTTTTTTTAATTTTATGATTGCTATCTCCCACCTTCTAGAATATATTTTTGTTTATTTGATTGAACAGCCTCTTCCTGAAAATTCTGCCCAGTTGGACTGGCTGACATTGTTCTCAGTAATTGTGTTTTTTTCCTTTAACTTGATTGCATTTTTTTCATTCTCCTCTCTTTAAATGAAGTGTCCCAAGAGCCCTAAATTCTCTCTTCAGGTGGTCTCTTGGTAGGTAACTTCATCAATAGGTTCATCCAGGTATAGAGTGCAGTGGTGTAAGGATAACAAAGATACAATTTCTCAGAAAGATAACATTTTCAAAAGTGCTATTAAAGACAGTGAGTTGTTTAGCAATTCAGGAAAAAAAAAATCAGAGGCGAAAATATAGAGTAAAAGTATTTTTCAGAATACAGAATGTCAGTTTCTTCTAGAAATATATATACACAGTATTGAATAGGTCCCCCGCCAATGTGGGACCCAGGGCTTTTACTCTGTGACATTCCATTTGCCCTTCTTGGCTGTACGGAATAAAAGCCCTTTGACGATGGCGGCCTCCAATATATCATAATCCGTATGGGTGCGGCCATGCCGTCCTCCCGACGAAGTTTCTGAAGTTGAATGAACCGCGGAATAAAGGTACGCCGTTTTACGCCATGATGACTGTTGGCAGAGCGTAGCTTCAAAAGTGTTAGTGGGCATGCGCGCGGTTCAGTTCGCCCGCAGAAATCCTAACGGGAATGTAACCCAAACCGGAAGTGGCCTAGAGCGGCCATTTCGCTTCTGTTGTTAAGTGGATCTAAGCCTGTGCGGCTTACGGGATAGTGAAGTGATTGGGAATATTAGCAGTGGGGGTTCTGTAGGGTCAGGGAGGGGAAGCCAGCTTTGGGTGACTGATGAGGGGCTTGTTGCGAGGGGGCGGTGCGTGATAAAGGGATTTCTCGGCTGAAGACCGGGCTGTGAGGTAAGTGACAGGCCTGTTTTGGCTGAGCGATGGGGGGTTTCTGGGGTGGGTGAGGGGTGTTGTGGGGTAAGTGGTTTTTGCTAATTTTAGTTGGCTAATTAGCTGGTTAATTTTCCCGCTTTTCTTGCTTATTTTCTGCTTGTAATAAGTATTTTTGTGACTTAAATTACAAGTGTATTTTAATACCGGATTTTATATTGGTCCACGAAACTTGCTAACTTGAGGACAGCGAACGTGCGTCTTAAGAGCGCCTTTGCAGATGGTGCTGGAGGACGTTCAGGGAAGGGATTCACTCTCCGTGGGACTCGAGAAGTCAGTGATTGATTGGCAGCCAAGAGCTTCAGAGGTTGGAGGCCTTTGAGGATCACATTGTAACACTCTCAGGGGACCAGTGATGGGCGACCTATAGTAATCAGTAGAGTGGGGTTGCCAGTAGTAGCCTATGGCAGCCAGTTGACTGGAGGCATAGGGGGTTAATGATGGGGATTTGTGAGGGTGACTGCATTGCTTTCTAGGCAGTGAGTGTTGGGGTCCTTCAGGGATTGGTGGGTGGGGCAGTGTTGGCCTCTTCTTGGGTTCCTTCGATATGGTAAGGATCGGTAATTGACGGTTGAGCAGATCGACGATGGTCTCCTATTGGAGCATTTCATTTGGACCCCTATGTTGGAGATTATTTGTCGTTTTATGGAAACCAGAAAATTGTACTCGCTGGGAAACATTTCTTGGCTATCAGGGCAGTAATGATTTCAGAAGCCTGGACCATGTCAGTGACTGGGAGGCATTATGGAACTTTCTGGCAGCCCTGTAGTCCACTCATTGGGGATTTCTGAAAATCAGTGCTGTCAGTGATTGCATTCAGGTGCGGTGGGGGCAACTTATTGTGGACAGGCAAGAAATGGTAACTGGAGGCCCTGATGCATGTCTGCAAATGTTCTGCATCAAGGTGGGGATTGGGACAGTGATTTTAAGTTTTAGCTCTAGTCAGAAGAGGCTGGTCTGTGTGGTGTGTTACGGATGGGGACTGAAAAGTCCAGAAGCTCAGAATAGGTACACCAGACAAAGCCACTTCCCAGCCTGAGCTCTATGAAGGCAACAGGAAGAGGAAATGGTGTTTCCGGAAGCTGGCCATGTAAGGGTGCATGAGATAGTGGGGACAGTGTACAGTTTAGAACAAGGCAGATGTGGGCTGATTCCGTTTTTCCATTTACAGACTGAGTAATCTTCAGGCAAATTATGTAACAGCCTCATTATCCTCATCCCCAAAATGGGTGTAATAATGCCCATGATATTTAGCTGACAATTAAATTGACAAATTTCTCTTTTTTATTCATATTTATCACTTGCCAGGCAGGCACTGAGGACTTGACAAG
Organism: Macaca mulatta; assembly: GCF_049350105.2. NCBI lineage: Eukaryota > Metazoa > Chordata > Mammalia > Primates > Cercopithecidae > Macaca > Macaca mulatta. Next base: position 63,789,295 of record NC_133424.1, read on the forward strand.
CTTCATCTTGCTTGAGTTTCCCAACACCTGTGATAAATACCTGCATTTTCATTTTGGAAACTATAACTAAAGTAATATTTTCACATTCTCTCAGTGAAAAGTTGGCAAAGCTACAATGAATTCATCATTTAGTCCAGACTCAGTCTTTATTTTTAACCCTGACTAATAACTAGAGTTGGGCTTTCTGAACTTTGCCTACTCCAGGGTCTGACACAGTGACTTCACCTCAGTGCCCTCAGGAAATATTTGTGGAGTGAATGTTGAATGAGTGACCATGTACTCATTGCTTTTCTGAGGCTTCTGCAGAATCCCCGGGTCAGGCCACCTCATTGAGGCTGCAGGATCTCTCTTCATAGCCCAGCACGCCTCTCCGCAGTGTCCCTGGTTGGAGAATCCAAACACCTATCCAGCTTCTGGCTCCTGGGAAAAGTGGAGTTGTCAGCAAGAGAGACCGAGAGTAGAAGTCCAGAGCAGAGATGCCTGCTGACGTGAATTTATCCCAGAAGCCTCAGGTCCTGGGTCCAGAGGAGCAGGATGGATCTTGCGAGGTAAGCAGGGGCAGCCCTGGGGACAGTTCTCCAGAACGTGAGGGCAGACACAGGATGCAGCAGGCTCTGGGCTCCCTGCTCCTGAGTCAGTCTTGAGCCTCCTGTCAAGCGAGGACCACAAAGGCTGATGTTTCCACATTCATAGGCTATCTGTGTTCTAGAGGAAACCACGAATTGGCTAATAAAAGAGGATAGTAGAGGGTTGGCCTTGGGTCAAGAAAGAAGAAACTGTAGTCCCTGGTCTGATCAGAAGCCCCAGTCATAGGATGGAAAAGCTGACGCTTTCCCTCTAAGCACTTGTTCCGCTCCTTCATCCACCACTGGGTCTTTGAAGAATTTCAAGTGGTCCCCACCCAAATTCCTTGCTTGGTCCATGGGGATTGGCCCGTTTTTCCTCTGTTCTCATAAGGTGCAGAAAAATCTTCCTTCGTAGTTTAAATAGTCACAGGGAGGTAGAGCGAGAACAGGCTTTTAAGGACCATGTTGATTTTCCTGTTTAAAAAGGTGAATAAAAAATGCTGGAAAATAGTGTCTCGAGATTGCCCACAGATAGTCAGGATTTAGTAACAAGAAATCAGAATTCTTGGTATAGTCAAGATTTCCTGAAATCCTAAATTATTCTGTGTATCTCTTGATGCTTTATTTACAAGTCTTTAAATAGCATATGACTATAGTAGTAAATAGTGCACCATTGTTCTGTGATAGGTTTATACCCAAATTTACAGAGATGTTGTTTTTTAAAAAAGTATAATAAATATGTGTGTTATTATCCTGAACCAGTGTATCGTGAGAAGATTATATATTTCAGTAACCTGTTAAAATCATCTCAACCTGCTAGAAACATTTGATAATAGAAAGTATTAAAAGAAGGGAACATTAACACAAAACAAATTGCACATATAAATCATTTTCAAAATTGTAAATACCCCAAATATTTAAAAGTCATTCTTAAAAGAAAAATTGAAACATGCAAGTTTAGGTGGGGTACGGTGGCTCACACCTGTAATCCCAGCACTTTGGGAGGCCAAGGCGGGCAGATCACTTGAGCCCAGGAGTTGGAGACCAGCCTGGGCAACACGGTGAGACTCTACAAAAATGCAAAAATTAGCCAGGTGTGGTGGCATGCACCTGTAGTCCCAGCTACTCAGAAAGCTGACGTGGGAGGATCACCTGAGCTTGGGGAGGTCCAGTTTGCAGTGAGCTGCTATCATGACACTACACTCCAGCCCGGACAGCAGAGTGAGACCCTGTCTCAAAACAAAACCAAAAAAACCCGTTTAAAACATGAAATTGTCTAAGTCTTTGTGACAGCAGTACAAATGCACAAACGTTTCTCTCATTTGCATTGATGTTGGTCAACCTGTATGTTCAGAACCTCTTCAAGTTTAGTGTTTTAGGACACATGTTCAATATAAGCTTTTTTCCTTTTTTAACAATGAATTTTTTTTTCCTGCTTGACCTGATTTCTAGTTTGTCATTTAAATCAATACTGCTGTCGCTAATTCAGATTTTCCATCAGTGTCTGAATTCATGTCAGAATATATCCCAGTACCATTCATGTTGTCTTCTCTTTGTGGTGTGTATTTCCCTCTGCTCTGGACAGTACTATTTTTATGTTGTTGTTTTTATCTTTTCTAATTTGATGGAAATGAAGATAGTATAGTGTTTTAATTTGCATTACTTTGTTTACAAACAGCATTTTTTTTCATAATTTTATTGGTCAGTTGTCTTTAGTGAGTTACTTTTTCTCACCTTTTGATTTATATTTTGGTTTGGATTTTTGGAGAGTTTTTTTTTTTTTTTTTTTTGAGATGGAATCTTGCTCTGAAGCCCAGGCTGGAGTGCAGTGGCACAATCTCTGCTCACTGCAGGCTCCACCTCCTGGGTTCATGCCATTCTCCTGCCTCAGCCTCCCGAGTAGCTGGGACTACAGGTGCCCACCACCACCCCCGGCTAATTTTTTTGTATTTTTAATAGAGACGAGGTTTCCTCGTGTTAGCCAAGATGGTCTTGATCTCCTGACCTTGTGATCTGCCCGCCTCAGCGTCCCAAGAGAGTTCTTACATAGTAATAACCTAGGGTCCTTTTTGCATGTTTGTAAATACTTTTTGTTACTTTTTCCTTTGAAAGTAGGTTTTAGTTTTATTTGAACATAGAAAAGAGGATCAGATGGTTTTGTGAAGCCTGTAATCTTTTAAAAGAGCTGTCACTTGCTGTATTTTTACCCAAGTTCCAGCTCCTCCCAGGCAATCACATTTTACATTTTTAGCTAATTATTTCAGCATTTACCTCCTAATCTTTTAGTGACATGCCTATATTGCTGCCTCTTGGATTGTTAATTAACATGTTAATTAATTAAGAAGCATGTCATTAAAAGGTTTGCTTTTACCCACTTCCTCATACTTTCATCCCCAACACCTGCTTTCCTTGCCCATCCTCCTCTAAGAACTGGTTCAGATTCTGATCAGGTCAATATTCCTTGTTTATTATTATGACTGTGTGAATCTATATTCAGAGCTGCCTGTACAGACTGTGATAACTCGTTGCCTGCATAACTTAAGGTTTTTCCCTGGAGCACACAATTTTATGGATTATTTACTTGCCTATATACATGTTAATGTATTATACAATTTTCTCCAAGTGTGTACACACTCTCTTCATAAATTGAATTTGTTACTAGGTAATGGCAGCAGACACTCGCTATTTCAGGGACAGTTTTGTGTGTGTGTGTGTGTGTGTGTGTGTGTGTGTGTGTATGTTTTGAGACAGAGTTTCGCTCTTGTCTCCCAGGCTGGAGTGCAATGGCGTGATCTCAGCTCACTGCAACCTCCACCTCCCGGGTTCAAGCGATTCTCCTGCCTCACTCTCCCGAGTAGCTGTTACATCATATTAGGTGCACTTTAGTATCTGGTTATCTCTCTCCTTGTGATAAAATTGATGATTGGGTTCAGATATTGTCAGCCCACTCCTCCATTATAAAGACCCCATCAGTCTTTCATATGGTTTTAGCAGTCATTGGTGATCAGTAAAAGTGATATTTTTGTTTTGTCCTTCAGGCTGCATTTATCATCTGTGATACTTCTGTAATGAAGATCTTTCCATCATCAGTCCTTTCATGAACCTAATATTGGTTCTTATGGGAAAGATCATCTTGTTGAAATATTATATGATCATATATCTTCGCTGCACTTAAAATCCTGAAATGGCAATCCATTCATTAAAATAAATAATCCGTACCCATTATATATTCAGACAACAGCCCAGTTCCTTGGAGCTTGGATGGTAACCACTTTCCAAACATGACAGTCGCCTCTTACCTCACACAGAGGTGTCTGCTTCTCCCTGAATTCACAGTATTTTCCTACCTCTCTACTTTTATTCATGCTCTTTTCTGGAAAATGATTTCCTTCGCACATCCTGCATCAGAGTTCTTACTTCCAGTGTAAGCTGCGCCAACTCTAAGTAGCATTACCTTCTACTGCTAGGTAGAATTTGCCTTTCCCTAATTTGCCCCTCCCCAACGGTGTCCTCTCATATATTTCTACCATGTTCCCTTTTTAACCCCATAGTTGAGCTTTTGTATTCACACGTCTTCCAAGTCTCTGAATTACTGCAAGAGTAGAAGCTTATGTAATTCTATGTTGAGCACCAGGACCCAGCTTAAGTACAGCTTCACATGTAGTTGCTTCATCAACATCATGCTGGTTATTCCTAAATTAGCTAGAGGACTTAGAGGGAACCCATTTCTGGCCTCATTTTTGGAAAAAAAAAAAAAAAGAATCAATGTAGGTGTACAGTGGATGGAGGATATTTCTCTAATTTTTTTAACTCCCTAAAAATGTGAAATAGGTGTTTGGTGGGAAGCCTCTGTGATGGATCATGGTGGAAATCATTAAAGGCATGTTCCTCCTATGTGTGCCATCCCCACTCACCAATGATGACCTAATTCACAGTGAGCTGGGGTACACTGTTACAGGCATCACTGTCGTTTGAGGACGTGACCGTGGACTTCAGCAGGGAGGAGTGGCAGCAACTGGACCCTGCCCAGAGACGCCTGTACCAGGATGTGACGTTGGAGCTCTATAGCCACCTCTTCTCAGTGGGTGAGCACAACTGACCTGGGAATCTTGGCTGGATCCTGTTGAGGAGATTTCCTTCCTCCTCGTTGCAGGACGCAGTGGGATATCAAAGTATGTCATGACTCTTTCCTTGGTTTGCCCTGGATTGTTTGTTTCTTTTGGGCATCTTTTAGTATTACTTTGTGCCCATGTTGACTTTTCTAATGAGCCAGTGTAAAGCTTCACTGAATGGCCTCTAAAACTGAAGAAGCTACACCCAAATCCAGTATCCTTTCTAATTAACAGGGTATCACATTCCCAACCCAGACGTCATCTTCAGAATGCTAAAAGAAAAGGAGCCATGTGTGGAGGAGGCTGAACTCTCACATCAGAGGTGTCAAGGTGAGTAAATTGTACCCAGGCAAATGTAGATATCTTTGCAGGGAACCACTACCAGTCTACCATACTACTCCATTCCCTCCATTCCCCCAGTGATGGCCCGTAGGTTGCCTCCTACTCCCAGTTTCTACATCAAACACTGTAAATATTCTATAAATTCTGAATGTCCTATAGGGGCTGCCTTAAGAATTTCCCAGTGGTGAATACTCAGGAATGGGATTGCCTGGTCCTGGAGATAAGTATACTTGACTAAGTCAACCATATTGCTCTTCTGATGGGCTGATGGGCTGCACCAGTTCACGCTCCCATGTGCAGTGCACAAGGATTTGCATTTGCACATCTTGCTTGCTAACACTTGGCATTAACAAAATTGGTGAATTTATAGCCCTACTGATGGGTGAAAGGGCTGTTTTATTGGTTTTTGTTTTTGGTTTTGGTTTTTTTGAGACAGAGTCTCGCTCTGTCACCTAGGCTGGAGTGCAGTGGCGTGATCTTGGCTCACTGCAACCTCTGCCTCCTGGGTTCAAGCGATTCTCCTGCCTCAGCCTCCTGAGTAGCTGGGACTACAGGCGTCTGCCACCACACTCAGCTAATTTTTTGTATTTTTAGTAGAGACAGGGTTTCACCGTGTTAGCCAGGATGGTCTCGATCTCCTGACCTCATGATCCGCCTCCCAAAGTGCTGGAATTACAGGCGTGAGCCACCACGCCCAGCCTGTTTCATTGTTGAAGTGTTCTTTTTCTAATAACTGAATGAGAGCCTCTCATCTTATCTGTTATCTGATTGGCGTTTTCATTTGTTCATTGCATTTTCTTACCATTTATCTATTTGTGTCCATGGAGTTTTCTGCCTTTTTTTTTTTTTTTCTATTTTTTTGCCCCTAATTTTATTGATTTTCCATCAGAAAATCAATATTGGTCTTCTTTTCCTCCCAATTGTGACACCTCTAGCTTGCAGCCCCGTTCTTCCATATGGGCCCCTCCCCTTCCCTCCCCCCTCCCTCCCCCTCCCCCCTCCCTCCCCCTCCCCCCTTCCCTCCCCCTCCCCCTCCCTCCCCCCTCCCCCCTCCCTTTCCCTCCCCTCCCCTCCCCTCCCCTTCCCTCCCCTCGACAGAGTTTCACTCTTGTTGCCCAGGCTCGAGTGCAATGGCACAGTCTTGGCTCACCGCAACCTCCACCTCCTGGGTTTGAGTGATTCTCCTGCCTCAGCTTGCTGAGTAGCTGGGATTACAGGCATGCACCACTATGCCTGACTAATTTTGTATTTCTAGTAGAGACGAGGTTTCTGCTTATTGGTCAGGCTGGTCTCGAACTCCCGACCTCAGGTGTTCCACCTGCCTTGGCCTCCCGAAGTGCTGGGATTCCAGGCGTGAGCCACCGTGCCTGGCTATGGGCATCTTTTCATACAGGAATTGACTTAAAGGACCTATCCATTCTGAACTCTCAGTCCTCATATTTTTATTCTAATGATTTCTATGTCAGTACCTCTAGTCTCTGTGCTTAAACTGTGTTCTGCTACTTATTTAGCTCCATGGAGGACAGTTCCCATGAGATGACTCACTTTCTTAATTTTGGGAGATCAGAAATTGGAATCATCATCATCCAAGTAAGAAATTCTTACCTGACAAATTTTGTCAGATTTTTCTGTGTTTCTGGGCTCAGAAACACAGTCCTCTAATTTATTATTTTGGAATTCTTACCAGTTTTTTTTTTCTTTTTATTAAGAAGAAGGTGACCCTTTTTCTTAAGCCCAGTGGTATTACAACAAACTAGATCCCCATTTTCTCATATTTAGACAATGTTGTTCCTAATGATTTCAGTTTTTTGAGTTCAGTCAAGATACTGACAGATTTTATTACCCCCAAACATGGCTATTTTCTTTTTTCCTCAGTAGATATGATAAAAACATGCAGTTATTTCCTACTGTGTAGGATTAACAAACTCTTTTCAGTGACATTGTCCTCATGGCCACGTATTTCCAATGTAAAAAATATACCTGAAGAGTTTTCATCACTCATGCTCTGCTCCATTGTTTTTGTATGTTGTTTAATGTTTTCTCCATAGACTGTATCACTTTGCATACAGTCTGCTGATTACTTTGTACTTTGTTTACTTAATCTTCATTATGTCAGTGTTCCGCATGAGGAAACCATTGTATTTGATACAGGATTAGGATTTTTGTATTTAGGATACAGAAATCATTGATTTTCCGAAAATGGTCAGGAAAGAATATTTCACACTATTTTAAAAGGATGCTTTAAATATTTGCTGAGATAAATTCAAAAGAACAGATTGTGTTTGGATGGAGAAGACAATGGCATTAAATGTTAAAAGCATTAGCCTTTGTGCATCAATCATGTCTATTTCATGAAAGGTTACTCAAAAAGTAAGTGTATCAACACGGGAAGCATGGATAGTAAATGCTTGTGAAGTTCAGAAAAAGTGTTGTCAGCCTAGAGGTGGAGTGACATTGGGAATTAATTTTAAGGACACAGTACCTGTAACTGGTCCACAAAGCCATTTTGAATTGAAACAAAGAAGCAGATGAAGCAGGCTAAATGGGAACAGAGGACATGAGAGTGTGCTTGGATTTGAGAATAAATTGGACTTCTTTTTTGCAATCAGCATTGTTAGGCTGCATTGGAGAGTTGTGGAAGAGCTTTTCCGTACAGTTCTGATAGTTTACATTGAACATTTTGGGCAGTAATTTAAGTGTTACCAGGTTCAGCAAGATTTTTATGACCTGAATAAAGTGAGAAGTTAAAAAGGTTTCAAATCTCTGCCTGGGGACACAGAGGAAGACTGCCAGAATAAATGACCACCCATATATGGGTAAAATTGCTATTTAAGAGTAAAAAATGAAATAGAAAACAAATAACCTGTTTTAATAAGTGGGAAAAGGAGGTGAATAGACATTTCTTCAAAGATGATATACAAGTGGCCAATAACAGGAAAAAATGCTCAACCTCACTAATTATGTGGGAAATGCAAATGAAAACCACTGTGTGATATCCCTTTACATCCATTAGAATGGCTACTAGTAAAAAAACAGAATAACAAGTGTTGGCAAGGATATAGAGAAACTGGAATCTTGTGTATTGCTAGTGGGAATGTAACACGGTGTAGTCCTGTGGAAAACAGGATGGTGATTTCTCAAAAATTAAACATAAAATTACTATATGATCCAGCAACTCCACTTCTGGGTAGATACCCAAAAGAATTGAAAGCAAGAACCCAAAGAGCTGTTTGTACACTCTTGTTCATCGCAGCACTATTCACAATATCCAAAAAGTGGAATTGTCCATTGGCCAATGAATTGGTAAACAAAATGTGGTCTATACATACGATGAAATAATATTCAACCTTAAAAAGGAAGAGGAATTATGAAACATGTTGCAGTGTGAATGAATCTTATCATGATGCTGAGTGAAATAAGCCAGACACAAAAAATCCAAATGTATCATTCTACCTATATGAGGTACCTTGAGTTCTCAATTCATAGAGACAGAATAAGATTGTGGCTGCCAGAGCATGAGGGACAGGGGGAAAAGGGAAATTGTTTAATGGGTACAGCATTTCAGTTTTGCAAGATGTAAAAGTTTTGGAGATCCATTGCACAACAGGGTGAATACAGGTAGCACTACTGAACTGTATAATACAAAATGGGTAAGATGGCAAATTTAATATTATGCACTTCTGCTACAATAAGAAAAAGTTAACAATAAAGATTAAGTGTCCTTTTTTTAAAAAAAAAAAGAATGAAAGATGATTGAGTTTTTTTGACAGGACAAGAGTCTGGGATACAGTTTGAGTGACTGAAAGCGAAAAGAAACTACATGTGATAGTCATACTCAGTATTACAATCTGGTAGAAAAAGTAATAGTCAAATTTAGTAACTATTATTTTTATTGAGAACCTGCTGTGTTTTGTGCACTATACTAGTAAAGTGTACAAGATGATCAGGGACTCTTATTCTTGGCAAAAAACAAAACAAAAAACTAAACTAAAAAAAGGCGTATTTGATAGCATAAAGCCAAAAATTCTAACAGAGAAGAATTAATTTCAATGGAACAAGGGTGAAACAAATTCTGGGGAACAGCTTGCTTACCCAGTCTTTTAGAATATCTTTCTGGGGATATGGGTATATTCCTAAGTTCAAGAAGAAGAAAAAAATGTAGCTTCATGGAGAGTTGGGGCATAGTCATTTTTTCACTGGTTGGCCATGTCAAGATAGGTGAAGCTTTAATAGTTTTCAGAAGGATGTACAGGGACGATGTACTTGGCATTGTTTCTAACAAGTAAGATAAAGCAGGCAGATTGGTGAGGATTCATCTCTGAAAGTTAACGAAGACCTACACACTGAGTCCCCTCCTTCAAGCCTTGGCTGTCCACAGATGTTGCCCTACAACGCTCTTGTCTGTTTTATCCCCTACTCATCCTACTAGATCTGGGTGTCCAGACCACTTGCATAAGTGGCCTCAGGTTGTTGAAATCGAATCCCCACAGATTAGCAAAGTGATCTTAGCCAATTACATAACCATTATGTGCTTCCTTTTCTTTGTAAAACAGGAACATGCATCATGGCTACCTCCCGAGGTTATTATGCAGATTAAATGAGTATGTAGGCCATTGCCTGGCACATGCTAAGTGCTATGTAGATAAGTGCTCATCATATAATAAGGGCTCTGTGTTTCTACTCATTGTCCGCATCATTAGCATCATTATTACATGACTCAGCAATTTCCTCGTGTTCATTGTCAAGCAGCTTCATACAGTTTCTCCTCTTTCCTGTTCATTGTGTCTATTTCATCTTCTCTTTCTCCTTTTAGAAGGGGAGTTTGGGCTTGAAATCCCACAAAAGGAGATTTCTAAGAAAGCTTCATTTCAAAAGGATATGGTAGGTGAGTTCACAAGAGATGGTTCATGGTGTTCCATTTTAGAAGAACTGAGGCTGGATACAGACCGTACAAAGAAAGATAAGCAAAATCAAATTCAGCCCATGAGTCACAGTGCTTTCTTCAACAAGAAAACATTGAACACAGAAAGCAATTGTGAATATAAAGACCCTGGGAAAATGATTCACACGAGGCCCCACCTTGCTTCTTCACAGGAACAACCTCAGAAATGTTGCTTATTTACAAAAAGTTTGAAGCTGAACCTAGAAGTGAGTGGTCAGAATGAAAACAGTGACACAAAACAGCTTGATGACGTTGTTGGGTCTGGTCAGCTATTCAACCATAGCTCTTCCCACGCTTGTAGCAAGAATATCCATACAGGAGAGACATTTTGCAAAGGTAATCAGTGTAGAAAAGTCTGTGGCCATAAACAGTCACTCACGCAACATCAAATTCATACTCAGAAGAAACCAGATGGATGTTCTGAATGTGGGAGGGACTTCACCCCAAAATCACACCTCTTTGCCCAACAGAGAATTCATAGTGTAGGAAACCTCCATGAATGTGGCAGATGTGGAAAAGCCTTCACGCCACAACTAAAACTCAGTGTATATCTGACAGATCATACAGGTGATATACCCTATATATGCAAGGAATGTGGGAAGGTCTTTATTCAGAGATCAGAATTGGTTACACACCAGAAAACACACACTAGAAAGAAGCCCTATGAATGCCATGACTGTGGAAAAGCCTTTTTCCAGATGTTATCTCTCTTCAGACATCAGAGAACTCACAGTAGAGAAAAACTCTATGAATGCAGTGAATGTGGCAAAGGCTTCTCCCAAAACTCAACCCTCATTATACATCAGAAAATTCATACTGGTGAGAGACAGTATGCATGCAGCGAATGTGGGAAAGCCTTTACCCAGAAGTCAACACTCAGCTTGCACCAGAGAATCCACTCAGGGCAGAAGTCCTATGTGTGTATCGAATGCGGGCAGGCCTTCATCCAGAAGGCACACCTGATTGTCCATCAAAGAAGCCACACGGGAGAAAAACCTTATCAGTGCCACAACTGTGGGAAATCCTTCATTTCCAAGTCACAGCTTGATATACATCATCGAATTCATACAGGGGAGAAACCTTATGAATGCAGTGACTGTGGAAAAACCTTCACCCAAAAGTCACACCTGAATATACACCAGAAAATTCATACTGGAGAAAGACACCATGTATGCGGTGAATGTGGGAAAGCCTTCAACCAGAAGTCAATACTCAGCATGCATCAGAGAATCCACACCGGAGAGAAGCCTTACAAATGCAGTGAATGTGGGAAAGCCTTCACTTCGAAGTCTCAATTCAAAGAGCATCAGCGAATTCACACGGGTGAGAAACCCTATGTGTGCACTGAATGTGGGAAGGCCTTCAACGGCAGGTCGAATTTCCATAAACATCAGGTAACACACACTAGAGAGAGGCCTTTTGTCTGTTCCAAATGTGGGAAGGCTTTTGTCCAGAAATCAGAGTTGATTACCCATCAAAGAACTCACATGGGAGAGAAACCTTATGAATGCCTCGACTGTGGGAAATCGTTCAGTAAGAAACCACAACTCAAGGTGCATCAGCGAATTCACACGGGAGAAAGACCTTATGTGTGTTCTGAATGTGGAAAGGCCTTCAACAACAGGTCAAACTTCAATAAACACCAAACAACTCATACCAGAGACAAATCTTACAAATGCAGTTATTCTGTGAAAGGCTTTACCAAGCAATGAAATCCTAGTGCATCAGCATATTCATAAATGAAATATACTCCCTGAGTTTCTTGAAGAAGGGAAAATCTCAGAATCAGGTCTAATTGTATGTTATTGAATTCATGCTTCAATAAACTCTAGGGATGCACTGCATGAAGGGGGCCGGCCCCTCCACACCTGTGGGTATTTCTCATCAGATGGGATGAGAGACTGAGAAAAGAAATAAGATACAGAGACAAAGTATAGAGAAAGAAAAATGGGCCCAGGGGACCGGCGCTCAGCATACGGAGGACCCGCGCCGGCACTGGTCTCTGAGTTCCCTCAGTATTTATTGATCACTACCTCTACCATCTCAGAGATGGGGACGTGGCAGAACTCTAGGGTAATGGTGGGGAGAGGGTCAGCAGGAAAACATGTGAGCAAAGATCTCTGTGTGTTATAAATAAATTTAAGGAAAGGTGCTATGCCTTGATGTGCACGTAGGCCAGATTTATATTTGACTTGACACAAACATCTCAGTGCACTGAAGAGCAGTATTGCCGCCAGGATGTCTCACCTCCAGCCATAAGGCAGTTTTCTCCTATCTCAGTAAATAGAACGTATGATCAGGTTTTACACCGAGACATTCCATTCCCAGGGACAGATGCCTTCCTCTTTTACTAATTCTCCTCAGCACAGACCCTTTACGGGTGTCGTGCTGGGGGACGGGCAGGTCCTTCCCTTCCCACGAGGCCATATCTCAGGCTATCACATGGGGAGAAACCTTGGACAATACCTGACTTTCCTGGGCAGAGGTCCCTGCTGCCTTCCACAGTGCATTGTGTCCCTGGGTACTCGAGGTTAGAGAATGGTGATGAGTTTTACCAAGCATACTGCCTTCAAACACACTTTTAACAAAGCTCATCCTGCACAGCCCTAAATCCATTAAACCTTGAGTCAACACAGCACATGTCTCTGCAAGCACAGGGTTGGGGCTAGGATTACAGATTAACAGCATCTCCAGGCAGAAGAATTTCTCTTAGTATAGAACAAAATGGAGTTTCTTATGTCTACTTCTTTCTACATAGACACAGTAACAGTCTGATCTCTCTTTTCCCCACATTGCATGTGTGAACACATGGCAAAGTCATGCTTTATTTTATGTGAGGGCAATTACTGAGAAAAGAGTAAGCAGAAATGTCCTTCTCTGAGTACTGGCCTCATTAAGGATTATAAATTTTCACCCTGGGAAGAAACCCTGACTAATGCATTGAGAAAAGCCTTTCTGTAAAGAATGGTACAAGACAGGTTGTTACCCGATTATTTATAGTAAAGTTTGTGGGAAATTATATCAATGATAACCCTGTTTGTTTTGGGATATATTTCTAAAGTGCCAATACAGTAATGATAGGACAATATTATGTGTATGTGTGTGTGCCTTATGAATATAAGCATATATATTATATGCAGGTTGAATATCCCTTCCCCAAAGTGCCTGGGATCAGAAGCATTTTGGATTTCAGATACTTAACAGATTTTGGAATATTTGCATTATATTTATTGGTTGAGCATCCCTAATCTGAAAATCCAAGATGAAATGCTCCAATTAGCATTTCCTTTGAGCGTCATGTTAGAGTTCAAAAAGTTTCAGATTTTGGGTTTTCAGACTAGGGATACCCAACCTGTATGTACATATATTTAGGTATGTATATATATGCATATGCAGACATATGTATATGGTCTGGTAGGCATATGTGTATGTATGCGTATGTAGGTATGTATGCCCTCAGTGCAGTGGGGTTTGCTGCAGAATTCACTGCACAGCAGGAGGTGTAGGTAGATTACAGTTATTTTTTAAGAGAATCTAATGTAATTGTTTTTATAAAAATTATTCCCTGTTGAATATGTCATGAGGTTGTATCAACAATTATTAACTCCTTTATTATACATACACATGAATGTACATTTTTAGTAAATGCATAAATGAGATTCTATAGTGTTTACTGATCTTTATATTATAGCTTTTCTGTTTTTAGGATTAGCTCAGCTTGCCCCTCCCTTTCCATCTCCACCATCTATAGTGAGCCTCTCCATAATCAGTGCCAACCATTAGTCTGGTTCAAGTCTCTGCACAGATAATCAGTGCCATCCATTAGTCTCGTTCATATATTTACACAGGCCCCTAAACATACACACCAGGAGTCAACAAACTGTGGCTATTGGCCAAATATGGCCTCCCAGCTGTTTTTTTAAAATAAAGTTTTATTATAACACAGCCATGTTCATTTGGACATGTATTGTCTGGGCTTCTTTCATGCTCCACTGGCAGAGTTGAGTAGTTTTGGCAGAGAGCAAATGGCCCCCAAGCTGGAAACTGAAAATATTTACTCTCTGGCTCTTTACAGAAAATGTTTGCCAACACATGACATACACACAAACACACACACATTACTATGCTCATAATCATATACCTGTGTAAGGACCCTTTCGTTGATTTATAAAACTCAGATCTCTTACACGTGTGGATGGTATTTTTTTCATTCTACAATCCATGATGGGTTGCACACACATGTATTCTATGAGGTTGACCTGTCATAATTTATTGAGCCATTCCCACAGTTTTGATTGCTTATTTCCCCCCCACACACGTTTTTTGCTAAAAAAGGGAGAGGGGACTGTTATAAATACTTCTGAGACGCAGACCAGCATAATCTTTTAAGTGCACAGGCCCAGGAGCCAGGTTCCTGCATTTGATTCCTGGCTCCACTCTCTACCCTCTGCATCTGCTGAGCAAGTTATTTGGTATCATCTATTCTGGTTTTCTCAACTACAAAAGGGAGATTATGATAGTACCCTATCCCCATGCATTTGGTGTGAGAAGTGGGTATGTGTTAAACCGTTGGAACTGCATGGACAGACCAAGTATCCCTGAGCCTGCCTGGCTCCCTTGTGCTGGGTGTGGGACTGTGGTGGGAGATTTCAGTCAGCTGGAAGTCTTTTCCAGAAGGGTGTTACAGATGGGCACCCATGGCTTTAGTCTCCATACTCATACATACAGAGCATGGCCTCCCTCTGTCCTTAAGAGTCTCTGACCCCTCCCCTCACAATCTCTCTGAATAGTCAATAATATTTACCTTCTGATCAGGGCTGTAACATGGGTGGCCTCCCTGGAAGTTGTTACAACTGGTCCTTAATAGACACCCTCACCCCTTTGGATAGCACACAATCTAATTCTGGGTATAACCTGTTTGCTACTCCCTCTCTTCCCCCTGAAATGAGCTTAAGTTCCTATTCTTCTTGGTGCATAATGGGTGCACTCCAGGAAGACTTCCTGGAGGCAGTGGCCTTCTTAAGCCAGAACCCGTTTATAACCCATGTATATAGCAGCAGCCTGCGCACAGCTGCCCCTGGTCTATTCAGGCAGGGGTGCTATCTAGGGAACTCCTCAAAGAACTCCTCACGTGTAACCCGCCTCCTCTCCCGGTCCCGGAGAAGCTGACCCTTCCTGCAATGCCCGCCCCGTCATGTACCTCCTGCCACGCGGCACACGCAGCCCTCCTCGGGACGAGCGCTGTGCAGTGCCTCCTTCTGCGCCGCCTTCGAGGCCGAGGTGCTGCACACGGTGCTTGCAGGCCGCCTGCTGCCGCCCGCCGCGGTGGTGGCCGTGGGCGCCTCGTACGGCAAGGACTCCACAGTGGTGGCGCACGTGCTGCGCGCTGGCGCCGCGCCTGGGCATCTCACTGCAGCTCGTGGCCTTCGACGAGGGCATCGGCGGCTACCGGGAAGCGGCGCTGGCGGCCGTGCGGCGCGCTGGGAGCTGTGGCTCACCGTTGTGGCCTACGAAGACCTCTTCGGGGCTGGACGGTGGACCCCGTAGTCCGCAGCACAACCAACTCCAGCCGCAGCCGCTCCTGCTGCACCTTCTGTGGGGTGCTGCAGCGCTGGGCGCTGGAGGAAGGGGCGCGCCTTCCTCACACACTCACCGGTGAGAACAAGGGCGGCCGCAGTTCTGCGTGATAGAGGGAGTGGGGAGCATGCGCAGGCAATGGGCGGTTCCTGAAAGGGGACTGGGGCGCATGCTCCAGAAGTGGGCGCGGAGACCCTGGGAGCGGCTTAGCAGGAAGATCCCAGTAAGGCGCTGGGGAAATACACGTGTGCCTATTTGGGGCCGGAGCCTGCTGAAGGCTCATGTGGGTAGTACGTGTGCCTCCCTAGGATGGAGTAAGGCAGGTTTTTCAAGCCTCTGGGTCTCTGCCATCATCTTAGTACACACATTGGCAAATAGAGGGGTAGAGGGGCTACCCTGTAGGAGCTAAGGCTGGAGTACTCTGCTATTATTATTATTGTTATTATTTTGAGATAGAGTCTCGCTCTGTTGCCCAGGCTGGAGTGCAGTGGTGCAATCTAGGCTCACTGCAACCTAGCCTCCCCCCGGATTCAAGCGATTCTCCTGCCTCAGTCTCCTAAGTAGCTGGGATTACGGGCGCCTGCCACTACGCCTGGGTAATTTTTGTATTTTTAGTAGAGGGAAATGACTTTCTTTGTATCTCCCTTTACAAAGAGAGAGATGTGAAGAGGCGTCTCCCATCATAAGCCATACAGTCCGAAACGCTACGGTGTCTCTTAACTCCTTTTCTTTATAGGTTTCTCTCCGACAACTCTTATTTTTTCCCAATGATTATTTTAATAAGTAATTATCGTCCATTGACTAAATACCAGATACAAGCTGTGTAGCCTAGAGCAGATTACCTAACCTCCATTTCATCTTTTTTAAAATGGGGATGTTAATAATATCTGGGTCCTTGAGTTGGAAAGTACTTGAGTTATATATAAGGCACTTAGACTAGAGGCTGAAAAACAGTAAACATGATGTAAATGTTTGCTGTTATGACAATGCACAAGAGCACAATACAATCTGTACTCCTGCCTGATTTTCACGTATGTAATTATAACCTGACAAGTGCTACTACGGAAAATTACACAGAACATGTGAATTTATATCAGGGGATCCTAGTGACGGGGAAAAGGTGGGGATTAAAGAAACCTTTCCTGAGTGAACTGAGACCCGAAGGCTCAGTGAATAACCAGGAGAAGGATGAGTTGGAGTTTGGGGGAGCGGTGTTCTGAGCTGAGGACACAGAGAGGCAAAGGCCTTGAGAAGGGGAAGTATGACCAACTTGAGAAGCCCTAAGAAGAACAGCAAGCATTTTAATATACAGAGTCAAGTATAACATGACAAGATGCAGAATAAACATGGTTTCCATTTACATTGTATGGCGACTGGTGTGTTTGTATGCACTAACTTTCTGGTCTTTCTAAACCTCGTGATCTGTATTCCCAGAGGCACTTGTGTCTACAGCTCTCTTGAGAATCCCCATTAGATGGTCCTTTTTTCTCCTGTGTTGTCTGAAATACAGTTTTAAGTGAGGCTGAAATGGTTTGCAGCTTAAAGCATTTTTACCCGCTATGTGGAAGGAGAGCTGGCGAAGGGCCTGGTGTACAGTAGGTGGATGGCAAATGAGGGCTCCCCCAAGGAACTTGTTTGTGTTCCCTTCAGGTTTTCTGTCCACCTCCAGTCTCCATCTGGCTGCTCCGTGGTGCCCGGGAGTCTCCATGGTCCAGTTTCCCCATCAGTGTCTCTTCCCCCTCCCCCTGCCCCTCTCTGTCTTGGGTCCTGGCGGCCCCGCTGTACCCTGGGTTTCTATGTTCCGCGCTCCTCTCCCCGTCTCTCTCCGGGTCCTGGCGGCCCCACTGTGCCCTGGGTCTCCGCTCCCCGTCTCTCTCTGGGTCCTGGTTGCCCACAGCGCCCCAGGAGTCTCCATGGCTCTGTCTCCCCCTCCCTGTCTCTGGATCCTGGCTGTTGCACGTTGTTCGCGGGTCTCCATGGCTCGCTCTCCCCCTCCCCGTCTCTCTCTGGGTCCTGGTTGCCCACAGTGCCCTAGGAGTCTCCATGGCTCTCTCTCCCACTCCCTGTCTCTGGATCCTGGCTGTCGCACGTTGTTCGGGGGTCTGTCTCCATGGCTTGCTCTCCCTCTCGCCGTCTCTCTCTGGGTCCTGGCGGCCACACTGTGCCCTGGGTCTCCGTGGGTCTCTCCTCCCAGTCTCTCTCTGGGTCCTCGTGGACCCTTGGTTCCCCGGGGGGCTCCCTGGCCAGCAGCGCCCTCCGCGCCCCACCTCACCCGCTCCCGTCTCTCCCCAGCAGGTCACAACGCCGACGACATGGCGGAGACCTTGCTCATGAATTTCCTGAGAGGCGACGCGGGGCGGCTGGCCCGGGGCGGGGGCCTGGGCTCCCCGGACTAGCGGGACGCCCTGCCGCGCTGCCGCCCGCTGCAGTTCGCCTCGCAGAAGGAGGTGGTGCTGTACGCGCACTTCCGCCGCCTCGACTACTTCTCCGAGGAGTGCGTCTACGCGCCCGAGGCCTTCCGCGGCCACTCCTGGGACCCGCTCAAGCGCCTGGAGGCGGCGCGGCGGTCGGCGGTGCTGGACCTCGTGCACTCGGCCGAGCGCCTGGCGCTGGCCCCGGCCGCGCGGACCCCGCGCCCCGGCGCCTGCTCCCGCTGTGGGGCCCTGGCCAGTCGCGCGCTCTGCCAGGCCTGCGCGCTCCCGGCCATCGGCAAGGGCCGCCGGGGGCTGGACGAGGAGGCGACGCCGGGGACACCCGGGGATCCGGCCCGGGCCCCCACCTCCGAGACTGTCCCCACCTTCTAGCGACTCCAGGCCTCCCGCCGGGATCCGACGCCCCCGAGTGGGGGCTGCCTGTAAATGACACTGAATAAACCCCGTTACCTTACCGGGCCTTCCATGTGAGGTGGGAGGGGGATGGGGGCCTAGTAACCTGAAACCCTGAAGAAGCTGGGACCCCAGACTTCGGGGTTTCAGGGAGGAAGGGTCTTGAGCTGGGCTTCTGGCTCTGAGGGAGGAGGGGGCTGGGGGACCATCCTGGGTCTGAGAGAGGAAAGGGCCAGGACTAGGGCTAGAGGAAGTGGCACTGGAGACCCCAGGCATCTGTGGCTGAAGAAGGAGGGCCTGGGGTCGTGGACTCCTGGGTCTCAGGGAGGAGGGGGCTGAACACTTTGTGATTCCTGAGCGAGTGGGGGTTGGTTGGGGACCTCCTGCCCAGTGCCTCTGCTGGTTCTGGGTGCGCTCAGCATGGTCCTGACCCTCCTTGAGCACCAATTCCTGATGTTTCCTGTTTGCCCGCAGTGGGGTAAGCAGAGTGACATTACCTGATGGACACACGCCATTCACAGCCCCCGTCACGATGCCTCCCTTCCAGCGCTTCGTGTGCAGCACGCGCTGCACCCTCTCGTTTGGTCTCCACCACGGCCTTACTGGCTGTAGCTTGAGCCACAGTAACTGATCTGGGGGCTCCCACCAGGTTGACCTGGCTCCAGAGCTCTCAGAGATTTTGGGATTGCCTTTCCCCCATGCTATCCTATCCTCATCCATCACCACCTGAATGTCTCTTGTCATAGGTAAGGAGGGGCTGGTGGGCTTTGCAGACCTCTCAAGTTCTGAAGGCAGAGCTGCGTGAGCCTGAGTCGCGTCTTAACTTTTCTGACCTTCCATTTCCTCCTCTGAAAAGAGAAGCAACCCTCCCTCTTCACTCCCCCCCACATCAGGCTACTCTTGGGAGGATTCAGTAACTTGGTCGTTCATATTAAGGTTTGGCCACCAGGGGGCTTTTGCTTTCAGGATTGCTACTCAACTGGTCCTGGAAGGAGTGAGGCCCAGAAACTTCCTGCCTGACCCGTGGGAGATTTGGTGTTCTCAGTCCCACCTCCGAGCTTTGCTGACTTGCCTCCCTAGTCAGGAATGCCTTCCCTTTCCCATCTGCCTGCTCAAACCCTCCAGGGTCCTTGTAGAAAGAGGACCTTCCTGATTCTCCCCTCCCACCCAGTCCAGGGCATACGGCTCTCCCAAACCCTACCACGTAGGTCCCCCACCCATAGGTCCTATCCTGATTCTGTGGCCTTCCAACCGTTTTGGGTTATGCTCTCCCTAATTAGACTGATCATTAAGGGCAAAGACCAGACCTGTCTGGACAATACAGCATTATTCATCCAAGAAACATTTATTGAGCATATAATGTGTGCAGGGGCTGTTCTAGGCACTGGTGAGAGAAAAAAGACCGAATCTTTCATGGAGCTTACAGCCTTGTGGGAAAGACACTTATATAATGTCAGATAATTAGTGCTGTGGATACGAAATAACATAAAGGGAAAAGGTGTAAAGAGGTGTTATTTTAGTTTGAAAGGCCAGGACCTCTTTGAGAAGGTGACTTTGGGGGCAGAGATCAAATAAAGCAAGCGAGGTTTCTAGCCATGATAGAGTAGCTAACGTCAGAATAACACTTCCACACTGAGACTGAGACCAACTGGAAAAACAGGACACACACACACACACACACACACACAAATAAATCTGAAGACATTGGAGAGCTACCAAGTTGGCCAGGATCCAAGAGAAAAGGGAAGCTCATTCTCCTGGAGGGGCCAAAAGGCTAAGGAAGCAAGCAGAAAGCAGAGGCTTAAGAGGATGGGAACCTGAGTTGAGCTTTCAGTAGTGTTATGGCTGGGGTTGGAGAAAGAAATCATGGTGGCCAGGTACAGTGGTTTATGTCTATAATCCCAGCACTTTAGGGGGGCCAATATGAGAGGATCACTTGAGCCCAGGAATTTGAGGCCAGCCGGGGCAACATACAGAGACCCTGCCTCTACAAAAAAAAATTAATAAAATTAAATAAATACAAATAGATCATGGAGTCTGGTGCTACCAAGGTAGACAGGACTTGAGGGACGAAAACCCTGGAAGGAAGGGAAGATCATTGAGGTGAGCCCAACATACTTAAACTCTCCTCTCAGCAGTCTGATGGAACTGGGTAAACCAAATTTGATGTTCCGGGTCTGATAAGGAGAGGCCCAGTAAACACCCCAAACCTTCTGTTAGGACTCAAGAAGGGTTACAGATTAAAAGTAAGGGTTGGCCAGGCGCGGTGGCTCACACCTGTAATCCCAGCACTTTGGGAGGCCGAGGTGGGCAGATCACAAGGTCAGGAGATTGAGACCATCCTGGCTAACACGGTGAAACCCCGTCTCTACTAAAAATACAAAAAATTATCCGAGCGTGGTAGCAGGCACCTGTAGTCCCAGCTACTCAGGAGGCTAAGGCCAGAGAATGGTGTGAACCCAGGGGGCGGAGCTTGCAGTGAGCCAAGATCGCACCATTGCACTCCAACCTGGGCAATAGAGTGAGACGCCATCTCAAAAAAAAAAAAAAAAAAAGTAAGGGTCAACTGGGAGTAGGCCTGCCCACAAAAAGACCAAAACCCATCTTCAAACTCTCTCAACCTGGGGCTGGCTTAAGGGATCTGTCTCTATTCTACTTGCTAGAAAGCAAAAGTAGGGTAGCCCTAGCCACATGAGCCGATTTACCTTTAAATTAATTAAAATAAAATCAAGGATTAAATCCTCAGTCACTCTAAATACCTGTCAAGTGCTCAGGACCACTATATTGAACAATGCAGACACAATGCTTCCATCGTCACGAAAGTTCCTTTGCACAGTGCTGTTCTAGACTGTCCTAGAATCCAGAGGAGGAAAATTTCAGTCAGAGCTCCAAAAAATCTCTGCAGTTTTTCAAACAAAATACTGGAAATTCAACTAAAAATGAAAAAGTTTACAAGCATACCAGGAGATATGACAAAATAGTTGAATACCAAGAAGCTGGGCATCAAACACAGATGTAATTACAGGTGTTTTAGATATGAGTTTTAGGTATGGACTTTAATTGTCATCATGTGAAAATAGATGCTAAAATGGAGAGTTTCAGCATTGTATTGGATTACATTTTAAAAAGAACCATTAAAACTGTGAATGTGATGAATAATAAAAAGAACCAGGCAGAATGGAGTAACTAGTAGCAGACTTACCCTCCTGCTGTAAACAACTATAAAATAGCATAATGTATTAGGCAATTTTCCCTGCTTTGCTCCACATGCAGGCCGGCTTCCCAATTGCCAGCCCTGGGGATGACCTACACCTGCCTCAAGTATACCACCACCTGCTTGCCTGTGTGCTTCCAGAGGCAGTAGCTACATAGGCAACAGTTTTCCGTAGAACTTTCTGAGATCCCCCTTCGGAGTCCCATGGTAACAGTGGACATACTTGGCTTTTCATACATCCCTGCAAGCTCTATCTTGCCCACCCACACCTGTTCTTCAATTGAACTGCTTAGTGATGCTCTCATGATCATCCTGCCTTCTCCAAAGCATCACTTTCCAGCTCTACCACATTTGCGTTAAGTTCTAGGTCTTCTAGCAAGCCCTTTATTCTCATAAAACTCTTGGTGGCTGTTTCCCTGGCCACACTCTTGTCTGGTGCAGTGACAAAAATCTATAGAGATAATTTTAAACTCTGAGTCACATTATCATTCTTCAGGGCATATTTACTCTTGCTTGTGGCAAGCAGACCACTTCGATTTGATCAGATATTGAGGAAATTTGGTCTGGCTTTAATCCTTGTGTGGTATCATCTAGTTCCAGCTCATCCTTACTCTACAAGGTCCCAACCAGAGCACTGCAGTGTTTGCCACAGCCCTTTTTCCTTGGCAAGCCCTCAGCCATAACTTTTATCATTCTATCTCCGTGAGACTCAAACGTTCTACTTCGCTTTCCAGACTGTGTTTGGAATCAGCAACCTACTTCATCTGAAGGGTTTGGTTGTGGAAGGCATGAAGGACCCTGAGCTGAGAGCAGAGGACCCAGCTCAGGGGCTGATGCAGAGGCCACTTGTGATACCATACCCTCCCAGTCTGTGCCCCAGGTCCTCCCTCTCCCCAAAAGTGCTGATGCAGACACCTGACATTCACATTCTAGGTATCCTGGAATCTGGGTGCAAGGGGGCTCTGACTTCACCATGTCAGAGCCTGCTGAGGATATAGGACACCCAAGAACTGTTACTGGCAATGGGTCACCCTGAGACACACCTCGCTCCACCCACTCACCCACGCACACTTATTGTGGTTGTGATGATCAGAAGAGCTTGCACTTTACACTTTCCTCACTCCAGGATCCCCAGATGGTCTCAGATCCAGTTCGTGGCTGTTGGTTCTGGAAAGGGGCCATCCTCACCTGGATGTTCCAGTACCAAACATAACAGAGTCTAAAATGTGAAAGAAGAAGGCAATGGCAAATCTACCTTCTCTAAGGCCTCCAAACTTGCAATTGGCCCCCAAGCATGAGAGGTGCCCAGATGTGGGACACAGGAACACCTAAGCTCTCTGTGAGTAGAGCAGTACTCTACCTTTCACATTTAGAGGTTATGTTTTCTATTTGTGACAATATCTCACAAAAGTCTTCTCTTCACGAGGGAAAAATGTCATGCTCCTCTCCTTCTTGCCATCTCTGTTGCTCAGTGAATGTCCCCAAGGAGGTGGAATCAGCCTACGGTTCTTGGTGTCTTCTCTGCAGCTTTTGATCTGTTCTATTTGTGGAAATAGGAGGATCATGGAAATAGAAATGTTGACCTCTTCCACAAACCAAAAGACATAGGCTCTTCTGGAGTGAGCACAAAAATTTCAAGATGAGAGAAGGTCAAAGCATGAGGATACAGAGGTACTTTGTCCTGTACCACATCTTCAAATCTCAGACTTGCAACTTCTATCCTGCATATTTCTCCAAGCTGTACCCCAAAATGAAGACCAAGGACCTTCTCTGAAGTCATATTTCCTGCAGTACTCTTGCCCCTGCACACGCACAGCAGGGGTAACAGCAGCATCTTGGGTTTGGAGCGGGGGGAGTCTGGGACTCCTGACATCACCTGATGAGTTTCTTCTATCTGCAGATCAAGGCAGCTACAGAAAGAGGACAGCTAGAGATTTTTCCTGGATTGGGCTGCTCCAAGTTCCTCTCTCTATTAGAAGTCCTCTTCCCTCAAACAACCACCAGGGAAGTGAAAGTTGACCTCCTTTCACCCCAGGCCTACTGATAACCTGTTCAGTGCCCCCTGCCTTCTCATTCCTCACTCAGATGTGGCCTCCTCTAGGCATCCATTCCTACCTCTCCTCAGAAAATTAATGGGGCATGCCCCACCTCTTCTCTGTTCACTTGGAACTCTTGGAGATCTCTCTCAGAGCAGAAGAGTCTAGGAGCCCTGAAACTGAATCTTCTGCCCCTCCACCCAGTCCTAGTCACACAAGAAGTCACAAGAAAGTGGAACTGAAACTCACCTGCAAGGGGGCCCTTCATTGTCAGAGACTATGACTCAGAACTGAGGGCCTGGCTCCAGCTTCACACTTGGCTGTGACATTTGTGGTTTTTCTGGTGTCAATTTGAGTTCAAAAAGTCACTGAATTTTTGTATGTCTCCTTGCTTATTCTCAGGTTTCTGATAAGCCCTTCCCTCACACCTTCAGTGTTGAGTTTTGACTTCTTAACAGTTCCTCCAGCCCTATGGGCCTCCCATCTTCACACACAGTAACTATCAAATCTCTCCCTCTTTAACCAACATCCATTTTACCCTGACATTGCCTTGCCTGTTCTGCCCTTCATGACAACTCTCTGCATCCTGTGGTCCACTGAGGCCCCAGGATCCTTTTCCCAGTATAAATACTTACCATTCATGTAGAATGAAGGAAAACTTAGAATTTGTTTCTGTGACCCCTCAGCTCCAAATATAACTTCACAACCAGCCTTCTGATAGATACTTCATTCCTTCATTTGAGCTGATTTGGGTTTTGGCACAGAGCCAGGTATGGAAAAGGATCACATATCATGTTCTGTTGTTCAGAACACCACGACAGAACAAATAAAGGATTCAAAGCAAGACCAAATTATCGACCCACTGGAAAACGAAGGGAGGAAGAAATGGAGCCTGCCACAGAGAATGTTTCCTGGAAGGAGTGAGGGCAGAGTCAGCTCAGAGAAGCAAGTATCCCAGTGGCCTGTGAGAAATGCACCATCTCTCTAAAGTTGTCTTCTCTTCCCTAAAATGAGGGGGACTTCAGAAGAAGACTGAGGAGGAGTTTGGATGTCCTCTGACCACCTCTGTCCTGCAGCACAGAATGTAACCAACCCTACTTTCCAACCTTCTTACCTCTGCATTGGAGACAGGCCAGAGATCTGCCCCCAGGGGGCGCTCCATCCGCCATGCCGGATTTGGGGAACTACTACCCAGGGTTGGCGCTGTCCATGGTTCTGCACCATAACTGTGCTCTGAGTTCAGGAAACTCCCAACTCCGCCGTGGACACAAATTCACAAGCTCACGGTTCTGAGCTGTAGGCCAGCGGGGCACCTAAGTCAGAAAGGCTTCGAAAAGGCTGGGTCCCTTTTGGGAAGGAGAGGCCAGGGAAAGGGACTTATCTCTGTGCTTTTCCTCTCGCTCCTCTTGTTGACCTAAGGATCATTCTTTTGAATTGTAGTGCCGGCCTGGCTAACGGGCAGGGAAGAACAAGGTATTTTTCTGACGTTCCAGATTATGCTGATGTTGCTGGCTCTTGGACCACGCTTTAAGTAGCAAGTCCCTGCCTGGATCTCCTCTCGGATAAGGGTTTAGGAAAGAGATGGACATTCACTGAAGCTCCCCAAGTTCCAGACTCAGGGCTGTGCTTTTCTATATATACCTCATTTAATCTTCATAACCAACCTAAGAGATGTATGGTTAATAATTCTCATTTGACAGAGTGGGAAACAGAGACTGGACGTATAAGCGACTTCATGGGGTCTCACATTATTGGTGCATGTATATATGTGTGTGTGTATATATATATAAATATATAGAGAGAGAGAGACAAAGTCTCACTCTGTCACCCATGCTGGACTGTAGTGTCATGATCTCAGCTTACTGCAGTCTCAACCTCCAGGGCACAAGTGATCCTCCCATCTCAGCCTCCCGAGTAGCTGGGACCACAGGCACCTGCCACCATGCCCAACTCATTTTTGTTTATTTTTCGTGGAGATGGGATCTTACTATGTTGCCCAGGCTGTTCTTGAACTCCTGGACTCAAGCGATCCTCCCATCTCAGCCTTCCAAGTATCTAGGTCCACAAGCGTGTGCCTCCATGCCCACTAACTTTTTCTTTTCTTTTTATAGAGACAGGGTCTCACTATGTTGCCAGGCTCGTTCCAAACACCTGGGCTCAAGTGATCCTCCCACCTCACTCTCCCAAAGTGATGGGAGTACAGGCATGAGCCACTGAGCCTAGTGATAGTTTCCATTGTGATGTTGTCAAATCTATCAAGATTTTTTATAAGAAGGATGAATTTTCCTTAACTTTTTGTCATAATCTCCATAAGGAAAATTACTGTTTTCTTCAAAAATTTTAAGAAAAGATGACTAGCAGAAGATTAGACATTTCCTAGCTTGCAATATTTTTCCATGTTTGTGTTATCAAAAATATACTTACCATTCACATTGTGTAATCATCTGTTATGCTGAGAAATAGAACATGCGGGCACCCCGGGAATCTTAGAAACCCTCTTTGTTTCCCACCCTCCCTAACCTTCTCTATGAGTTACCACCTTGCTGATATTTGGAATTATCTTTTTCCCTGCCTTTGCCCATAAGCATAATACCTGTGTATACATTCTTAAGCAAGAATAATTGCTTTAAACATTCACACAAATGGAACAATGTGGTAATGTCTATTTTGTATAGCCCAATAGCACTGCACCAGCTTTCCTTGTATTAATGTCGGCATATTACACTTTCCCTTTTAGCCTTTGCTATCCTTGTACTTTACATGTATATGTTGTAAAGATCATATACTTGGAATCCATCAAAGTGGACTCTGTTTTTAACTGAAGCATTTATCCAATCATATTTAACATAAATGTCCCATGTTATATTTTGTTTTCTGTACGTGTCATCAATTCTACATTACTTTATTTCTCCATTTTTTTGTTTGTTTACTAAGTTTTTTGTGTTGTTTGGTTTTTTGTTTTCTTGAGACAGGTCTCACTCTATCACTCGGCTTACTGCAGTCTCCACCTTCCGGGCTCAGGTGATCCTCCTGTCTCAGCCTCCCAAGTAGCTGGGACTACAGGCATATGCTACCATGCCTGGCTAAATTTTTTGTATTTTTTTTGTAGAGGTGTGTTTTGCCATGCTGCCCATCTCGAACTCCTGGGCTCAAGTGATTCTCCCCACCTCGGCCTCTCAAAGTGCTGGGATTAACAGGTGTGAGCTACTGCACCTGGCTGGTTTACTAAGTTTTTAATAGTATACCTTTAATCATCACTAGGTTGAAAGTTATATATTATGATTCTGTTCTTTTAGCCATCATGATACAAATTTACAGCATGCGTAATTAACCTATCAAAGTCTTTAGTAAATGAAAACCTCTCTCCTCCTGGATAATATATGGATATTAGGACATGTAAAATATGCTTACCTTGGTCCTTAGCCGTTGTGTTTGTCAGGAATTCTAAATTATCTTTTGTTTTTATTAAAGTTCCCCCATATACTTGCTCTGAAAGATCATTATTGCTCTCATTTTTGAGTTGACTTTACTGAGTATAGATTACAAATTGATGTTAGAAATAGTATTTGCCTTCTTCTACTCTCCAGGTTGCTACTGATAAATCAGCTGTCAATTAAATGGCTTTTCTTTTGAAGGCGATCCTTTTTCTCTGGTAGCTGTTCAGATTTTTTTCCTTGTCTTCAGTTTTCTTTGATTCAGCCTTACCTTGACACAAACCCAATGTGGAGATGGTCTCTTTTGACATTTCCAACCTTTCGCTGGGCCATAGATTTGACCTTCATTTCCAGAGCCACATGCAAGACCACAGAACCAAAGCTCCCTTTTCCAATATGAGCAAATGCCCTTGGGAATTTTGGCTTAGTGATTCTGCTTACTTCTCTGGGTTCAGGCTTTCCCCAGAATTTTGGCCTACTAAGTTCCCATTTTATTTTCAGGCATTCTATACTATTTAAGGGAAGTATTCTTTTTCTACTCTCATTTTTTCCCCAAAATATTTTATTATTTTCAACACAAGGCCTGATCAAAATTATCTAACCTGTCATAACCAAAACAGTAGTCACAATTCAACTTCTTTACAGTGATGAAAACGGGGTTTGGGTGGTAGATATTGAGAATCAGTGTCCTCCCAGTACTCCACTGGAATTATCCATTCATTTCCTCATGGCCACTTGCTAAAGTTTCTAACATCGTCATTTATCTGGGTTTGGAGAAACCTAGATAAGTAACCAGCGAATTTTTAGCTGCTTTTGGTTTAGCATTTAAAAAAATTAATTAGTTCAATTTTAGAGGAGGGAGAGTATAATTTCTTTCTTCAGTCCACTCTTCCAACCCAAGACCACCCATGAACTCATGTTTGGAGGAAAAGATAGTGTAAGCCAGATGAAAGCAAGGAGGCATGACTTCCAGGAGGAGAAATCTCAAATTGCAAAGAAAGTGTTGTATGAACCAGCATGAAAGGCTTAAGGAAGGGTTGGCCAAGAGGAAAGCATAAATAAATAGATAGCAGGGAGGTCATGAAGGACTTTAAGTGACAGGGGAGGTGCTTGTGATGTATTGTCTAAGGCCAGGGAGCCATGAATGGGTTTGGGCAGGAAAGAGTTAGATTCAACTCTTTGGCTGTTGGAAGGATTCCTGTGGGTCTCAAAAATGAAGGACTGGAGCCGATGGAATATGATGCAAGGATTGCAGGTAAAAGTGGGCAAAGATATGACCCTGGCAAGGATGTAAGATCCCACATCATGAACCAAGTGTCAGGCTGAGGGGCTGGTCTCTCCTAGGGAGTCTTTGAAGAGTTCTGGGAAGGGGAGTGACACCAACATATTGCTGCCCTGGTTTTTGTACCCGGTCATCCCCAGCCTTGAGAGAATTTGCCAACAGGACCTTCCTATTCAAGGAAGAGAGATCAGCAAGCACTGAGCACATGCCCTGTGCCAGGACCTGTGTTGGTTGATTTCCATGTGCTGCTTTCTTTAATGGTCACAACAACCTTTGAGGTAACATGCATGATCTCTGATTTACAGAATGGGAAACTGAGGCACAGAGGGATGCAGTGAATTGCTTGATGACAGTGCCAGGGCCTAGGTTTGAGCCCACTTCTCCAATTCCATCATCTATCTTCTTTCTGCTCTGCTTGGAGCACTTACACATCAGTTAATGTTAACATTGTCACAAGGGCTCTTTGTGCTTCAGCAAGTGGTCCCTGACTTGTCCTTCCCCCCAGACAGGCTGTGGTTCCTCCGGCCAGGACTGAGCTCTGGGGGAGTCCTCACTTGTTTGTCTTGACCTCTGAGTACTCCGTGGTGCTTGGGGCCTCCTGGTCCTTAGGCTCCCTCGACTTCATCTCAGAAAAGCTGAGGGAGGCATAATGGAGCTCCTGTTGTTCTCCCAAGGGAGGGGTATCCCCAGCAGGAGATGCTTGGTCTCCGGGGCTGTCTGGCCAGGGCTTCTTCCTGGAATCCTGAGTAAAGGGGAAGGAAAGGTGTCACAGTAGGAATAAAGAGGCAGCATAGAATAATGAGTTCTTATATTTATATGTTGCCTTGGGATTTATTTTGAACCTAAGTTGGACCGTCTCATGCCAGAAGCAGGGCTTAGTCACTGGGCACAATTTCCAATTCTCCACCTCCTCCCAGTTCCCCAAGGTGGTTAATCCAGATGTCTGCCTGATACAACCACCTCCTTGTGACCAGCTCCCTATGGGACTTACAGTTACAACCTTCTTGACTTACCTCCTGACTCCTGTATCCCTCATAGGCTGCACAGATATACTGCGGCAGCCACATCTCAGTCACAGTGTGGCTCCACAGAACTCCTGCCTGCTAGCTCTAAACCCCCAGTTAGAACTCCCTGTGGGAAACCTGCTTGGGTTATGCCCTGGACTCTAATTAAGGCTTTGGCTCATGGATCCTTATCTCTCTCTCTCTCTCTCTCTCTCTCTCTCTCTTTCTCTGTCTCTCTCTTGCTCCCTACCCACTGGATGAGTACTTGTGTCCTGGTCAGTTCCCTCCTTTCCATTCACCCTTCAAGGCTTGCTGTGCCGTCTTCTCTCTGGACCTGTGAGTAATAAACTGCCTCTGTTATTTCATGTGTTTTGTTGTGCTGTCTCCTCTGTGTCCCACCCACCCGACAGACCTGAACTTGACTTCTTTTCTGGTCAGGGCTCTCCTAGAGAATAGCTGTCTTGGTAGGAATAAACTGGACACAGGTCATATGAGAGCTGCAAGGACATCTGCCAGGATAAACAAGTTTGCTATGAGAGGGACTGCTGGTCACAGGCCGGGCACTTAGGCAGTAGGCGGTGTGCCAGGATAAAGGAGTATTTTGTGAAAGTTACACTGTGAACATATGGCCAAATCCCTGGGGTTCCCATTCAAGGCAGGGCTAGAGTTTATGGCCAATCCCCAGAAAGAGGCCTCAACACCAAAATAAGAGGAAAATACAATAAATGGTTCCCATGGGGAAGTTGGGCTGATGTAACATTTATCAATTCATCCTTTTATAATCCACTCCTCCTAGCAGGCCATAGGCTGGTTAGGTCAGGGTCTATGTCTGATTTCTCACACTGTACGTACCCAGGACCTGGCACAGGGCAGACAGGGCTGGGTTCAAATCCCGGCCCCACCTGTCCATATACATTTCCTGTGGACTAAACTATTCACTCATTCTTTCAAAATTTTGTAATACTATGATTGATTAGACCATATTGAGGACTTACTAATCACACTGAATCGTCACAAAAAAACCCACAACAGTATAAAAGATATCCTAATTATCCCCACCTTACACACAGGGAAACTGAGGTGGAGAGAGGTTAAGTAACTTGCCCAGGGTTATTCATCTAATACATGGTGAGGCCAGGATTCGAACCCAGCCCTGTCTCCTCTCTTTCTGGTTCTGGGCACGTACCGTGTGAGAAATCAGACATAGACCCTGACCTAGGCAGGAGGAGTGGATTATAGATGAAGCAAATGTATACCTTCAGCATATGTTACAAGGTATCTTATGTGCAAAACAGAAAAGAGACGGCAATTCTGATCCTGGACCCAGGTTCCAAGAAACAGAAACAAAATGGAGCCGATCCTAAGTCCCCAGCAAAGATGGTACCCAGACACAAGAAGCAATTTCTTTCATCTCCCACCTTCACCCATATCCCTACCCATCACACTGTGGAAAAATATGTTGAAAGCAATATGAGTCTTCAAACAGTAGCTCAGAAATTTTCTTTTTGAGACAGAGTTTCAC
The DNA here is from genome assembly GCF_049350105.2 of Macaca mulatta. Classification (NCBI taxonomy): domain Eukaryota; kingdom Metazoa; phylum Chordata; class Mammalia; order Primates; family Cercopithecidae; genus Macaca; species Macaca mulatta. The sequence goes on from NC_133424.1 coordinate 63,820,151, forward strand.
TCTGTCATCCAGGCTGGAGTGCAGTGGTGTGATTTCATGCACCATTTCTCGAGGCGGAGGCACGAGATTCACTTGAACCCAGGAGGCGGAGATTGCAGTGAGCCGAGATTGTGACACTGCACTCCAGCCTGGGCAACAGAGTGAGACTGTCAAAAAAAAAAAAAAAAAAAAAAAAAGAATACTTTAACATTTAGATAATAATAGTTTTCAAATAAGAAAGAAAAGAAATAGAAAAGGAAGAAATATTTGAAAAAAACATAGTGGAAATAAAATTTCCAGAGTTGAAGAAAGATGAAACATCTCAGCTGAAAGAGCCCCAGAAGTGCAAGAAAAAAAGATGCAGGGCATCCCATGCCTAGATACAGGATAGTGAATCTTAAGAATATCAGAACCAAAGAGAAAATTATAAAAGTTTCCAAGGAAAATGAGTGGATTACCTACAAATATGTGAGATTAAGAATGATGTAAGATGTCGTGTTTTTTTTGTTTTTTTGTTTTTTTGGTTTTTTTTGAGACAGAGTCTAGCTCTGTCGCCCAGGCTGGAGTGCAGTGGCGTGATCTTGGCTCACGACAGCCTCTGCCTCCTGGGTTCAAGTGATTCTCCTGCCTCAGCCTCCTGAGTAGCTGGACTTAAAGGTGCCCACCACCACGCCCGGCTATTTTTTATTTTTAGTAGAGATGGGGTTTCACCATGTTGGCCAGGCTGGTCTGGAACTCCTGACCTCAAGAGATCCACCCACCTTGGCCTCCCAAAGTGCTGGGATTACAGGCGTGAAGCACCGGACCTGGCCGGCGTAAGATTTCTTGACAGCAATACTAAATGCAAGAAACAGTGGGGTGAAGTTTAAAGCACAGAAGGAAAATCACTTTAATTTTAGAATGTATATCCTGCCAAATAAAATTCAAATGTAAGGGGATAAAATATATTTCCAGGCATATAAGTCTTCAGAGGCCTTGAGGAACCCAAATTGAAAACCCATTGGGAGGAAGAGTTCAAATACAAAGAGATAAAGAGAAAGAAAAACACAAAATCTGTGATAAGTATGAGATAGAAAGGTAACAAAATACCTCAGCAAAATGTGTAGTTGTGTGTTTTTTTAAAAAATCAAATAATAGGCCGGGCGCGGTGGCTCAAGCCTGTAATCCCAGCACTTTGGGAGGCCGAGACGGGCGGATCACGAGGTCAGGAGATTGAGACCATCCTGGGTAACACAGTGAAACCCCGTCTCTACTAAAAATACAAAAACTTAGCCGGGCGAGGTGGCAGGCGCCTGTAGTCCCAGCTACTCGGGAGGCTGAGGCAGGAGAATGGCGTGAACCCGGGAGGCAGAGCTTGCAGTGAGCTGAGATCCGGCCACTGCACTCCAGCCTGGGTGACAGAGCGAGACTCCGTCTCAAAAAAAAAAAAAAAAAAAAAAAAAAAAATCAAATAATAGAAAAATGCTAAGTATGTTCATAGTAACACAGAACAAAAACTGCACATCTATAAAAAATACCAACATTGTAAGAAGTTGAAGGAAGAGAGGCCAAGAGATATAAAAGCACACCAAAGTTCTTTTTGTTAGATGTAAGACAGAGATATTAATTTTTTTTTTTTTGAGACGAGAGTCTTGCTATGTTGCTCAGACTAGATTCAAACTCCTGGGCTCAAGCAATCCTCCTACCTCACCCTCCCAAGTAGCTGGAATTACAGATGTGCATCACCGCGCCCGGCAAGATATTAAGCTTCTAAGTAAGAAAGGAGAAAAATTAAATATTGAAAAAGTGGAACTAAGTGAAAGTAAAAGGTAAAATAGTAGAAAGAAATTCACATATGTCAGTAACCACAATAAATGCCAGTAAACTCAACAAGGGATGTCAAATTGGATTTTTTAAAACCTGGTTATATACTGTTTACAAAAATTACTGCTAGAGCATACATACATAAAATGTTGGGAGGATGGGAGAAAATGAAAAAGTATCAGGCATCTAACTAATCAATAAGAAACTAGAGTAGCTATATTAAGATCCATATGCCAGTTCATTCCAGCCTGCATGAAAGAGTGAGACCCTGGCTAAAAAAAAAAAATCCAGTCCAACAGACTTTAAAGCAAAAAGCATCATTATGAGCCAGGCACCGTGGCTCATGTCTGTAATCCCAGCACTTTGGGAGGATGAGGTGGGTAGATCACTTGAGCCCAGGAGTTTAAGACCAGCCTGGTCAACATAATGAAACCCTGTCTCCACTAAAAATACAAAAATTACCTGGGCGTGGTGGTGGACACCTGTAATCCCCGCTACTCGGGAGGCTGAAGCAGGAGAATTGCTTGAACCCAGGAGGTGGAAGCTGCAGTGAGCCAAGATCATGCCACTGCACTGCAGCCTGGGTAACAGAGTGAGACTCTGTCTAAAAAAAAAGCAGAAGAAAGAAAAAAAAGAAAACAAAAAGCATCACTATGAAGAGAAAGAAGAGAAAGAATTACTATGTTTGATAAAATGTTCAGTTCACTGAGAAGATATAATGCTTTTCTAAAATATATTCTTTTAATTTAAAAGTACATTAAATATAAGAAACACAATTGATAGAACTACAGTAAGAAATTGACAAATACATTATCATAATGTCAGATTTCAACACACCTCTCTCAAGTATTGACAGGTTGGGAAGATCTATCTACATCTAAAGATTTGGGTTTGAACATTACAATTAACACACTGGCCTGTTAGTTTAAGAAATAAAAAATATACATTGTCACCCAGGCTGGAGTGCAGTGGCGCGTGCGATCTCGGCTCACTGCAACTTCTGCCTCCTGGGCTCAAGCGATCCTTCTGCCTCAGCCTCCTGAGTAACTGGGACTACAGGTACCTGCCACCACCCACCATGCCCAGGTAATTTTTATATTTTTAGTAGAGACGGGGCTTCACCATATTGGCCAGGCTGGTCTTGAACTCTTGACCTTGTGATCCACCCACCTCAGCCTCCCAAAGTGCTGGGATTACAGGCATGAGCCACTGTGCCCGGCTAAAAATATACATTTATTCTTAAGCACACGGAAAACATTTACAAAAATTCATTGTATACAGGCCACAGATCAAGTCTCAACAAATTTTAAAAATAAATATCATAAAACCATGTATTCTGACCAAAAAGCATCTACTTAGAATTTAATTATGGAAAGATGTTTAAAATCTTCATACCTTTGGAATTTTTAATCCCAAATAATTAAAGATTCAAAGAAGAAATCACAATGTTGTTTTAACAATATCCACAACTGAATGATATTCAAATAATATATATCAAAATTTGTGGAAGGGAATAAAAATGAAATTCTGAGAGAAAATTATCCCTAACTATGTTTTATAGAGAACGAAAATATATACACTAAGAAGGTAGGTATCCAGCTTAAAAATTTATCAAAGATCATCAGAATAAACCAAAACAAGTAGGAGGAAGGTGCTGAGAAAATGAGAGTAAAAATCAATAAAATAGAAAACAAAGATACAGTGAGAAAATTCCACAATCCCAAAAGTTGGTTCCATGAAACTGATAATAAAATAGGGAAAGCAATGAACAAGATTTAGCTGGAAAAAAAAGAAAGAAGTCACAAATAACCAATGTCAGGAATATTTCCAAAAGGGGAAGTAATCTCGACAAAAACAAATAACATAAAGACAAGAGAATGCCACCTATATCCTTTTGTCAAAAAAAAAAATGTAAAACTTAGATGAAATGAACATGTCTCTAGAATAAAGCTCGCTGAAGAATACATAAAATGATTAAATTACGAAAATTGCACATAGTGACACCACCAGGCCCACGTAGTTTGATAAGTGACATCTATCAATCATCGAGGAAACAAGTCATTTCAGTTTTACACACATTCTTCCAGACAATAGAAAAAGAGAGACTAGTCTCCAGTTTCTCAATCTTATCTTGATGCCCAAACAAAAGAAACAGGAGGAAAAAGGAAAATGACAAGTGTATTTGACCCATGCATATAGATGCAAAAGTGCTGAGCAAAAGATGATCAAACTGAACCTACTAGAGTATTTTTTAAAATGCTATATACAACATGCTTTTCTCCCAGGAATGCAGGAGTAGTTTCATATTGGAAAAATCTTTGTCATTCCCCATGGTAAGAGATTAAGTAGGAAAAAATCCTATTAGTAGATGCATTCAAAAACTACAACAGATGATAGAAAGGAGCTTCCTTAATCTGATGAAAGTTCACAAAACCAAGTAGCAGGATACTGGGTGCATTTCCTTCAAAATCAGCAGTAGCAAAAGATGCCCATGGTCCCTATGTCTACTCAACTTTGACCGTAATCTCACCCAGCATATTGAAACAAGAAAAGGGAAAGAAGTGCTTAGGACAAAAGGAAGAAATAAGGTGTTATTACTTTGCATATGATATAATCATCTAATTTGAAATCCCAAAAGATTCTAAATAATACCCAAGACCAATGTGTGATTTTTTTCTTTTTCCAGAGATGGAGGTCTCACTATGTTATTCCTCAGCCTTGAACTCCTGGCCTCAAGAGATCCTCCTGCCTCAGCCTCCCAAAGTTCTGGGATTACAGGCATGAGCTACCAAACCTGGCCTAATTTGTGATTTTTTTTAATTGAAAAAAATTTATTTAAAATACTTCAGTTTCTATAACAAGTTATTTGAACTAATAAGGGAGCTTAGCAAGTTGGAAGGAAATGAAATCAATTAAAAATGTAAATGAGTTTTACTTGCTGCATTTACCGAGAGATTTAAGACAATTCTCTAAATCCAGAGAGCTGACACCCCAGAAGCGGTGGGTGTCACTATGAAGAGATGCACAGTTATAGTGAAGCCCCTCGAGGAACCCAGCCGAGAAATTCAACCCCATCAATGCGGGAAAGGAAAAGGAGAAGTTCGGTGTTGCCAAACGGTGAGGAAATGAAAAGTAACTGGCTTCTATTCGAACCATCCATAGTCATGAACTGCCCACAGTCTGAGGTGTTACATGGACTTCCGTTGCCAGAGGAGGTTTGCGTGTCCTCACTTCCTCATCAAAGTGATTATTCAGGGCAGTGGGTCAGTTGTTGAAATCTGACATCCCTTAGAAGAAAAACACATCTGCAGAGTATACATGAGGACAGGCATTTCTTGCTCAGTACCTGAAGCCCAAAAGGATGAGTTGATTCTTGAAGAAAATAGCATTACACTTGCATCAAACCCAGCTGCTTTGATTCAGCAAGCCATGACAGCTAAAAATAGGAATATCACTAATTTTTCAGATGGTATCTATATTTCTGAAAAAGAAGAGATCAGCAGGCTTATAAATAAGATCTAAGAATTCTCCAGCTACCAAAGCAAAAAGATTCTAAAGGACACATGCAAGACCAACTTGTGATATTTTTTAATTACAAAAAATATCAACCCCTCTTATATTTTTAAAATACTTTCATTCTGCACTGTGATAAGGAATCAGAAAATGCACTTTTAAAAAGATAGCATTTACAATAACAACAAAAGCTGGTATTTAGGAAGAAAAATAACAAAAGATGTGTAAGACCTGTGTGAAGAAACTCTACATTATCTCTTAAAAACACTTAAAAAGATTTAAAGGAATAGAGAGAGAAAGACCTACTCTCAAGTATAAGAAGGCATGAATTTCTAAACAAGTAAAATTTTTCCAGATTGAGCTATAGATTCAATGCATTTTTTGGAATTTGACAACCTGATTCTTTTTTTTTTTTTTTTTTTTTTGAGACGGAATCTCACTCTGTCACCCAGGCTGGAGTGCAGCGGCGCAATCTTGGCTCACTGCAAGTTCCACCTCCCGAGTTCATGCCATTCTCCTGCCTCAGCCTCCTGAGTAGCTGGGACTACAGGCGCCGCCACCATGCCCGGCTAATTATTTTTGTATCTTTAGTAGAGACAGGGTTTCACCATGTTAACCAGGATGGTCTTGATCTCCTGACCTCATGATCCACCTGCCCTGGCCTCCCAAAGTGCTGGGATTACAGGTGTGAGCCACCGTGCCCAGCCTTGACAACCTGATTCTAATATTTAAGTGAAAAAAAAAAGGATCAAGAATGGTCAAGATACTATTGAAGGAGATTAAAGAAGGGGTTTTGATGTACTCGATATCAGGACTTATTTTTGAATTTATAGACAGTGATGACTCAGGGACAGTAAAATTGACTATTGGAATAGAACAGAGGCCACAGAAAGAGACCCACAAAATACAGAATTTTAATACATGGCAGAATTGGCATGTAGCTCAATGGAGAAGGGAGAAGGACTATTCAGAAATGAAGGAGAAACGTATCTGGATCAACACTATACACCACACACAAAAGTCAACCCCAGATAGGGGGAGCACTTAAATGTCAAAAGAAAAGCATACTCTCTATGTCCATCACTTCAATTTTTTTTTATTCTTAGATCCCACAAATATGTGAGAACATGCAATGTTTGTCTTTGTGTGCCTGGCTTATGTCACTTAACATAATGATCTCCAGTTCCATCCATGTTGTTGCAAATGACTGGATCTCATTCCTTTTTTGGCTGAATAGTACTCCATTGTGTGTATGCACCACATTTTCTTTATCTATTCATCTATTGATGGACACTTAGGTGACTTCTGGATTGTTTGCAACTCAGTGGATCAATGCTTGAGGGGATGGGTACCCCATTCTTCATGATGTGCTTATTTCACACTGCATGCCTGTATTCAAACACTTCATGTACCCCATAAATATATACACCTAATATGTATCCACAAAATTAAAAATAAAAAAATTAAAAAGAAAAGCATAAAACTTTAAGTAGAAACTATATTTGAGTATCTTTCTAATCTTAGGATGGGTGAAAATTTTTTTAATGAGATCCAAAAGGTACTCAATAGAAAAGAGAGGATTTGTGAATATGATTATATTACAACTAGGAACTTATGTTCATTGAAGATCACTTTAAGAAGTGAAGACAAGCTACACATTGGGAGAATATATTTATATTTATGACACATATAATGAGAAAAATAGTGTAAAGATGTATAAAGCAAATTCAATAAGAAAAAGTCAAACACCCAATAGGAAAATGGGATCCAGGCGTTTTATAGAGGATGAAAACAGAGAGAGATTTTTCATCTTCATTGGTAACCAAGGAAATGCAAATCAGTACCATAGTGAGATAGTAAAATAGCCTCCAAAATTGAGAAAACTGAGAAAAGCAAGGGCTGAAGAGATTACAGAACAACAAGACTTCCCTAGGCATAGATGAGAGTATAAATGGATGTAATTGCTTTGGAAAGCCGTTTTTCATGACCTTGTAAAGATGCACATTCACATGTCCAGCGATGCGGCAACTCAATCTTTAGGTAATGCTAAAGAAAAGCTCTTGCGTGTTAATACAATGAGACAGGGATAAGAATGTTCAGAACGGCTCAAATGGAAAAACCCAAGTGTGCATCAATATGAGCTCAGGTGACAGATACAATCATAAAATATAATATTATAAGTGGTCACACCTATAATCCCAGCACTTTGGGAGGTCAAGGCGGGTGGATCAAGACCAGCCTGGCCAACATGGTGAAACCCCATCGCTACTAAAAATACAAAAATGAGCCTTGCGTGGTGGTACGCGCCTGTAATCCCAGCTACTCAGGAGGCTGAGGCAGGAGAGTTGCTTGAACCCAGGAGGCGGAAGTTGCAATGAGCTGAGATCACACCACTGCACTCCAGCCTGGGCAATGGAGTCAGACCCTGTCTCAAAAAATATAGATATTATAAGCAGGAAAAATGAATACAACTGCAACTTCATACAGCATGGATGAATCACAATACAATGTTGAGTCTACAAAGCAAGTCCGAGAAGTGTGCATGGAACATGATACCCTCTGTAGATTCATAAACAATTAAAACGAAATAGTGGTATATGTTAAGTCTACACATATGTGACAACAGTAGGAAGACAAGATTCACAACAGTGGTTACTGGGAATGGATCAGGGAGCAACACGGGTGGATATAAGTTATCACCAAGGTGTTAGGTCTTAGGTTGGATGGTGGGTTCGCAGTTATTTATCATATTATGAACAAAAATGAAAAAGTAAAAGTAAATGATTGTTCCAGTGATTATAGCTTGGTCATGAACTAAGCATTTTGGATAATTCCATTCGGGGCAACACTAGATCAATTTTATAAAAGAGGAGAGGAGACATGCTGGACAGAAACAGCGTGAGAAAAAACTGCAGGGGCTAAAGAAGCCCCAGCCCCTGTCCTTCAAGAATTCCACAGATATTGGCCGGGCGCGGTAGTTCACACCTGTAATCCCAGCACTTTGGGAGGCTGAGGCAGGCAGATCACCTGAAGTCAGGAGTTCAAGGCCAGCCTGGACAACACGGTGAAACCCCGTCTCTACTAAAAATACAAAAATTAACCGGGTGTGGTGGCACATGCCTGTAACCCCAGCTACTTGGGAGGCTGAGGCAGGAGAATTGCTTGAGCCTGGGAGGCGGAGGTTGCAGTGAGCCGAGATCGCACCACTGCACTCCAGCCTGGGTGACAGAGCAAGACTCCGTCTCCAAAAAATAAAAATAAAAAAGAATTCTACAGATATGATGAGGCGGTGGAGACAGGTAAAGGCAGTGGTGATGCGTGATGGGGACAGGGATGCGTATAGGGCTGTAAACACAGAAGAGAAGGGGTAGATGTCAAAAGGAGGGGAAATGACTAGAGTAACAGATACTGAGATTAGAGCTGGAAGGATTGGATGAGGTAGTCTGGTGGAAACAGGGAAGGAAGGGTGGAAGAAACTGTACTTGCAAGGGCTCTAAGTTGTAGGACAGCAGGTCTGTATGGAGACAGAAGGCCAGCGTGGCCAGGCCACGGGGCAGGATCAGAGGTTAGGAAACAGGCTGCAGTGGCCACCTGGTGTGGAGCAAGGAACACGGGCCTGATTCTCTAAGCGACGGGAACAAACAACAACTCCAGGCTGCCTGGGAAGTAATAGTTTTGGGGCGATGGTTCTGGCAGCCTGAAGTTTGGGATGAGAGATGGAGGCAGGGAGGAGGTGAGGCAGGCTCTGTGGTCAGTAGAGGTGGGGAAGGAAGATGAGCAGAGGACAAGTTAGTTTTACTTTTAGAAAGAAGGTTGGTGGCTGGGCGCAGCGGCTCATGCCTGTAATCCCAGCACTTTGGGAGTGCCGAGGCAGGCAGATCACCTGAGGTCAGGAGTTCAAGACCTGCCTGACTAACATGGCACAACCCCGTCTCTACTAAAAATACAAAAATTAGCTGCAGGTCGTGGTGTGCACCTGTAATCCCAGCTACTTGGGAGGCTGAGGCAGGAGAATCGCTTCAACTTGGGAGGAGGAGGTTGCAGTGAGCCAAGACTGCACCATTGCACTCCAGCCTGGGTAACAAGAGTGAAACTCCATCTCAAAAACAAACAAAACAGACAAACAAAGAAGGTTGAATGGGACATAATGATTTCCTGGATCTGGGATATGAAGGGGGAGAACAGGAGAGAAGAGAACTCCCAGGAGACGAGGGAGGAGTGGGTTTGGTGGAATGCCGAGGAGCTCAGCCTGGACTTTCTGAGTGGACATGCACAAGAGAAGATTCCCAAGCCACTCACCCAGGAGACGGTACCCATAATGGGGTCTTCATCATCCATTTTTTCTGGTCTCCCAGCTGCTTGCTTCCTGCGGACTTTCACTCTAAGGAAAGAAACCAGTACAGTGCAGCTGGGACCACCCAGGTACAGGTTTGCAGGCTGCCCCATCCCGTGTTAAGATGGTGAAAATGACAGTGAAGATATCCAGGCCCTGGAACTGAACTCGGAGACCTTCCTGACATGGGAATGAGGGCTCCATCCTCCTGGATAACCAGGGGTTTGGTCAGGGCGCCATGGACTGAATTTCCATCATATAGACCCCCTCTTACACACAAAACCATGGTAGGAATGGTCATAGCAGTGTTATGCATCATAGCCAAGAAGCAGAGGCAACCCAAATGCCCATCAATGGCTGAACAGACAAATCAAATGTGTTTCATTTATACAATGGAATATTATTTGGAAACAAAATGGAATAAAGTATCGATGCGTGCTACAACATGGATGAACCTTGAAAACATTATGCTGAGTGAAAGAAGTCAGCCACAAAGGACCACATATCGCATGCTTCCATTCACACAAAGTACAGCTGCAGCTTCAGGGCAGACAAATCCACAGAGACAGAGAATAGGTTAGGGCTGGGGGAAAGAAGCGGGAGTGATAGCTAAGGGGTGCAACGTTTCTTTAGGTCTTGGTTTTTCACTTTAGGCTAATGAAACAGTTCTATAATTGATTTTGGTGACAGATGCACAACTCTGTCAATATACTTAAAGCCATTGACTCGTACACTTTCAGTGGATGAATTGTACAAAGTGTGTATCTCAATAAAGCTATTAGAAGAAAGAAAGAAAGAAAGAAAGAAAGAAAGAAAGAAAGAAAGAAAGAAAGAGAGAGAGAGAGAAAGGAAGGAAGGAAGAGAGGAAGGAAGGAAGGAAAGAAGGAAGGAAGGAAGAGAGAGAGAGAAAGAAAGAAAGAAAGAAAGAAAGAAAGAAAGAAAGAAAGAAAGAAAGAAAGAAAGAAAGAAAGAAAGAAAGAAAGAAACACCTCTCTGGATCTACTCAGTTCTGCTTTTGGTTTGGTTTGGTTTTTCTTTTAAGACAGGGTCTTTCGCTCTGTGGCCCAGGATGGAGTGCAGTGGCACAATCCCGGCTCACTGCAGCCTCAACCTCTATGATCAAGCTATCCTCCTGCCTCGGACTCCTGAGCATCTGAAGCTACAAGCACACTTTACCACCTCTGGCCTTAGCTCTGCATTTCTGACATTCAGTCTCTCCTACTCCCTACAAACACCAACCTGTACCTTCCCTGGGACCAAGACTTACATTAAAAAGAAGATGAGGCACAGACAGATACAGAGCAGGGCCATGACACCAGCACCACCAAGGGCTGCAGGAACCACTCCTGTCCTGAGGTTCAGTCTCCCTGCAGAAAAGAGGGGCATGCAATAACTCACTCTCAGCACTCAGACTCTTCTCCTCCCACCTGCTGGGCAACTTGCTCCAGGGCCCTGCTCAGACAGGAGATGTAGAACCCTGTCCTCCCCACCGCCAGTCCAGCCTCTCTCTCCTACCATCCATCACTCTGGGATCCATGCCCCTCCCCTCAGTCCTCTGCCCTCTGCAATACGCCCCCTGACCTTGCAGCAGCACGACAGAGCCGCTCTGGGACCCATAGGTGTTCCAGCCCTTGCAGCTGACTTTGAGGACAGAGGTGAGCCCACCGTGGAGGATCAGGGAGCTGTTGGCCCAGGGCCCGGCTGAGCTGGGGTTGACCTTGAATGAGCCCTGGCTGCTGTTCCCCTCCAGTGGCTTCTCCCCAAGCCACCAGCACAGGGAGGGAGCCGGCCAGGCTCGAAAGGAGCAGCTGCAGTGCAGACTCTCAGCCTCCCAGGAGCAGGAGGGGCCCAGAAGCTGTGGGAGGGCTGTGGGGAGGGAGGACAGGACTCAGCAGGGAGCCTCTTCCCTCTTTAATACCGTACAGTTCCTGCTCCAGCTGCCCCCACACTCACAGTAAACTGAGAGATTCAGAAAAATGTGCAGGGAGCCCAGCGGGTGCTGAGCGTGGCAGGTAAAGACTCCTTCTTTTGCAAACTCTACTCGAGGAAGCTCCAATATCCCAGTATCGGCGATGGGGGTGGCATTCGGGGCAGAGGATGCCTGGAACCAGCTCAGGTGTGCAGGGGGGTTGCTGGGAGCTTCACAGAGCAGCCGCAGAGCCTGGCCCTCCAGGACCAGAAGCGTCGAGGTGTTGTGCAGGATCTCTAGGGCTTTGGGGAGAGAGAGATGGGGTCAGGGAGGCTGACAGTCCCTATTCTTCCCTCCTTCCCAGGATCCAGATGACATCTCCCTCTCCTCCCCTGGCCATGCTGGCTTGGTTCCATCCCGGTTCAAACGCTGGGCCTTTGCACACTCAGGAAACTGACCAAAACTGTCTGAGTCTCATGTCTCCAGAGGAGGCTCAATATCTCACTGGTACATGCCTGGACTGTGGTGGAAAGAGGACAGAGAGCCCTCCTGTGGCATTGGGAAATACAGTCCCATAGTGTGGCAGGACATAAGACTGAGAACGCAGGAGTGGAAGGGTGAGAGGAGAAGAACCACAGAGCTAGGCTGACTGAGATAAGAGGGACATGGATTGGTCCTTGGTGACTGTGGGAAGAACCAGACCACAGGAGGCATGGGAGATGGGAGGGGTCTAAAGTCTGTTCACCGCTTTGAGCAGAGTGCATGAGTGTGCACCTGTGTGCGTGTGCGCGTGTATGTGCATGTGTGCGAGTGTGGGTGTATGTGCATGTGTGCGTGTGTGGTGTATGTGCATGTGTGCGTGTGCATGTGTATGTGCGTGTGTATGTGCATGTGTGCGTGCATGGTGTATGTGCATGTGTGCATGTGCGAGTGTATGTGCATGTGTGCGTCAATGGTGTATGTGCATGTGTGCGTGTGCGTGTGTATGTGCATGTGTGCATGTGCGAGTGTATGTGCATGTGTGCATACGTGGTGTATGTGCATGTGTGCGTGTGCATGTGCATGTGAGTGTGTATGTGCATGTGTGCATGCATGGTGTGTGTGCATGTGTGCATGTTCGAGTGTATGTGCATGTGTGCATGTGCATGTGTATGTGCGTGTGTATGTGCATGTGTGCATGTGCGGGTGTATGTGCATGTGTGCGTGTGTGGTGTATGTGCGTGTGTGTGTGTGTGCGCACGCATGGGTGGTGTGTGTGCAAGTGAGCGTGTGCATGTGTATGTGCGTGTGTGCATGTGCATGTGTGCATGTGAGTGTGTGCATGTGCATGTGCGTGTGTGCGTGTGAGTGTGTGTGTGTGCATGTGCGTGTGCACGTGCGTGTGTGCGTGTGTGCATGTGTGCATCTATGTGTATGCATGTGAGTGTGTGTGTGCGTGTGCGTGTGTGCATGTGAGTGTGTGCGTGTGCATGTGCATGTGTGCATGTGAGTGTGTGCGTGTGTGCATGTGAGTGTGTGCGTGTGCATGTGCGTGTGTGCATGTGAGTGTGTGCGTGTGTGCATGTGAGTGTGTGCATGTGCGTGTGTGCATGTGAGTGTGTGCATGTGCATGTTCGTGTGCATGTGCATGTCTGCATGTGAGTGTGTGCATGTGTATGTGCGTGTGTGCATGTGAGTGTGTGCGTGTGTATGTGCGTGTGTGCATGTGTGCCTGCACATGGGGCTCACAGAAGGTGGAAGCCAGAAGACAGTAATTCTCATTCTTGCTTTTCCCAAATCTGATTCCATTCAAGCTCTGATTCTCTACATCTGCTCAGACAGACCCAGAGGCAGGTCCCAGCTTCAGAGAGGAGAAGGTCTTTCCTACCTGTGCCATTCCTGAAGATGGTGATGTTCTGTGGAGCATCTGGGATAAAAAGATATAACCTTGGCTTCAGCAGTGAGGAGTGAGATGGGCATGGGCCCAGGAGGTACCCAAAGAGGAGCCACAGAAACTCACCAAGTGGGGAAGGCTGTCCTGGCTCACTCCCTCCCAGATCCCAAGGCTCAGATCCACGCACAAGGCTTCTCAAGTTATTGTTTTATTTCTCTCTTACACACACACACACACAAACACACACACACACACAAACCCTTTAATCCCACTGCCCTTGGGGACCCAGCTGTGTCCCCAGCACCACTCACAGGAGACGTTGAGCTGGACAGTTCTCTCCGTGGTCACCTGAGCTCCTTGGCGTTTCACATGACAGGTGAGGTTGGTGCCATGGTCCTCGGGCCTCGGGGTGAGGGTGAGCTCTGAGGAGCCAGTGGTTTCGGGGTCCAGAGGGCTGAGGACATCCCCCGTCCAGGAGAATGTGAGAGGTCGTCCCACTTCACAGGATCCTGGAAGGCTGCAGCTCAGCCTTGTGGGGCGGCCGGACTCCAGAGGCTCCAGAAAGTGGACGTCGGGTTTCTCTGTCAGGGCTGAGGAGGAGACAGGGAGATACCTGGGCCCCAGGGGCTTGAAGACGTACGGTGTGACCCCGAGAGTGGCCAGGCCTCAGGCCCCGACCTGCCCCAAGTCCTACACCTCCTCCAACCTCCCCTGTCCAAGTCGTGTCCCTGTTCTCACACGGGGGTCTCCACGTCCCAGGGTCCTCTCCAAGGGCCCCCGCCATACCTGTCACCTCCAAGTTCAGCTTATTCTGAAGGTAGGTATATTTTACATTCCTTCCTCTCTCCACGCGGAAATAATAGTTTCCCGTGTCCCCCATTCTGGCATCTCCGATGCTCAAGGAGCAGTTCTTCTTCCAGACGTCCCCAAGGAGGTGGAATCTGCCCTGGGTCTCTGACTTCACTTCTCTGCCTGGGTTGTTTGTGGCCACAGGCTCACCAAGGTATGGGCTCTCCCCTTTCGGAAACCAGTAGACGTAGAGTGGGGGAGGGGAGTACCAGAAATTCCCGGGGTAAGAGAAGGAGCAGGGCACGAGGACACACAGACCCTCCTGCACCGTCACCGACTTCTGCACTTGCAGCTCGTACCCTGGCTCCTCCTGCAGGGACCCTGGGGGGGCACAGAGGCTCAGCTGCAGTTCCAGCCCCACCTTCTCACCCCCGTACCTGTCCCTCCTCCCTCGGCTCACTCACCCCCCCACAGCAGGGGCAGCAGCAGCAGGGCCAGCATGTCTCCATCCGCCAGGGCCCCAGCCCGGTCCCAGGTCCCTCTGTCAGGGAAGGAAATGCCCCAAATGTGGGGTGGGGCTGAAGAAGCCCCAACAGGAAGCCGGAGGGTGAGTGAGAACTGCGGCTGTAGACAGAAGGAGAACTTGGGCATCACGTGCTGTCGGGGTGAGGCGGGGGCTGGGAAGCCATCCTGCTCCCACCCGCACTGGACGCGGCAGGTGAAGATACTGAGGCCGCCAGACGATGCGAGGCTTGTCCAGCTGGGGATCTGGAGGTGATCACCCCTCAAATGATGTTTTAGTCATGAGTGAGATCCTCAGGGGGGTGAATGCAGAAATAAAAGAGAAACGAGGGCTTGTCCTGGTGATGAGGTGAGATGTCAGAACCACCCTCCACCCAAAAACCATGAAACATTCTGGGAATACATAATTTTAAATTTGATTTTAAATGTTTAAAATGACCAGGCACGGTAACTCATGCCTCTAATCCCAACACTTTGGGACGCTGAGGTGGAAGGATTATTTGAGCCCAGGAGTCTGAGACCAGCCTGGGCAACATAGCAAGACCCCATCCCTAGAAAAAATAAAAGCTATTAGCTGGTGTGGTGACACACCTATAGTCTCAGCTCCTCTGGAGCACTGAAATAGGAGGATTCCTTGAGCCCAGGAGTTTGAGGTTGCTGTGAGCCATGATTGCACCACAGCATTCCAACCTGGGCAACAGAGTGAAACCTTGCAAAAAAAAAAAAAAAGAAGTTCAAAAGTGCTGGAAAAAAATTTTTCTTTGACCCAAATTGAGTGGAGGGTCAGAACATGAGAGAGCTGAAGCACTCTTATGTTAAAAAGATTCTTGGGACACAGCACAGTCCAGTTTGGGTCTTGATGGACCGGAGGGTCTTGTAGGATGGCGGTGAAACACAAGGCCCTGCTAAAGCCTCATCCTGTTAAGGAGCTACAGAAGCAAATTTGCCACCATCAGGCTAATGAAGCTCAATCTTCAATGCCCTCCCTTCCAGGGCCCACTTTCCAGATGCCCAGAAGGGGCCCAAGCAATGTGAGGAAATAACCTGCATTGTTACTGCTCATTTATGAAATAAATTTCATAATCGTTTCCCACAATTTAACAATGACCTTAACAAATGGTCACATTCTGATTAATGTGTTGTGAGAATAAAGACAGTTTCTTAAGCTATCAATGATCAAAACAAATGTCAACCTCCCATGCCCGAAGAAATACCGACTTCTCTTTCTAGTCTATCTATAAAAATTATATTATAAAATTATTCTCCAATATTGGCCAGGTGTGGTGGTTCACATCTGTAATCCCAAGCACTTTGGGAGGTTGAGGCGGTGGATCACCTGAGGTCAGGAGTTCAAGACCAGCCTGGTCAACATGGTGAAACTTCATCTCTACTAAAAGTACAAAAATTAGCCAGGCGTGGTGGTGCACACCTATAGTCCCAGCTACTCCAGAGGCTGAGGCAGGAGAATCACTTGAACCCAGGAGGCAGAGGTTGAAGTGAGCCAAGATCACGGCACAGCACTCCAGCCTGGGTGACCGAGCAAGACTCTGTCTCAAAAAAAAAAAAAAAAAAAAAAAAAAAATCTCCATTATGAAGGCAATCAAAGAAATCACTCAAAAACACAGGAAAAAAGTATGCAGGTATAGCAGACAGGTAGACTATACTATTAATAAAAATAGTATGCCATTTTTCTGAGTTGTCTCATATTTTGGCATTTTAGATTTTGTGATTTGATGTGTTTTCTCAGTCCAAAAATCATCCCATGTGTGCCAAATTTTGTATTTTTGTATTTTTTTCCTAAAGAGTCACAAAGACTCTCTTTTTAACCGTACTTTTGTCCTTGGGACTGCCTTGTCCAACTGTAGCAAGAATCCTGCTAAGTCAGTTTTGCAAGACTCTTGATATCTGATCACCTTCACTATCTGATCAAATTCCCTAGCCCTCACTCTTGCTCTCTGATCATGCTGGCCTGCTTTCAGCAAGAATCCTGTTAAGTCAGTTTAGAAAGAATCCCGGTATCTTCAGCATCTCCTCTTAGTAGTTTTCCATCCACTGACATACACACCCAGCCTCCCTCACCTGCTGCACCGTGTTTCTTGGCTATAAAACCCCCTTGTCTTTGCTGTATTCCGAGTTGAACCTGATCTCTCTACATTATTGCACTAGTCTTTTTTTTAATTGATTTCTGTTTGGTTTTTTTTTTGACAGGGTCTCACTGTGTTGTCCAGGCTGGAGTACAGTGGTGCAACCTTGGCTCACTGCAACTTCCCCTTCCCAGGTACAAGTAATTTTTCTCTCTCAGCTTCCTGAGTAGCTGGGAGTACAGGCGCGTGCCACCATGCCCTGCTTATTTTGTATTTTTAGTAAAGATGGGGGTTTCACCATGTTGGTCAGGCTGGTCTCGAATGCCTGACCTCAGGTAATCTGCCCAGTTTGCCTCCCAAAGTGCTGGGATTACAGGTATAAGCCACCGTGCCTGGCCTGCACTAGTCTTGATACCTGTCTCAGTCATCCTGAATAGCCGATGTTAACAGGTGTCAGAATAATTTTTTCTTTTTTCTTTTTGTTATTGCAAATTCTGAACCTTATTTCTCATTTGAACTGTGAAAGTAATTCATCATACCGGCTAGTAGTATCTAAAGATAAAGACTCGATTATGTAGGAACATGGCATTTTTATCTTTATATTAAAATCTTTATATTAAATTCCCTCTGCTAAAATACATAGTATGGTTTCTGTTTTCACATCAGCCCTTAACTAATTAAATCTCAAGAGATGAATGAATGAGCATTGGGTGATTTCAAATCCCTTTATGATATAATTCATAGCCAACTAGAAATTCCCTTTAAAGAATTTCCCAAACAAGATACAAGGTGTCTTCAGCAAACATCATACACCTAATGAAGTAGCTTCAGGTCCTAGCATAAGAAAGCAATAAAAATAAGTAAAAAGTACAGCAATTACAATGAAATTTTAACAGAGGTCTTTATCAATGACATGATTGCATATATAGAAAAATCCAAAATAGATACAGATACATTTGAAGCCTTAATAAAATATTTACAAGACTGCCAGAGATTAATCAAATTACAAAATCAGTTGTCTTTCCACATCAGAGTAATAAACAAAAGTGGAATTTTATAAAAGATGCCTTTGACAAAATCTTCAAAAATTGTTATAATTTTTGAATATATAGAATATATCTATTACAGATGTATCTAACAAAAATATATATATGTCCCCTCTATGGAGGAAATTATAAATCTGTATTGAAGAACATTAAAGATGTAAATAGGCTGGGCACAGTGGCTCACGCCTGTAATGCCAACACTTTGGGAGGCCGAGGCATGTGAATCACCTGAGGTCAGGAGTTCGAGACCAGCCTGGCCAACCTGGTGAAACCCCGTCTCTACTAAAAATACAAAAATTAGCTGGGCGTGGTGGCAAGCGCGCCTGTAGTCCTGGCTACTCGAGAGGCCAAGGTAGGAGAATCACTTGAACCTGGGAGACGGAGGTTGCAATGAGTCAAGATTGCACTATTGCACTCCAGCTTGGGCGACAGAGCGAGACTCCTTCTCAAAAAAAAAAAAAAAAAAAAAAGGGTAAATAAATTGAAAAAGAGGCCATGTTGATGAGTTTGAGAACAATATTCTTCTCAAATACTGTACAAATGTCAATTTTACCCAACAATCTACAGCGTCAAAGGAATATGTCATACAATCTCCCAGGTGATTTTTGTGCAACTTGATAACTCTATTGTAAAATTTACACTGAAGTAGAATTGTTCAAGTATGATCAAGACAACCATGAAGAACAATGAATGGTTTTGCAAGATAAAAAGATGTATTACAACATTATAGAAAATATGACCATTTCAGGCTGGGCACAGTGGCTCACGTCTGTAATCTCAGCACTTTAGAAGGCTGAGGCAGATGGATCACTTAACGTCAGGAGTTTGAGAGCAGCCTGACCAACATGGTGAAACCCTGTTTCCTTTTCTAAAAAATAACAAAAATTAGCTGGGCATTGTGGCATGCGCCTGTAATTTCAGCTGCTTGGGAGGCTGAGGCACAAGAATTGCTTGAACCCAGGAGGTGGAGGTTGCAGTGAGCTGAGATTGTGCCACTGCATTCCACCCAGGGTGACAGAGTGAGACTGTCTCAAATTTTAAAAAGTTTGAGAAAATAGGCCCATTTCAATGGTTCACACTTGTAATACCAGCACTATGGGAGACCGAGGCAGGAGGATTACTTGAGTCCAGGAATTCAAGAGCAGCCTGGGCATCATGGTGACACCCCATCTGTACAAAACACACAAAAATTAGCTGGGCATGGTGGCTCATGCCTGTAGTCTCAGCTACTTGGGAGGCTGAGGCAGGAGGATCGCTTGAGCCCAGGAGGTGGAGGTTGCAGTGAGACAAGATTGCACCACTGCACTCCATCCAAGGTGACAGAGTGACAGAGTGAGACCTTGTCTGAAAAAATAAAAAATAAAAAAAGACCATTATGTATTGACTAAGTAGAACAAAACTGAGTACCTGGAAATAGACCTCGACCACAGGAAACATCATGTGTGATAGAGGAAGTGGCAAATGATAATTTTTTCTTTTTATTTATTTTGGTTTTTATTTATTTGATTTTTTTTTTTTTGAGACAGTGTCTCTGTCACGCAGGAAGGAGTACAATGGTGTGATCAGAGCTCACCACAGTCTGAATTTCTCTGGGTTCAGGCAATCCTCCCATCTCAGCCTCCTGAGTAGCTGGGACTACAGGAATGCACCACTACTCTTGGCTAATTTTTTAATTTTTTGTAGAGACAAGGTCTCACTATGTTGCCCAGGCTGGTCTCGAACCTCTGGGCTCAAGCAGTCCTCCCACCTTGACCTCCCAAAGTGTTGGGATTACAGGCACGAGCCACTGTGCCTGGCCAACTTTTCAAAAAATGCGTGGGCAAAACTTAATGCAATCAAGTTTGCAATAAGTTTGCAATGAAATTTGACCCCCAGCTCATGCATAAAAGTCAAGTACAGGTAGCTTGAAGACCTAAATATGACAGAGAAAACAATAGGGCTGTTAGAAAATAATATAGCAGGAAATCACTATGAACTTGAGGTAGGAAAGGATTTCTGAGCAAAACATAAATAATGCTATTTATTTATTTTTATCATTTATTTATTTACTTATTTATTATTTTTGAGATGGAGTCTTGCTTTGTCACCCAGGCTGGAGTGCAGTGGCGCGATTTCGGCTCACTGCAACCTCCGCCTCCTGGGTTCAAGCGATTCTCCTGCCTCAGCCTCCCGAGTAGCTGGGATTACAAGTACGCGCCACTACACCCAGCTAATTTTTGAATTTGTAGTAGAGTTGGGGTTTCACCATGTTGGTCAGGATGATCTTGATCTCCTGACCTCGTGATCTGCCCACCTCAGCCTCCCAAATTGCTAGGATTACAGATGTGAGCCACTATGCCCGGCCAATAACACTATTTATAAAAAGAAAGATTGAAAACTTGACCCCTGGCCCAGACCCTGAGCTCTACCTCTCTGAGGTCTTGCCTCCACAGGACCTGCACATCCAAAGGTCTTGTCTCCCCAGGACCCTGACATCCTACCCCAGCTCCCACAAGCCATGCTAAGGAGGCTGGTTCTCTCCATGCTTCTCTAGCTTCCAAAGGGGAAAACTGAAGGGCACCTGCAGAGCACCTGAAGGCCAGAAGTAAAGGTGACCACTGAGACAAGGAGTGAGGTAGCAGTGATGGGTCTCAGGTCCCTGAGAGGGGAAGGCAGCACCTTTTTGAGAGAAGGTAATGGGTGGTTCCTCTCCGTTGGGTTCCAGGGTCCCTTCTGAGTGATGAGTAACAAGAGATTTCATCCTAACTCCAGGGTGTGGCCTCACCCTGGTCTCCACCTCTTGTTGCTCACTCTTGGAGAATTTGTGCCCCTGTCACTCTCACAGTGACTCCTTAGGTAAAAGGTATCTGTTATACCACATCCTCTTAAGATATATCTCCCACTAACTCCCATCTGGAATCCCCCAGTTCTCAGAGAAAAGCTATTGTCCTGGGAGCAACTGAGGAGGTGACATTGATCTTGGGAATTAATATTTTTTATTTTCGCCCTCTGCTTTGTGATCACTAAAGCACAGTTACCACGTGCCTGGCTACAGTGAGTTTTAGGATTCCAGGATTCCAGGTGTAGGAGAATGTACAGAACATTAGGTCACTTGTTTCCTTGGGTGAGAGACGGAGATACCTGCAGTGCCAGCCCCAAACCCCACCTGGTCCTCTCTGGCATTTGTCCCACTCCACACTAGAGGCATCTCTCAAGCTGGAGATTCCAGATCTTGCCCAGGGACAGCTTCATTCCCCCAACCCCCATCCTCTGTGCTGTCTATTAAGACAAGAAACAGTTGGGGTGAGGGAAGAGGAAATTGCAACCAGAAGCCACAAGATATAGACAGAAGGGCAGAAAAGGAAATTTCCCCACAAACTCTACCAGGAAAGCTGGGCCCTAAGGGCAAGGAGGAGGCCAGGCTGGCCCACCTCAGGGGCACAATGCCCATCCTAATAAAAGTAAAGTAACACAAAATACAGAATTGGGTGAAAGAAGGAAAAAAGGAATTGGGGTAAAGAAATAAGCATTTTCCCATTCAAGAAGGGCTACGGAATTTGCCTTGAGACAGGAGTGTGTATATAGTTTATCACTACTTTGTTTTCAAATCAAACTGGTGATAGTATTTTTACTGAGGTGAAATTCAGACGACAAAATTACTAGTGGTAATTTTGGATGTATACACTTTTGAAGGATGAGGTGAAGAGGAAGTTAAAATGGTGCTGGATAAAAAAAGGAACATGAACATTAAGGCTCCCCCTTATGGAGGATAGAGAAAGCATTTTTTAAAGTTCTGGATTCAGTGGCAATGAGATGAGGATTTGGGGGATGACCTCTTGGACTCAACAACATGGTGATAGGACACAAAATCCAGTGAAAGACTTTCTGTGGTGGGGATGAATGGTGAATTTCTGCAACACGATGTCTAGCATCCAATTTAACCTACTTCTTATCCTGAAGGGCCATTCCTTTCTGCTGCTCCCAAACCTTGAATGAAAAGTGCTACCCAAAATATATGTGTACAAAGTGCTGGGAAAGGCAGGAAAGAAGTCTTTGTTCTCATGTTTGGGGAAGGGATACCAGCTTGCATATGTCAATCACCCATCACCCTCAGGAACTCTCCCACATATTGTGGTTAAGTTGGCAGCTTTGGATTCTCTGTGATTATTAAGCATGAGAGATCCAGTTACTTTCTGGGGATCTTAAAATCTGAACAGGATGCAAGATTTGGGAACTACTGGTTCGTACCATCAAAACTTAAATCTGCTCTTAAACTCTTGGAAGATATCAGCCTGGTACAGTACAATTTTAACAAATTCAAAGCAGGAGAGGAGGAGCTGAGAACAAAGTTACAACCTGAGACTGAGTTGATGGTATGATAAAGTGAGGCAGGAATTATGTGAAGGCAATTATGAAGGACTCCAATTAGGAGAGGTGTGGACTGAGAGAACACTCTGGTAGCTATGAAGTCTTTACTTTTGATTGGGCACCCATTGGATAGATATATTTAGCTTGCATTTCTATTATGTTTGACTGAAAGCATTGACCAAAAAATGTTTTATTTTGGTAAAATAATGCATAACACAAATTTTAATATTTTAACCATTTTTAAGTGTATGGTTCAGTGGCATTGAATATATCCATCTTGTTGTACAACTATCACAACCATCCATCTCCAGAACTTTTTCATCTTTCCAAACTGAATCTGTGTACTCATTAAACACTGACTCTCTATTTCCTCCTCACCCCAGCCCTTGGCAAGTGTCATTCTACTTTCTGTATCTATGCATTTGACTACTCTAGGTATCTCATATAAGTAGACTCATATGACATTTGTCCTTTTCTGTCTGGTTTATTTCACCTAGCATAATGTCTTCAAAGTCATCCATGTTAAAACGTTTGTTAGAACTGCATTCTGTTCTAAAGCTGAATAAGATTTTATTTGACACATGCTACGTTTCATTTATCCATGTATCCACTGATAAACATTTATGTTGCTTCCATGTTTTGGCTATTATCAATAATGCTGCTGTGAACCTTGGTGTACAAATATCAGACCCCCTGCTTTCAATTCTTGGGGGTGTCTACTCAGAAGTGGAATTGTGGAATTGCTGAATTACATAGCAATTATATGCTTTGTTTTTTGAGGAATTTTCATAACATCTTCCATAGTGACTGCACCATTTTACATCCCACCAGCAATGCACAAGGGTTTCAATTTCTCCAACTCTCCACCAATATTTGTTATTATCTGGTTTTGTTTTGTTTTTTAATAGTGGTCATTCTAATGTGTAGAAGTGGTATCTTCTAATGGTTTTGATTTGCATTCCTGTAATTATTACTGTTTATAGAATTGTATAAGTCTTTATGCGTTGGAAATTATACATTTATTTTCAATATTTCAATATTGAGAAGTATTAAAATAATATGAACTTACTCAACTTACCTTTCAAAATTGGGAGATATGGCACTCTCCTTATGACAGTGATTAACTGGAGATGAACAGGAACTGCCTCTTTTACTTTGCCACACTTTCTATTTTGTACTGTAGTGGTCCAAGCTGTCTCTTCCAACAAAGTTACCCAAACAATAAAGAGGCGGAAGACATAGGATGGAAAAGATAAATTGTTTTAGTCCATTTGGGCTGCTATAACAAAATACCTTAGGCTGGGTGATTTATAAACAACAGAAATTTATTTTTCATAGTTCCAGAGGCTGAGAAGTCCAAGGTCAAGGTGCCAGTGGATTCAGTGTCTGGAGAGAATTCTCTGCTTCCCATATAGTATCTTTTTGTGGTATCCTCACATGGCAGAAGAGGAAAACACACTTCCTTCTATTTCTTTTATGAGGACACTAGTCCCATTCATGAGGATGGCACCTTTATGGGTCAATCACTTCCCAAAAGGCCCCAACCTCCCTTAATACCATCATCTTGAGGTTTAAGATTTCAACATATAAATTTTGGGAAGACACACATTTCTATTGTAGCATAAATAGAGTATATCAAGAGTGAAAGCATATAGAAAACAAGTAAATATTGCACTCTCTTTGCTACGTACACTTAGAGAACTTAAAAGAAAAATACCTGAGGTGTATAAAATTTAAATTCATGAAAAAGAATGAAGAAATTATAAAAGCAGCAAGACACAGGCAGATATTATCTTAGATGGAACCACAATAAGAAACTGATGACTGAATTGTCATGAGAAACTCACCGCCCTCCAAAGTGGAATGACATCTCCAAAAGGTTAAAAGAAAAATGCAAAGCTAGAATTCTACATTTTGGAAAATTATCCTTCAAAACGAAAGAGAAGGAGTAGTGTTTTTATTATGAAGGAGTAAGCTCCTAGCAGAGTGAACCCACCACAACAAAACAAAATGAACAAAAAACAATCCTTACAAGTTATAAGCTTTGAATGGGGAAAAAAAGCTACTTGGAAAATGGGATAAAAGAAAATAGATTCTAGATGGGAGTCAAAATTTGGGGAAGGGGACCAACAAGGAATAAATAGCTCTATTCCAATGTTAGGCCAGAGCTACAATGCAGAAATGGGCTGCTAAAATTCTAATAGAACTTCCATCTTTCTGGACTGAGAAACAAGGGATGAAGCCAGGGCAATTAGGAACACTGAAACATGAGGTGAGAATTCTGAAAAGGAGAGAGCTAGAGGAAAGGAACTCCCGCTTCTGAGTATAAATGCTCCCATGTCTCTGACTGACCTAAGAACCATGTATGTGTAGGGCATACCACAAGCACTGCAGGTAAAGATGACAGAATTGCTATGAGACTTGAGCTGTCACCCATCACAGGCAAGAAATAGTCTGCAAATTGACTTGAACCAAATTATTTGCCTGCTTTAAAAAATACTCTTTAAAGTAATGTAACTTGTTGCAGAGTCTCCACAATGTAACCTTAAGAACATTTAGGATCCAATCCAAAGCTACTCAACATATGAAAACACGGGAACATAGGACCTACCTGAATGTAACAACACACAGAAAAGGGGAAAAGTGAAAGACAATACACAGAGGCCAATGCTGAGATGACCAAGTGATAGAAACAACAGACCAGGACTTTAAAGCAGCTACTATAACTATGCTCAAGGAGATAAAGGAAAACATAGTCATAACGAATAAAGACATAGGAAATCTAAGTGGTGATATAGAACATATTTGTTTTAAAAGAGCGAATGAAAATTTTGAAACTGAAAACTGCAATACAGTATCTCAAATTTTAAAGGAAATGGATAACTGAAGAAAGATCTAGTGAATGTGAAGATAGATCAATGAAAATTATTCAACCTGAAAAAAAAGAGAAAAAATATTAAAACTAATAGGAAACAGAGATCCAGGGACATGTGAGACAATACAATACGTCTAACTATTTGTAATTGGAGTCCTGAAGGAAGAGGAAAGACAGAATGGAACAGACAAAAATATTTGAATAAAATGTCCAAAACATCCTAAATTTGGTAGAGACATGAAAGAAACCAAAGATTTAAAGCAATCCCTCATAAAAGTAATATCCAGCCCCAACAAAATGGATGAAGAAGTACTCAGTCTCATTAGTAAGTGGGTAAACTTAAGTTCAAAACACTAGTAAAATACTATTACACACTCTCCAAATTGGAAAACTTTTAGATGTCTGAAGATGTCAGGTGCTGGTAAAGAGTGGAACACTGAAAGACAAAAATTGTTCCCATCACCATCTAATAAATTGAAGATATTCATGTGCAATGAGGATGCTGCTCATCAGACCTGATATCTGATCCTCTTGGCAAATAGGCTGTCTGTGGGAGAGGAAGGAACTGGTTCTGGGTTAAGGGTCATTCCTGTGCAACACTAGAGGTCCCTAGCTTCTCTTCCTTCTGGAGCCAGATTCATAGACAGAATCTCAGAGCAAAGAAGATATTTATTGTCTGAGTCCTGGGAGAGGGGATTGGAGGCCCAGGATGTGAGAAGTGGCAGGACAAGCAGTGGATCGGGATCGGGATGGTAAAGAAATCTGAGCCTGAGGGCATTTGGGGCAGTGAGTCAGTGAGGCTGGGAAATCCTCTTGGTAACATCCCCAGTTGACTCCCTGTGTCCTGAGGAAGACAGGAGTTTATCCTGGCCTCCAAAGCTCTTCCCATCTTGGAAAGTCTCAGCATCTGCAGTGAACACAGAGCTGTGGTTGTAGGGGAGGGTCTGGACTCCCTAGGAATGAAAGAGCTATGCCAGCTGGTGTAGAACAACGGAAGGCTATAGATTAGAAGAAAGATGACTCCCAAAGAGATTTCTCACCCCAGCAAAGTTAGTACCCAAGGTCAGGAGCCCTCCTGCTGCCCCCTCAGAGACAGAGTAAAGATGTGGAAGTAGGGGAGGGACAGGGAGGAATTGGTGCCAAGATCAAATCTCCACCCACACTACTCAAAGCCCACCTAGGACCCAGGTGATCTGCAACCAGCTCCTAACATTTACCCTGCCCTGAGAGCAGGGGATGTGCTTCCAGCATGGGGCAGCTCCAGGATATTCTAGTCTAAATGAACTTAACCAGATCCTTCTGGCCTTTTCCTGCTGCCCTGACCTAAGCTGAAAACCGAGGACTCTGCTGCTTAGTGACATGTCCATTCCCCAGCCAACAGGTTTTTCCTCTCCCAGGGCTTGGAAGTCCTGCGACGACAGTGACTCACAGGCCATGCTCAACAGGGTGGTTCTCTCTGCGGTTGCCTCAGCTCGAGGAAATGGCACCTGAACAGTTAGGCTGTTTCTGATCTCCTGGAGAACCAAAGTGAAGGTGAGCATCAAAGTACAGGGCATCTCAGGCCCCCAGGTGGAGAGGATAGGTGTCATTCAAGAGAAATTGAGGGTCATGTTCTCACCACAGTTTCTGGCTGGTTACTCTCCATAGCATGAATAGCAGAGGGTCCTCTTGAAGCTGGGCTTTGATGCCTCCTCCAGTCCCCATCTTCTTGCTGTCTCCTTGAGAAGACTTGTACCTGTCAGTCTCACAGCAAGGCTTTTACGTCCCAGGGTACATCTCATATGAGAACTCCAAATACCTCTCAGTTCCACCTACTTCAACAACCTGAGAGATTCTAGTTCTCAGGGAACTGTTGATTTGAGGGTCTCTAAGAAGTTAGAATCAACTTGGACTTTATTTTGTATATTTGGATCTAGAGTCATTTATAACCACTAGAAAAAAAAGATTGAATTAGCTGCTCACGTTTATTAGAGGTTTGTCCCAGACCATTAGCTTAATTGCAGTCAGTCTTGGAATTCCAGGTGTAGGAGATGGCATGGAGTACGAGGTCACACAGACCCTCCTATTCCATGAAAGAATCTACACCTCTTCTACAGGAGAGACAGAGACCACCAGCAGCTCCAACTCAATCTCCACTTGCATTCCTCACCCCCATTCTCTGCCCCCCATTCCACTCAATAGTAAGAACTTATTGTCAAATGATAGTAAGAAAATATTAAAAATAATCAGATATGTGAAATATACAACTGGTGACTTTCAACGAAGTGACAATAATGATGAAGATGATATAACAAAAGAAACTGTAAATCAGAAGACAATAGAGTGATATCTTTAACCTATCATCCAGATGTCCATACCCAGACAAAGAATTCTTCAAAAATTAAATTAAAATAATATTTCATGTTAAAAAAAAAAACCTAACACAGTTGAACTCCAGTAGACTTGCAGTATAAACAAAAGTTCTTCAGTCTAAAAAGAAATAATTTTTGATAGAAGTCCTGAATTTCATGAGCGAATCATAACTATGTAGGTAATTTTTAACAGTTGTCATTGTTGAAATCAAACTATAATGTTCTATGAAGTTGATAACATTTATAGGTGTAAAATATAGGATAATAACAAAAATGGTGGGAGGAATGGTATGTGTATCTGAAGATATAGTTGTTCGTATTATTCAAGAGATAAAAATACTGATGCAAGAAAGATTGCAATATGTCAAGGATGCATATTTTAATAACTAGGCAACTATAAAAGAAAGTAATAAAGGGCAAATAAAAATTAAGAGGAGAAGACTGGGCACAGTGGTTCATGCCTGTAATCCCAGTACTTTGGGAGGCTGAGGTGGGTGGATCATGAGGTCAGGAGTTCATTAGAGAACAGCCTGACCAACATGGTGAAACCCTGTCTCTACTAAAAAATACAAAAATTAGCCAGGTGTGGTGGCCCTCACCTGTAATCCCAGCTACTCAGGAGGCTGAGGCAGGAGAATCACTTGAACCTGGGAGGTGGAGGTTGCAGTGAGCCAAGATCACGCCACTGCACTCCAACCTGGCGACAGAGCGTGACTCCATCTCAAAAAAAAAAAAAAGTGACTTTTATGGTATGCAAATTATATCTCAATAGAGCTGTTAAAAAAACCACAGTCGATATGGCCAGTTACAGTGGCTCATGCCTGTAATCCCCAGCACTTTGGGATACTAAGGCGGAGGGTTCACTTGAGCCCAAGAATTCAAGGTTACAGTGAGCTATGCACGCCAACCTGAGCTACAGAGCAAAACCTTGTCTCAGAAACAAAGAAATCACAGTAAATAAATTGAAACAGAATACTAAAATATGTTTGAATAATCCCAAAACAGGGCAGGAAAATGGTAGAAATAAATAAATTAAATAAATAATAAAAAAGAAAAATAGTAGTAAAAAAATGGTACACCTAAATTCAAGCATATCAATAATAACATTAAATGCAAATACTCTAAAAAATTTAGAGATTGTCAAAATGAGTTAAAATTAAAAGTGTGACCCATATATATGCTTTCAAAAATGTTCACCTCAAATATAATGAGGTGAGGTTAGGACTTAAAGGATGTGAAAATGCATACTATGCAAACACTAGTCAAAAGAAAACTGGAATGGCCGTGTTAATAGCAGACAAAATACACTTAAGAGCAAAGAAAATTACGAAGAACAAAAAGTGATGTTACATAATGTAAAACAGTTGATTCAGTCAACCATGGTGGCTCATGCCTGTAATCTCAGCACTTTGGGAGGCCGAGGCAGGTGGGTCACCTGAAGTGAGGAGTTCATGACCAGCCTGACTAACATGGTGAAACCTCGTCTCTACTAAGTACAAAAAAATTAGCCACGCGTGGTGGTCCATGCCTGTAATCCGAGCTACTTGGGAGGCTGAGACAGGAGAATCGCTTGTACCTGGGAGGCGGAGTTTGCAGTGAGCCAAGATCGCGCCATTGCACTCCAGCCTGGACAACAAAAGTGAAACTCCGTCTCAAAAAAAAAAAAAAATTTTTTTAAGTTGATTCTTTAAGAAGACATAAGAATTCTTAATATGTATGCACCTAACGACAGAGTTTCAAAATACATGATGCAAAACTGATTAAACTGAAAGGAGAAACTGAAAAATCCAACATTATGATCAGAGACTCCAACATTCCTCTCTCAGTAATAGACCGAGCTAGTAGACAAAAAAGTTACTGGATATAAAAGTGAACACCATCAAGCAACTATGTCTAATTGCCATTTAACATTCGTCCCATAACAGGGCAATACACATTCTTTCCAAGCACACAGGGAGCATTCACCAAGATAGACCAGTGTCACAAGACAAACTTAACCAATGTAAAAGACTCTCACCGTGGGTGAAAGTGAAAATTAGTTCAGCCATTGTGGAAGACAGTGTGGCGATTCCTCAAAGACCTAAACACAGAAATACCATTCGACTCAGCATTCCCATTACTGGGTATATACTCAAAGGAATATAAATCATTCTGTTACAAAGACACATGCACACATATGTTCACTGCAGCACTATTAACAATAGCAATGGCATGGAATCAACCTAAACACCTATCAATGGTAGATTGGATAGAGAAAATGTGGTACATATACATGGTGGAATACTATGCAGCCATAAAAAGGAATGAGATTATGTCCTTTGCAGGGACATGGGTGGAGCTGGAGACCATTATCCTCAGCAAACTAACACAGGAACAGAAAACCAAATACCATATGTTCTCATTTATAAGTGGGAGCTAAATGACGAGAACACATGGATACATAGAGGTGAACAACACACACTGGGGCCTTTCAAAGGGTGGAAGGTGGGAGGAGGGAGAGGATCCGGAAAATGACTAATGGGTACTAGGCTTAATATCTGGGTGATGCAATAATCTGTACAAAAAACTCCTATGACACTTTACCTATGTAACAAACCTGTACTTGTACCCCCTGAACTTAAAAATTTAAAAAAAAATCATATCAAGCATGTGTATTTATTAAAATGGAACTAAAAAAGAAATTAGTAACAATGTGTTTAAAAATAAAAAACCAGTAAAATCTGTAATCACTTAGAAATTAAACAACACACTTCTAAACAATCCATGGATTAAAAAAAATCTCAGGGGAAAGAAGGAAATATTTTGAACTAATATAAAAATACAACATAACAAAATTTTTGTGGTGCAGCAAAAGTGATGATTAAAGGGAAAATGCAGAACTAGTGGATACAGAAGGCTGACTGCACGATATTCAAAGCAAAAAAACCCACCAAAACCAAAAATGAGCTGTTGATGATACGTGTAACAACATGGATAAACCAGGAAAACCATACTGAAAATGAAAGCAGACCCTAAAGCATATATAATGTTTGATTCCAGCTATATGGTGCACAGAACCTGACAATGTAGATGGATATAGACAGAAGGAGAATCACTTGAACCAGGGAGGCGGAGGTTGCAGTGAGCTGAGATTTTGCCATTGCACTCCAGCCTGAGCAACAAGACAGAAACTCTGTCTCAAAAAAAAAAAAAAAAACAAAAGACATAATTTTTGTCTACAAACTCTCACAGAGGCATTAAAGAGTAAAATCGATTACGTTGTATTGTTTCATAAAAGTTTTACTTATTTTATAATAATTGTATTGTATAATAATCACAGTGAGGTAGAGTTTTAACTGGAAAACAAATGCTGCCTGTCTGTGCCTATATGGATAAGGAAGTTGAGGAGACCAGAAATTCAAGTGTTAAGAAGGTAACTTTTGGCAGCCAGGCACAGTGGCTCCTGCCTGTAATCCCAGCACTTTGGAAGGCCAACGCAGTGGATTGCTTGAGGTCAGGAGTTCGAGACCAGCCTGGCCAACATGGTAAAACCCCATCTCCACTAACATGCAAAAAAAAAAAAAAAAAATTGGTCGGGCACGGTGGCTCACGCCTGTAATCCCAGCACTTTGGGAGGCCAAAGCGGGTGGATCACAAGGTCAGGAGATTGAGACCATCCTGGCTAATACGGTGAAACCCCATCTCTACTAAAAATACAAAAAATTAGCCAGGTGTGGTGGTGGGCGCCTGTATTCCCAGCTACTGGGGAGGCTGAGGCAGGAGAATGGCGTGAACCCAGGAGGCAGAACTTGCAGTGAGCCGAGATCGCGCCACTGCACTCCAGCCTGGGCGACAGAGCAAGACTCCATCTCAAAAAAAAAAAAAAAAAACTGGGTGTGGTGGCAGGTACCTGTAATCCCAGCTACTAGGTAGGCTGAGGCAGGAGAATTGCTTGAACCCCAGATGTGGAGGTTGCAGTGAACGGAGGTTGTGTCATTGCACACAGCCTGGGCAACAGAGCGAGACTCTGTCTAAAAAAATAAAAAAATAAAAAAGGTTAGTTTTGAGTATTGGGGGTATAAGACCGAAAGTATGTTCCCTTCACAGGGCTGGAGATGGAGGATGGAGAGGGAAGAGAACGGGGGTTGGGGAGGGGATGGGGTGCAGATAGGGATGCAGGTGTGGTAGGGCAAAACTCACAAGCAGAGGGGGATAAGTAGATGGGGTATGGGGCAGAAAGGAAAAGCGGGGTAGTCAGTGGGATGTCAGCCTCCAGAAAAGCTGACAGCCATGTCCTGCATCTGTCCCACAGGGCTGCGTGTCCACACCTCGGTTCTGTCTTGAGCAGGAGGCGCTCAGCCTGGCCTCTCATCCCTACTCCCCTGGGGGCCTCCACACCTGCAGAGCCAACACGGGCCTCAGATCAGCACCAGCCACTTCAGTTCTGATTCCAGGTGGGGCAGCACAGCTCAGCCCCACCTGGAACTCAGGAGCTTCCTGGAGACAGGCAGGCCTGCTCACCTGGTATAGTAGATCCAGGTGAGGCCGTAGGTGAGGAGGAAGCCAGTCCCCATGAGAGCCCCCCTGATCAGGGTGAGGACGAGGGGCCAGGAGCCCTCCTGTTTCTCGGTTACACATATGCAGGAAGAGGAGCTTCCTGGGGGAAAGGAGAAGAAGGTAAAGTGCTGTTCCCAGGCCTCAGTCCCTCCCACCAACCTGAATACCTCACCAGGCTGTCCACCCTCAGCACCTGTCCTGCAACTCACTCTGCACAGAAAGGATGAAGGACAGGTGCTGGGAGCCCAGCGGGTGCTGAACCCGGCAGGTGAATTCCCCTCCCTCTCTAGCCCCTATGTTGGGCAGCTCCAGGATCCCAGACACTGAGGTCTGGGAGGGATTCAGGGCTTTTCCGTCCCGGAACCAGCTCAGTGAGGCAGGGGGGTTGCTGTCAACTGTGCAGGTCAGGAACAGGGACTGGCCCTCCACGATGGGCACTGACATGCCATTGCTCAGGATCCGCAGGGCTGGGAAAGAGATGCACAGCCAGGTGAGGGGAGCTGGGAGGCCCAAGTCTCCCTCACTCCTCCCACTGAGCTGTAAGAAGAAAGTTAAGACTGTGGTGAGTGCTGAGAATGGACTAGTCACGCATGAAGGGGTGAGGACTTGGTGATCAGGTCAGGCTATCAGAAAGAAGGTCGCTGAGCTGAGAAAAGATGGATGAGGAGGAGTTCTCACGTTAAGGAGAAGTGGATGGGCAGCTCAGGGGCAGATGTGCCAAGAACTGAGAGAAGAAGACGAGGAAAGAGGCTCCTATATCTGCAACCTGGCAGGGAGGACCCAGACCTCCCAAGACACAATAATGGAGGTAGAAGAAGCAGGCTTAGATCTTTTGGAGCCTTGGGTGCCAGGTTGAGGGCCTTGGGCTTTATCCTGGAAAGCAGTAGGCGGCTATGAGCAAGGGAAACAGAGTAAGCACTGGATCTAGAAAGATCCTGCTGGAGCCAAGTAGGTCCGGGACTGGAGGGAAGTGGGATGGGAGGCAGGGAGGTTGGGAGGAGGCTGGGACAATGGGCCAGGGTTGAGCACGAGACTTGAGCTGGGCCTGGAACCAAGGGGATGAAGAGGGAAGTGATAATTGGTGAAGTAAACGTGTCAAGACTTGTGGACTCACGGAGCAGCTGATGAGAAAGGGTGCTGTCTAGAGCGATGTTCAGAACAGCCCTGGGATCAACAGGGAAGGAGGAGCTGAGAAGCATCCGAGGGAGGTGGCTAAATGTGCAGATCTGTGCCTCAGAGAAAGGGCTGGATATAAAGTTGTGGGAGGCATCAGGACAGGGTCAAGGAGAGATGGGATCACTCAGGAATGTGGAGGGGAAGAACAGGATTCTGGGACAAAGCTATGGGAGGTGGGAAAGTCGAAGGCTCCCGAAAAGGGTGATCAGATAGAGATGAAGCAGGGCATGCATCAGAGGACATGGGGGCAGGCAGAAATTCAAGAAAAGGGAACAGCGTGTCCTGAGTACTCAAACTCATCGAGACAGAAAAGTGGAATGGTGACTGCCTGGTGGCAGGAGGGGGAAGTGGAAAGTCACTGTTTAGTGAGTACAAAGTTTCAATTTTGCAAGATAAAAGGAGCTCTGCAGTTTGGTTTCGCAACAATGTGAACACACGTAACACTGCTGAACTATACTCTTTAAAATGGCTGAGATGACAAATTCTGTGCTATGTGAATTTTCTCACAATGAAAAAATAAATTTGAAACAGGGAGCAGAGAAAAGGGAGAAGCCAAAAGCAATACTAGGTTTGTTCGTGCAAGATCTTAGTGACCGGGATTAGGGGGGGCTGGGAGCAGGAGGGACCCAGACCCAGGGTCTTAGGGGTGAGGGAGGCTCTCCTCTCCCAGTGCTGAACCCTGAGCTGATAGAAGGCTCCCATCACAGCCCCAGAGGGAAGAGGATCTTTCCTACCTGTGCCTGTGCCATTTCTGAAGAAGATGCTGATGGCGAGGTTCTGGGGAGCATCTGGGATAGAAAGATACAGCCCCAGCTTCAGAGGTGACAAGTGGGAGGGGCGTGGGCCTGGGAGGTACCCAAGGAGGGCCCACAGAAACCCACCAGCTGGGGATGGCTGTCCTTCCTGCACCACACACGAATTTTCCCTGGTTATCATTCTCTTTCTCTCTCTCTCTCTCTTCTACACACATACACACACACACACACACACACACACACACACCCCTTACTCCCACTGCCCGTGGGGACCCAGCTGTGTCCCCAGCACCACTCACAGGAGACATTGAGCTGGACAGTTCTCTCCGTGGTCACCTGAGCTCCTTGGCGTTTCACATGACAGGTGAGGTTGGTGCCATGGTCCTCGGGCCTCGGGGTGAGGGTGAGCTCCGAGGAGCCGGTGGTTTCGGGGTCCAGGGGACTGAGGGCATCCCCTGTCCAGGAGAATGTGAGAGGTCGTCCCGCTTCACAGGATCCTGGAAGGCTGCAGCTCAGCCTTGTGAGGCGGCCGGACTCCAGAGGCTCCAGAAAGTGGACGTCGGGTTTCTCTGTCAGGGCTGAGGAGGAGACAGGGAGATACCTGGGCCCCAGGGGCTTGAAGACGTACGGTGTGACCCCGAGAGTGGCCAGGCCTCAGGCCCCGACCTGCCCCAAGTCCTACACCTCCTCCAACCTCCCCTGTCCAAGTCGTGTCCCTGTTCTCACACGGGGGTCTCCACGTCCCAGGGTCCTCTCCAAGGGCCCCCGCCATACCTGTCACCTCCAAGTTCAGCTTATTATGAAGGTAGGTATATTTTACATTCCTTCCTTTCTCCACGCGGAAAGAATAGTTTCCCGTGTCCCCCATTCTGGCATCTCCGATGCTCAAGGAGCAGTTCTTCTTCCAGACGTCCCCAAGGAGGTGGAATCTGCCCTGGGTCTCTGACTTCACTTCTCTGTCTGGGTTGTTTGTGGCCACAGGCTCACCATAGTATAGGCTCTCCTCGTCCCGGAACCAGTAGACGTAGAGTGGGGAAGGGGAGTACCAGGAATTCCCGGGGTAAGAGAAGGAGCAGGGCACGAGGACGCACAGACCCTCCTGCACCGTCACCGACTCCTGCACTTGCAGCTCGTACCCTGGCTTCTCCTGCAGGGACCCTGGGGGGCACAGAGGCTCAGCTGCAGTTCCAGCCCCACCTTCTCACCCCCGTACCTGTCCCTCCTCCCTCAGCTCACTCACCCCCCCACAGCAGGGGCAGCAGCAGCAGGGGCAGCATGTCTCCATCCGCCAGGGCCCCAGCCCGGTCCCAGGTCCCTCTGTCAGGGAAGGAAATGCTCCAAATGTGGGGTGGGGCTGAGGAAGCCCCGACAGGAAGCCGGAGGGTGAGTGAGAACTGCGGCTGTAGACAGAAGGAGAACTTGGGCATCACGTGCTGTCGGGGTGAGGCCGGGGCTGGGAGGCCATCCTGCTCCCACTCCCACTGGACGCCGCAGGTGAAGATACTGACGCCCCCCGAGGGGCTTGTCCAGACTTGTAAATCTAGACTCCTGAGGTCACCAGGTCCCATAGCTGCAGCACTTTCCTTATGCACCTTTGTCTACACAGGAAGGAGAACACCACCTGGCCGCCTCCCTGGGAGTCAGGGCCTCTGGACCCTCAGCGAGATGGGAGAATAAATTCTTTATGACATGACAGGAGCTGTGGTGAGGGAAGCACGGGCTAGGGGTTTCAGGTGGGGAAGACTTTCCTCTTTCCAGAGGGAAGGCGAGTTCTCAGGGACAAACACATCAGGTGGACATGACCAGGTCCTTAGCAGTCAAGAGAGATGTGGTCCCCACCACCCCTTGGATTTGGGTCCCTGATCTCATCATTGTCCTTGTCCCAGGCAGCGTCAGACTCCAGCCCTGGTGTTGACAGCCACGTGAGGCTTGAGAGCCGGGCATTGGAAATGTGGAAGTTGAGGACATGGAATACCAAGTGTGAACCCAGACCCCTCACCTACCGGCTGTTGAACTTTACAAAAGTTGCCTACCCTCTCTGTACCTCAGTTTGCTCAGCTGAAAAATGCAGACCACAATAGAATTGCTGTGTGGGGATTTAGTGAGGTCGCATGTGTAAAGTGCTTAGGACAGTGCCTGGCCCTGAGAATTCCCTCATCCAACTGATGCTTCATGGGTACCTATGGTGCACCAGGCCCCCTGTTTTAGGAGCTGGAGATACAGCAAAGGATAAACCCTTGGGATGAGAAGTTAAGTCAAAAATCCCAGTGGAGGCTCCTCTGAGCACACGGCCTATGGGTACCCCTGCTCCACGAAGAGCAGGAAAAAAAGAAAAAATAATAAAAATAATAATAAATCCTAGTGGGAAGACAAACATTTAATATGAAATTAAAATACACAGTCTGCTAAAGAATGATATATTTTAAGAAAAAATAAAAACAGGAACACAAAAGAGGAATCAGTGAGGATTGATTTTTTTTTTTTTCTCTGAGATGGAGTTTCGCTCTTGTTACCCAGGCTGGAGTGCAATGGCGTGATCTCAGCTCACTGCAACCTCTGCCTCCCGGGTTCAAGTGATTCTCCTGCCTCAGCCTCTCAAGTAGCTGGGATTACCGGCATGCGCTACCATACCTGGCTAATTTTGTATTTTTAGTAGAGATGGGGTTTCTCATGTTGGTCAGGCTGGTCTCGAACTCCCGACCTCAGGTGATCTGCCACCACTTGGCCTCCCAAAGTACTGGGATTACAGGCATGATGATAAAATTTTTTACAACATGGCTTGGGGGGCCACTTGGAAGAGATGACATTTGAGTAAAGATGCGAAGAGTGTGTGGGAATTAGTCCACTGGTATCCATTCCAAGGGAACGGGACATTTAAAAGTCCCAAGGTAGGAACACACGTGGTGTGCTTGGAAAATAGCCATATGCCAGCATGGAGGGGTGATCAGTGGGGAAGATGGTAGGAGGGTAGGTCTGGGAGGTGTCCTGGGTCTGATCACGAAGAAATTTGGGGGCTCTCATAAGAACTTCACTTTTTTCTTGTCCAGCTGGTACCATGGAGGGTGGCAAAGAGAGGAAGAAAGAAGAAGAAGGAGGAGGAGGAGGAGGAGGAGGAGGAGGAGGAGGAGGAGGAGGAGGAGGAGGAGGAGGAGGAAAGAAAAAGGAGGAGGAGGAGGAGGAGGAGGTTCCTGCTGTGCCGGAAACCCTTAAGAAAAAGTGAAGGAATTTCACAGAGCTGAAGATGAAGGGCCTGAGAAGGAAGTTTGCCCAAAAGATGCTTCAAAAGACAGGAAGGAAGCTTTTCTAGCAAAAAGTGAAGCACTATCACAAGGAATATAGGCAGATGGACAGAACTGAAATTTGAATGCAAGGAAGGCAAGAAAAGCTGGCAACTTCTATGCACCTGCAGAACCCAAATTGGCCTTTGTCATCAGGATCAGAGGTGTCAATGGTGGGAGCCCAAAGGTCCGAAAGGTGTTGCAGCTTCTTTGCCTTCGTCAGCTCTCTAATGGAACCTTTGTGAAGCTCAACAAATCGTCAATTAACAGGCTGAGGATTGCAAAACCCCATATCACATGGGGGTACCCAAACCTGAAGTCAGTAAATGAACTAATCTACAAGCGTGGTTATGACAAAATCAATAAGAAGCAAATTGCTTTGACAGATAACACTTCAATTGCTTGATAAATATGTAAAGATAGCATCATCTGCTATATGAGGATCTGATTCTTAGGACCTGTATGGCTGGAAAATGACTTGAAGAAGAAATAACTTCCTGTGGCCATTCAAATGATCCTCTCCCCAAGGTAGAATGAGGAAAGAGACAACCCATTTTGTAGAAGGTGGAGATGCTGGCAACAAGGAGGACCAGATCAACAGGCTTCTTAGAAGAATGAACTAGGGTGTCTACCATGATTATTTTACTAACGTGGTCAGTTAATAAACAGTACCTACTTTCAAATTGAAAAGAAAAACTTGACTTTTGCTGAGTGTATTAGCCAGGGTTCTCCAGAGAAACAGAACCAATGGTGTGTGTGTGTGTGTGTGTGTGTGTGTGTGTGTGTGTGTGTGTGTGTGTGTGTGTTTATTATAAGGAACTGACTCCCACAATTATGGAAGCAGACAAGTCCCAAGATCCTCAGTCAGCAAGCTGGAGACCTGGGAGAAATGATGGTGTAGCTCCAGTACACAAGCTTCCAGGCTGGAGATCCAGGAAAAGCCAAAGTTTCAGCTTGAGTCCAAAGGCAGGAGGAAACTCAGCTTGCAGGTAATCAGGCAAAAGCAGTTCCCCTTACTCATGGGAGGGCCAGGCTTTTTGCTCTATCCAGGCCTCCAAATGATTGGTCAAGGCTCACCCACCCTGAGGAGGGCAACCCACTTTACTCAAAGTCTACTGATTTAAATGTTAATCTCATCCCAAAACATCCTCACAGGAACACCCAGAATAGTATTTGAGCAAATACCAGGGTACTCTATGGCCCCGTCAAGTGGAGACCTAAAACTAACCATCACCCTGAGCGAATTGTGAAGACGGGTTGAACAGAGAAGGGGCAGGATTTTATGTGTTTTTACCTGATCTCTCTGCTTGCTTTCCTGAGACTAGACTCTGCTCAGCTATTGCAATGCTTGGGATGTGAGAGGAGGGTGCTCAGGTCTGCAAGGACACAGTGGAGGTGGTGAGAAGAGGGGGAATTAACAGTGTTTGTCAACAGATTGGACACACATGGGAAGAGAAAGGAAAGGGCCACAGATAATGCCAGTGTTTTTGAGCTGAGCTGTTGCAGGCTTGAAGCTGCCATTGAGAGAAGAGGAAAAGACTTCAAGAGAAGAACCGGGAGCTCAGCTTGGAGCATGGTGGGTTAGATGTGCTTATTAGACATACAAGTGGAGGGGGAAAGGAAAGGGGTTAGATCTGTGGTTCTGGAATTTAGGAAAAATAGGAAAAAGTTCTGGCTGGAGACAAAAGTGGGGTCATTCATGTTCAAAGAGTGTCTGTAGTCATGAGCCTGAGTGACATCACAAAGGGCATGAGTTTATTTATTTATTTAAGACATGGTCTAGCTGTCACCCAGGCTGGAGTGCAGTGGTACAGTCATAGCTCACTGCAGCCTCAACCTCCCAGGCTCAAGCAATCCTCTCACCTCAGCCACTTGAGTAGCTGGGACTACATGTGCATGCCACTACGCTGGGCTAATTTTCTTTTTTAAAAGTAGAGACAAAGGTTCCACTATGTGACCCAGGTTGGTCTCGAACTCCTGGGCTCCAGTGGTGCTCCTACCTTGATCTCCCAAAGTGCTGGGATTATAGGTGTGAGCCACCATGCCCGGCCAGGGCATGAGTTTAAACAAAAAAGGGACAGAGACCATCTCCACGGCTTCCATAATCTGGATATCAGACCTGCTTTCCCACTGAAAATAACTAAAAATACAGGAAAGATAATTAATGCAAATCTTCTTAAAACCATAGAAGGGCTGACAAGAGAGAGAAGAATTTACAGTCAAAACTGCAGGAGATGGTGGGAACCAAGAGAAGGAAGCAGAGCACCAAAATCACAGGTGCCCTCCAGGAATTTTGAATGTGGGGAACTTGAATTTGGAGTTTCCTAGACCTGAGGATCAGAGTCAGACTTTGCACTAGGTGTAGGGGAAGTGCAGAGTTTGTGGTCACTCTCTCTTTCTGCACACCCCCAGGCTCCTTCTAGGGTAATGAAACTCAAGTGCAACCAACCCCACTCTCCTCCCCCACCCACCCTCTGGCCGCTGCCCCAGTCCATGGCAGGGAGGCCAGAAGCATCTCTAGGCAGGAGGAGACCCGAGTCTCTGCCCTGGAATCACCTCATTCTCTAACCCCATACTCTGATTCATCTATTAGGAGCGGGAACACAGAAGAGATAGGTGAGGGAGAAGGAAGTTGCATTCAGAAGATACAACACGTAGACACAAGCACTCTGGTTCAGTGAAAGAGGAAGTTTCCCCATGATATCTCCAGCCTGGGTCCCCAGTCACCCTTCTGAGAGTATCTGAGTTGATGTGGAAATACCAACACAACACCACGCTCTTGGCATCAGATCTCCAGCTCCAATGCTGAGTCCAATGTATAAATCTTGTAACCCTTGACAGACTTGCCCTCATCTTCACGTCCTCCTCTACACTTTTGGGTTTTCCAAGTTTGAGAGAAAGGCAGAGGTCTCAGATGGCTCTGTTCTCCTATGCAGTGGAGTTATTGTTTGTTTGCTTGCTTATTAGTTGACTGCCCACAACCCAGTTCTTCATCCACAGCCCTATTAGATTTTCCTTTGGAGAACTACCACTGTCAGCCCCACCCCTCGCTTCAGTAGGGAGTCTGGGAATTGTGCAGGGAGCACTGACAAATGGACATAGATCATCACCGACAATGCTGCAGCCAATTTTACGAACAAGCCCATGTCCAATTTCCTCTAAAGAATTTAAGTTTCAGGATTTTTGCCACACCTTCTGGAAAAATAGCTATTCACTTTCTCCAGGCATCCCTGGGTGGAAGAAATGTAAGTCTGGAGCTGCCTGAGAACAAAGCCAACAAAGGAAGGAAAAACTCTAGGGTTAACAAACAAAGAAAAAGGATTTTAGAGACATCAACCAACTCTGGAACCTGCTGTGCCTGAAGCCAGTGTACTTCAGAACTTTTCAGCTAAGTGGGCCAGTGCTTGGCTTTTATTTCCCAACAGGCCCATTTGAGCTGGATTGATCTTGCTTGCATCCCAAAGGGTTCTGCCTGATACAACCTCTCCCCTAACCACTGTGCTCCACGTCCCCTCGCCTACTCTGTGTCAGACCCTGAAGCCGCCAGAAGCCTCCCTGTGTGAGACTTGACCTCAATTTCAGAGTTCACAACCCTTCCATGGACGTCTGGGAAAGATGCTGACATATATCCCTCCCTTTTAACAACACCCTATATGACATCCATCAACATAAGGTCAATTACCAGGCCTGGCGGCATGCGACTGTAGTCCCAGCTGTTCTGAAGGCTAAGGTGGGAGGATTGCTTGAGCCTAGGAGTTCAAGATCGGCCTGGGCAACATAATGAGACCTTGTCTCTACGAAAAATTTACAAATGAGGATTAATAACCAGAATATGTAAGGAGCTCAGACAACTCTAGGAGAAAATCTAATAATCCAATCAAAAACTGGGCAAAAGATCTGAACAGATATTCCTCAATAGAAGACATACAAATGGCAAACAGGTATATGAAAAGGCATTTGACATCATTGATAATCAGAGAAATACAAATCAAAATTACAATGAGATATCATCTCATCCCAGTTAAAATGCCTTATATCCAAAAGATAGGTAATAACAAATGCTGGTGAGGGTGTAGAGAAAAGGGAATCCTTGTACACTGTTGGTGGGAATGTAAGTTAATGTAGCCCACTGTGAAGAACAGTTTTGAAATTCCTCAGAAAATTAAAAATAGAGCTACCATGTGATCCAGCAGTCCCACTGCTAGGCATATACCCAAAAGGAAGGAAATCAGTATATGGAAGAGAGATCTACACTCCCAAGTTTATTGCAGCACTGTTCACAAAAGCCAAGACTTGAAAGCAACCTAAGTATCCGCCAGCAGATGAATGGATAAAGAAAATGTGGTGCTTATACACCAGAGACTACTACTCAGCCTTGAAAAAGAATGAGATCCTGTCATTTGCAATAACATGGATGGAACTGGAGGTCACTATGTTAAGTGAAAGAAAGCAGGCACTGAAAGACAAACTTTGCATGTCTCACTTATTTGAGGAAACTAAGAATTAAAACAATTGAAATCATGGAGATAGGATAGTGGGGAGGATAGTGGGCATAGGGGAGGGGAGAAGGTGGGGATGGTTAATGGGTACAAAAAAAAATAAGATGAGGCCGGGCGCGGTGGCCCATGCCTGTAATCCCAGCACTTTGGGAGACAAAGGTGGGCGGATCACGAGGTCAGGAAATTGAGACCATCCTGGCTAACACAGTGAAACCCTGTCTGTACTAAAAATACAAAAAATTAGCGGGGTGTGGTGGCAGGTGCCTGTAGTCCCAGCTACTGAGGAGGCTGAGGCAGGAGAATGGCATGAACCCGGGAGGCGGAGCTTGCAGTGAGCTGAGATTGCACCACTGCACTCCAGCCTGGGTGACAGAGCGAGACTCCGTCTCTTAAAAAAAAAAAAAAAAAAATTTTGAAAGATGAAATGAGACCTTGTATTTGATAGCACCACAGGGTGAATATAGCCAAAAATAATTTAATTGTATTTTAAAATAACTTAAAAAGTATAATTGGATTGTTTATAACACAAAGGATAAATGCATGAGGTGATGGATTCTTCATTTACCTTGATGTGATTATTACATGTTGCATGCCTGTATCAAAATATCTCGTGTAACCCAGAAATATATACACCTACCATGTATCCACCTAATTTAAAATGTAAAACCTTAAAACTCAAAATTTAAAAACTTAAAAATTAAACTAAAAATTAAAATTAAAAACTACAAAATTAGCTGGGTGTAGTGGTGCATGCCTGTAGTTGCAGCTACTCAGGAGGCTGAGGCAGGAGGATCGCTTGAGGCCAGAGGTCAAGGCTGCAGTGAGCTATGATCGTGCCTCTACACTCCAGCCTGGATGACAGAGAGAGATGCAAGCCTGTCTCCAAAATGAATGAATGAATGAATGAATGAATGAATTATTAAAATAAAACCAGTTGTAGAAATAAACGAAGACCAACTAAATGAGAACAAGGAAAGGTTATGTATTCAGATCTTGCTATGACAAGGGAGTCAACCACCATTATTTGTGTTTTGGCAGAGACTCACAGGCAGGCAGTGGAGTGGGAGAGCTTCATAGTGGGGAAAAGAGAAAGCTTCAGGTGTGTCCTGATGGGAGGCTGTTGGCCTGGGGAAGCTGTAGGTGAGCCAACTAGAAGCAGGGAATCCTATGTGACTGGGTTAAGAAAGCATATTCACTTTCTCTGATTTGGTCCTAAGTAGAAAGTGGGGACAGAAATTAGGAAAGTTGTCAGTTATTAATCAAGTCCCAGCCATTTAGGGCCAGTTGTTACAGGGATTATTGTTTAGCTTCCTGGACAGGCTACCAGAGACAAGTCTGACGTATAGAGAGTAGCCTGGCTGCCTGAACTGGTGACTGTGGATGATAGGCTGGTTTTTCAGGGCTGGTTGTTGCAAATCAGGGGTCAGAGTTCTAGTTTTACAAATGAGCTGGCCATTTCTGCATGTATATTCAGCCTCTCACAGGGTAGGAGAGCAATTTTCCACATTCAAAAAGAGATTCAAAATGTATTTCAGGGAGAAGACCTATATACTTGTTTTTCAAAACAAATTGATCACCTCTTTGGGTGTCTAAACAGGAAACCCAGGACTAGCCTGGAGGGTGAGCTGAAGAAGAGGCTAAATTTTCTCTGCATAATAGAATAATGTGAATCCTAAGATTGTGGCTGAGAGAGAAAAGACAGCAAAGGTCCTGGTCTTGATGGCAACGGAGGTAGTGGGGGCAGGAGCTGGTGTTCTCTTTTGATAGATGGGACCCCAGCAGCATGGTGACAACAGACATACAGCTGGTACCAGGTTCCGTGGGGTGGAGATGGATGGTGGAGATTAAGGTCCCATGTAGATTGCTCCATTAGGGCTCCCCCTGCTGGACCTGGTGAACCCAGTATTTTTGACACATTGTCTTTTGGGGCCATTCACTACTGTTTTCCCCAAACTTTTGGTATGTTTTACACAATACCACTGGATTAACAGGACCGAGGAATGCAAGAAGGAAGCGTTTGTTCCCATGTCAGGATGAAAGAACATCACTGTGCAAATGACAATTAGGAGAATACCGTCATCTACAGTAATCTTCCCAAATAACCTGCAGGGTAGCAAGTTTGGGAATTACTGTACTTCTGTGGCTTGGGGTTCCATTTATTTCCTCTAGGCTTTAAAATCCTGGAAGGGTGCAGCATTGGGGGATCTCTGGTTTGTACCCTGCATAATGCAAAAATCCTTGAGGATATCAGTTTGGTATCACTATCATGTGGACCTCACTGAAGGTAGGGAAGGGGAACTGAGAACAAAGGCAGAGCCTCCCCACGCCCCCTCCCCCAGCCCCGTCTGAGAATGTGAAACAATGTTGTGAAGCTGAAGTATGGAGAGGAAATGATGGACTCCAACTACCATGGGTGTAGACCACAGGAAGGATGGGATACATGTTTGACCAGTGGTGGCGTCAGGGCTGAAGAAGACACCAGGCACCTGTAAAGAGTCTCTCTCCTGAGGCGGGTGGATCACCTGAGGACAGGAGTTCGAGACCAGCCTGACCAACATGGTGAAACCCCGTCTCTGCTACATATACAAAAGTAGCCAGGTGTGGTGGTGCATGCCTATAATCCCAGCTATTTGGGAGGCTGAGACAGAAGAATCGCTTGAACCCGGGAGGCAGAGGTTGCAGTGAGCCAAGATTGCACCATTGCACTCCAGCCTGG
The DNA here is from genome assembly GCF_049350105.2 of Macaca mulatta. Taxonomy (NCBI): domain Eukaryota; kingdom Metazoa; phylum Chordata; class Mammalia; order Primates; family Cercopithecidae; genus Macaca; species Macaca mulatta. Next base: position 63,864,535 of record NC_133424.1, read on the forward strand.
GCAACAAGAGTGAAATTCCATCTCAAAAAAAAGAAAAAAAGTCCCTCTCCCCTTGACTTGGCTTCCAGTGAGCAGGCAGGATCTGGCTCATCTTCACATTTTGTTTGACTGGGATGGTTTGGAAATATTTAACTAATTTACACCCTTAAAATATTGGGCCAGGCACAGTGGCTCACACCTGTAATCCCAGCACTTTGGGAGCCGAGGTGGGCGGATCACCTAAGGTCAGGAGTTCAAGACCAGTCTGGCCTTGAAACCCCGTCTCTACTAAAAATACAAAAATAGCCATGCGTGGTGGTGCATGCCTGTAAATCCAGCTACTTGGGAGGCTGAGGCAGGAGAAGGACTTGAGCCTGGAAGGCGGAGGTTGCAGTGAGCACACCACTGCATTCCAGCCTGGGAGACAGAGGGAGAGTTTGTCTCAAAAAAAAAAAAAAAAGAAAGAAAGAAAAAATTGGAAGATATCTCACACTGACATGAAAGACCCTACTTTCTTAGAAAACGGGAAGATGCGGTATCCTCACATGTAGCAATCAGCCGAGGCTGAGCAAGAACCAATCACCTTTACTTTGCCACACTCCCCACCATGCGCTATCATCTCCCTCTACTAAAGCCAAAGTCCAGGTGCCATTTGTCGGAATACTTGCCCAGTTGTTTTCCTTATACAAATCCACTTCACTCATTTGTGGTAATTGCCTTGACCACGTAGAGGTTTGATTCAGGGGCACTGGAGCTACCAAACAAAAGATACCAGCTGTCTCTCTTTTTGGCTCATCAGCGGAGATCAAGCGCGCTTGAGAAAGAAAAGGAAACCAAAGCCCAAGGGCTCCCTCTGCTGGACCTAGTGAGCTCAGCATTTTTGGCACATTCCAGAAGTTAAACTTGAAGAGACACGTTTCCAAAGTATAAATGTGCAAGGCCAAGCCTCCAACGGAAATGTACAAAAGAAGAAAGAAGGAAGAAGAAGAAAAGAAGAAGAAGAGGAAGAAGAAGAGGAAGAGGAAGAGGACGAGGAAGAAGGAAGAAGGAAGAAGGAGAAGAAAGAGGAGGCGGCAGCGGTGGCGGCGGCCGCAGAGGAGGAGGAGGTGGAGAAGGATTTTCTCCTGAATCCAGCACAGCATATTCTAGACTTCCTGTCTCACCTGAAATGAATGGAGTGAAACTGAGAACCACTTGTGAATGTCATAAACCAGGGACACAGGTTCCCTAAAAGACGGGTATTTAATCACAGCATGTTTAATAATGATTGCAAAGCTATACAGAACTTAATTCCTAGAACCTGTGAATGTGACTTGTGGCAAGTGAGACTTTGATGGTGTGATTTAAGGATCTCAAGATGGGGAGATCATTTTGAATTACCTAAGTGGATCTTCAGTGTAATTGCAAGGGTACTTAAAAGACAGGCAGCTGGGCTGGGCGCAGTGGTTCACACCTGTAATCCCAGCACTTTGGGAGGCTGAGGTGGGCGAATCACAAGGTCGAGAGATTGAGACCATCCTGGCCAACATGGTGAAATCCCATCTCTACTAAAACTAAAAAAAATTAGCTGGGCATGGTGGCACGCACCTGTAGTCCCAGCTACTCAGGAGGCTGAGGCAGAAGAATCATTTGAATCCAGGAGGTGGAGGTTGCAGTGAGCCGAGATCGTGCCAGTGCACTCCAGCCTAGGCGACAGAGTGAGACTCCATCTCAAAAAAAAAAAAGAAAAGAAAAGAAAAGGAAAAAGAAAAAGAAAAAGAAAATCTTCATCCCTTCCCAAGACAAAGCACGAATATTCCTCCCCTTGCTCTTAATGTCCAGCCGCTTCATGAATGATACCCTATATCTGTAACTTCCCAGTTCTCAGGAGCTGAGAAGTTGATTTGTAAGCCCAGCTCCCACTTCCCCAATCCTGTAGCTGTTGAATGAAGCCTGCACTACTTGATACTCACTGTCGGTTTCACATATTAGCTTCATGACTTGGAACAGGAAACAGTCCCCTTTCTAGGGTGACCAGGACCCCCAATAACAAGATGGGCCTAGGAAGGAAAAGCCCTGAGCACTCCCAGGCCCCAGCACCTGGGCTCCTGATTTGGATGAGAACTGACTTCCTTAAATTTGTCAAATATTCTGATCAGGCACGGTGGCTCACGCCTGTAATCCCAACATTTTGGGAGGCCAAGGTGGGCGGGTCACTTGAGGTCAAGAGTTCGAGACCAGCCTGGCCAACATGGTGAAACCCTGTCTTTACTAAAAATACAAAAATTAGCTGAGCATGGTGGCATGTGACTGTAGTCCCAGCTACTCGGGAGGCTGAGGCAGGAGGATTGCTTAAACCCGGAAGGTGGAGGTTACAGTCAGCCAAGATCATGCCACTGCACTACAGCCTGGCAATGGAGCAAGGCTCCGTCTCAAAAAATAAAAAATTAAATAAAAATTAAAAACATTATCAAATGTTCTAACTCATCAGCATGGTATAGCTCGCCATTACTCAGGATGTTAATTCCTCTCAACAACATGCTCTAGCTTTCAGAGGTTTTGGTACCATTTTGTTAGTTTCACTTTTAAGAACACTGTGATTTGAAGTGCTATTTTAAAAGATACTGTATCTGCCGGGCGCAGTGGCTCAAGCCTGTAATCCCAGCACTTTGGGAGGCCGAGGCGGGTAGATCACGAGGTCAGGAGATCGAGACTATCCTGGCTAACATGGTGAAACCCCATCTCTACTAAAAATACAAAAAACTAGCCGGGCGAGGTGGTGGGCGCCTGTAGTCCCAGCTACTTGGGAGGCTGAGGCGGGAGAATGGCGTGAACCCGGGAGGCGGAGCTTGCAGTGAGCCGAGATCACGCCACTGCACTCCAGCCTGGGAGACACAGCGAGACTCCGTCTCAAAAAAAAAAAAAAAAAAAAAAAGATACTGTATCTTAAGTTTAATTTTCTGATAGTTGCTACCAGAGATATAGAAATGATTTCTGTATATTGACTTTGGATGCAGCTGCTCTGCTAAATTATCATAGTTAAATCAAATTAGAGGATATTTTGGATTTTCTATGTATGTTATCTTGTCAATGAAAACAATGATGTTTTACTTCTTCCTTCCCAATCACTATGCCTCTTATTCTTCCTGCTTCATTGACCCTACTAGTAGTTTTACTGCCATGTTGCATAAAGTGATAATAATAGACATCCTTGTTTTCCTTGACCTTAGGGAAAAAGTGTTCCATTTTCACTATTCAGTATAACTGGAAGTTCATGCTACATGAATACAGTAACTCCAGTGCCATTCACCAGTAAAATTCCAGTTCATAATTGTATTCAATGTATATACAGTGTTTTTTGTTTTGTTTTGTTTTTTAAGAAACAGTCTTGCTTTGTTGGCCAGGCTGTAGTGTAGTGGCATGATCACCACTCATTGCAGCTAACTCCTGGACTCAAGCGATCCTCCTACCTCAGCCTCCCAAAGTGTTGGAATTACAGGTGTGAGCCACCACAGCACCCAGCTATTTAAAAAATATTTATAATTTGTGGGTCACAGTTTACAATTTGGAGCTCTCTCCCAATAATCTGAATGCCTAACTTCTCTTGAAATATCTGACTATCTTGCATGCCCATGTAACATCAATTAGCCCATGGAAGCAGGAGCTGCCCCTCTTTACTATGCTGCATTCCCCACCAAGTGCTATGGTCTCCCCTGTGCTAAGGCCAAAACAAGTATACTGACAAAGCTTTGTCAATATCTTGCCCTATTGTTTATCTTTTCGTTGTTGTTGTCATTTGAGACAAGGTCTTGCTCTTGTCCCCCAGGCTGGAGTGCAGTGGCATGATCAAAGTTCACTATAGTCTCCAACTCCTGCTCTCAAGTGATCCTCCCGCCTCAGCCTCTTGAGTAGTTAGGAACACTGGTGTGTGCCACCGTGCGGGGCTAATTTTTTTTATTTTTTGTAGAAGTGGGGTTTCACTATATTACCCAGGCGGGCCTCAAACTCCTGGGCTCCAGTGATCCTCCCGCCTCGGCCTCCCAAAGCCCTGGGATTGCAGGTATGAGCCACCATGTCCCACCCCCATTGTTTATCTTACCCCAGGCCTACTTATTTTCTATACCTCCTTTCTCTTGTAGAGACCTGACTGTGTAACTCCCGGGAAAACAGATGCAGTGAGCCATTAAATAAAAATTCCTGTAGCTGAAATCGCTTGAACCTGGGAGGCAGAGGTTGCAGTGAGCCGAGATCGCGCCACTGCACTCCAGTCTGGGCAACAGAGCGAGATCCTGTCTGTCTCTATATATATGTATGTGTGTGTGTGTGTGTGTGTGTACACACACACATATATATATATATAGACAATATAGTGAGACCCTCCTGCTCCCCGCCCCCCGTCTCAAGAAAAACAATTCCTCTAGCCAAGGGTTTACTCTCTACCTTCATTTCTCATCGCGGATCCCGCTCAAGACGAGTCCGGGAGCCAATCGACGTCCAGTTGTCCAATTGTGCCCCCTGCTGGACAAGGTTCACTTGTTCAGCAGTAACTTGAGGAGAAACGGAGAGCTCCAGTTGAGAGGCTCCAGTTTCCTCTGCCAACAGTTTAGTAACAGTCCAAAGGTTTTAAAAACTATCAAACATTGGTAAGTCCCAAATATACATCTTCATTCTAGTCCTCAGTTTAGAGCTCTAGATCCACACATTTAATTGCCTGTTTGGATATGTACTCCGCGTCTCAAATTCATCGTGTCCAAACCTTACTCTGGACGCCTACTCCAAGCCTGCTCTTCCTACATTCTTCCTCATCTCAGTAAATATTAACTCCATTTTCCAGCTGCTCAGGCCAAGGATCTTGGAGTCTTCCTTATCACTCTTCCTTCTCTTACACCCTGCATCCAGTCAGAAATCCTCTCAGTTCTACATTCAAAATATACCCAGAGGCTGGGCACAGTGGCTCACGCCTGTAAACCCAGCATTTTGGGGAGTCAAAGTGGGTGGATCACTTGAGGCTAGAAGTTCGAGACCAGCCTGGACAACATGGTGAAACATCATCTCAAAAAAAAATTATATACATCTATATCTATAATCCAAATACATACATATATATATATATATATCTTCAAAACTACTTCTCTTCCTTCTCCTGCTCGTTCTTCTTCTTCCTCTTCTTCTCCTCCTCCTCATTCTTCTTCCTTTTTTTTTTTTTTTTTTGAGATAGAATTTCACTCTGTCGCCCAAGCTGGAGTGCAGTGGCATGATCTCGGCTCACTGCAACCTCCGCCTCTCAGGTTCAAGCAATTCTCCTGCCTCAGCCTCCCAAGTAGCTGGGATTACAGGCATGTGCCACCACGCCCAGCTAATTTTGTAATTTTAGTAGAGACAGGGTTTCACCATGTTGGCCAGGCTAGTCTTGAACTCCTGACCTTGTGATCCACCTGCCTTGGCCTCCCAAAGTGCTAGGATTACAGGTGTGAGCCACCACGCCCGGCCTCATTCTTCTTTCCTTCTCCTCCTCCTCCCTCCTCCTCCTCCTTCTTGTCCTTCTTCTTCTCCTCTTTCGCCGTCTTCATCCTCCTCTTCTTCTTTCCTCACCTCTTCCTTTCTTTTTCCTCCTCACCACTTCTTTTCCTTTTCTGATCAATAGAACCCTGAAGCCAACAGGTGGGGCAGAGCAAGACAGCTGTGCAGAGGTCATCTGGAATGGGGAGCTATTCCAGATGAGTGAGGAGGGTATCTACCCAGGGATGTCAGAGGGGAGTGTCAGAACCTGCGGAGGGAGGGCACTTACCTGTGTGTGCACACAGGGATGGCCCCTCATGTACATCAGAGCTTGAACAGGGTGAGTGGAGTCCTTTGCCAGAGGGCATCCCAGTAGTGGGAAGCGGGACCAAGCAGGATGAGGAGCCAGTCATGCTGGAGAGGAGCAGTGGCTGAGATAAGGGACTAGTTACACTCAGGGGATTGACTGAACAAATTAGTAAATATATCATGATTAATGGGAAACGAGTTTCTCATTCTCAGAGAAGGTATTTACACATATGGGATGGCAGAAAACTACAGTGACCCATGTGGTACTTGATTGCAACTAGAGGTACAGGAGTGAATTCATGGATTTCAATCTGTTTCATGAATGAAATAACACATGAATGCAAATGAGAGACCAATTCCAACAAAGTCAGGATCAAGACAATGGCACCCAACGATCACAATGATTATTTAACATTCTAACAGTGGGGTTCTTGGTTGCAAAGGAAACCAATCTGGGTTAACTTAAGCAACAAAAAAGAATTCATTCATAAGACCTTGGGCAGCTGACAGATTCCATGAAAAGGCTAAAGTACCAAGTTTAGAAAATGGGTCAGAACCCAAGGAAACAATGAAAGAAGAACCTTCTCCAAGTTTCCCTAGGGACAGCCTAGTTCAGTGCCATCAAAATGGGTACTGAACCCTTCTTTATGTCTTTATAAAGTCTCAGTGTAAGTTTAGTCGATACCTGCATGCTAGCCACTAGGTTTCCAGGAAAACATGTATCTAGCTTTTAGGTCCTTAGAGGTGGGAAGGAGGACTTCCTATCATGACTCACACAGTGATAGAACCTCCTAATAGAGAAATGTAGTTCAGCTGTGCGCTGCAAACAATGCTCCGAGAGTGCTAGCCAAATGCAATTACAAAACAGAACCATATAAATGGTATCAACCCTGGAAAGGATATATCTTTATTATTTGCAATTAGCATGATTACATATCTGGGAAATTCAAAATTAACTGGGAAAAGGATTAGAGGCAACCCAGTAACGCATTAAAGTATCAGGTTATAAAAGGGTTTTACACTTTGTCACTACTGACATTCTGAACTGGATAAGCCTTGGTTGTTGGGGGAGAGAAGAGATATTCAGTGCATTGTAGGATGTTTAGCAGCATCTTTGGCCTCCAATCACTAGATACCAGTAGCACTCCCTCCCCTACCAAGTTGTGACAAACAAAAATGTCTTCAGACCTTGCCAAATGTCCCCTGGGGGGAAGGCAAAATCACCCCCATTTAAATTGGTTTGTGCAATTAATTTATAAGAATCAATAACTTTCTTACATTAAAAAACTAACTAATTAAAAGTTATAATGAGGTCAGGCAAGGTGACTGATGTCTGTAGTCCCAGCACGTTGGGAGACAGAAGTGTTTGAGCCTGGGAGGCAGAGGTTGCAGTAAGCCAAGATTATGCCACTGCACTCTGGCAGGGGTGACAGAGCGAGACTCTGTCTCAAAAAAAATTATAATGAAAAATCATTTTTGTTCATATTTAAATCACCTCAAAATCAGATTAAGTCCATCTGAAATGACTTTGTGTATGGTATGAGGTAGGGATCTAACTTTACTTGTTGATTCTTTACAAGATCTTGATTAGTGTATTTATCTTATATCTTGCCAAATCAAATAAATTTAATTTTATTTTAAGTTCCAGGATACATGAGAAGGATATGCAGGTTTGTTACATAGCTAAACATGTGCCATGGTGGTTTGCTGCACCTATCAACCCATCACCTAGGTATTAAGCCCTGCATACATTAGCTATTTATCCTGATGCTCTCCCTCCCCTGGCGCCCCTGACAGGCCCCAGTGTGTGTTGTTCCCCTGCCTCTGTCCATATGTTCTCATTGTTCAGTTTCCACTTATAAGTGAGAACATGTGGTGTTTGGTTTTCTGTTCCTGTGTTAATTTGCTAAAGATAATAGCTTCCAGCATCATCCATGTTCCTGCAAAGGACATGATCTCATTCCTTTCTATGGCTGCATAGTATTCCACAGTGTATATTTACCACGTTTTCTTTATCCAGTCTATCATTGATAGGCATTTTGGTTGACTCCAGGTCTTTGCTATTGTGATTAGTGCTGCAATGAACATACACATGCATGTATCTTTATAATGGAATGATTTATATTTTTGGTATATACCTGGTAATGGGATTACTGGGTCAAATGGTATTTCTGAGAACTTGATTATTAGTTCTAAGGTTTTTCTGTAAATTCTCTTGTGTTTTTTTAGGTAGATGATCATGTTGTCTACCAAAATGACAATCTTGTCTTTTCATTTCTCATATTTATACCTTATTTCAACTTTCTCTCTGGCTATTTTTCCTAACACCACAAATGCAATGATAATTGTGGTAATAGTGGGACTCTGCCTCATTCTTGGCTTTAGAGCTTCATTATTATGACCAATGAGCACTTGAATATGGCTAGTGTGACCAAGTAACTTAATTTTCAGTGTTGTTACACTCTAATTAATTTAAACTTTAATGGGCTTGGCGAACCTGGCCCATCTCAAAATAAATAAAATCGAACTCCTATCTCATCTCAGACTATACACAAAAATACATGCCAGGCTTAAACATACAAACAGAAAAGTCATGAAAGAATTTGAAGAAAATGTAGGAAAGAGGTCAGGTGTGGTGGCTTATGTCTGTAATCCTAGCAATTTGGGAGCCTGAGGTGGGAGGACTACCTGATCCCAGGATTCAAAAGCAGTCTGGGCAATATAAGGAGACCCTGTCTCTACACAGAAAAGAAGAAAGAAAGACAGAAAGACAGGAAAGAAAGAAAGAAGGAAGGAAGGAAGAAAGGAAGGAAGGAAGGAAGGAAGGAAGGAAGGAAGGAAGGAAGGAGGGAGAGAGGAAGGAAGGAGAGAGAGGAAGGAAGGAAGGAGAGAGAGGAAGGAAGGAGAGAGAGAGGAAGGAAGGAAGGAGAGAGAGGAAGGAAGGAAGGAAGAAAGGAAAGAAGGAAGGAAGAGAAAGAAAGAGAAAGAAAAGAAAGGAAGGAAGGAAAAAGGAAAGAAAGGAAGGAAGGAAAAAAGAAAGTAAGGAAGGAAAAAGGTAGGAAGGAAAAAAGGAAGGAAGGAAGAAAAGGAGGAAAGGAGGGAGGGAGGGAAGGAAGGAAGGAAGAAAAGGAGGAAAGGAGGGAGGGAGGGAAGGAAGGAAGGAAGGAAGAAGGGAGGGAGAGAGGAAGGAAGGAGAGAGAGGAAGGAAGGAAGGAGAGAGAGGAAGGAAGGAGAGAGAGAGGAAGGAAGGAAGGAGAGAGAGGAAGGAAGGAAGGAGAGAGAGGAAGGAAGGAAGGAAGAAAGGAAAGAAGGAAGGAAGAGAAAGAAAGAGAAAGAAAGGAAAGGAAGGAAGGAAAAAAGAAAGTAAGGAAGGAAAAAAGGTAGAAAGGAAAAAAGGAAGGAAGGAAGAAAAGGAGGAAAGGAGGGAGGGAGGGAAGGAAGGAAGGAAGAAAAGGAGGAAAGGAGGGAGGGAGGGAAGGAAGGAAGGAAGGAAGGAAGGAAGGAAGGAAGGAAGGAAGGAAGAAGGGAGGGAGAGAGGAAGGAAGGAGAGAGAGGAAGGAAGGAAGGAGAGAGAGGAAGGAAGGAAGGAGAGAGAGGAAGGAAGGAAGGAAGAAAGGAAAGAAGGAAGGAAGAGAAAGAAAGAGAAAGAAAAGAAAGGAAGGAAGGAAAAAGGAAAGAAAGGAAGGAAGGAAAAAAGAAAGTAAGGAAGGAAAAAAGGTAGGAAGGAAAAAAGGAAGGAAGGAAGAAAAGGAGGAAAGGAGGGAGGGAGGGAAGGAAGGAAGGAAGAAAAGGAGGAAAGGAGGGAGGGAGGGAAGGAAGGAAGGAAGAAAAGGAGGAAAGGAGGGAGGGAGGGAAGGAAGGAAGGAAGGAAGGAAGGAAGGAAGGAAGGAAGGAAGGAAAGAAGATGATGTGGCTGAGATGGTAACTTTCTTAGCCAAGAGAAGAAACCCAAAAGCTGTGGTGAAAAACAGTGGTCATAAATGACTATGTGGATATAAAAAACTTTTGTATGGTAAAATGTACCAAAAACAAAATCAGTGCCTAAGGGGTCAGGGATGGTAAATTTTTCAATGCATATGGCAGATAAAAGTCAAGATCTATATTCCAGCAAGAAGTCTTACAAATTGAATTTGTTTAAAAAACAAAAACAAACATTCCAATAGAAAACAAGCAAAGAATGTGATTAGACAATTCACAGAAGAGCAAATCCAAAAGGCTAAACATGAAACAACTACTCAAATTAACCAGCAGTCTGAAAAGTGTTTGAGTCAAAATAACATGTCACCTTACACCTATGAACTGGAAAAATTATAACACCCTTAAGCTGGCATGGATCTGAGGAAAGGTGAGCACCTTTAAGTTGGCATGGGGGTGAGGAAAAGGGTACCATTTCATGTAGAAGCAATTTGGGATCATCCATTAGCAATACTCCCACACATTCACTTTATCTCAAAATCCACCTCCTAAGAATCTACCCCATTAAAACAAAAGCAGAACTACAGAAGGTAAATATACAAGGAAGTTAATTGTTGCATTATTCGTGGCAGCAAAACTGGAAATAAAGTTAATGCCCATCAATCTGATAATGGCTGAGTAACTTTGTTTGCCAACACCACTGAGTACAGGACAAATGTTTAAAAATCACAACAAACCGAACAAAGAAGCAGCTAGGCAAAACCAATTTCCCTTAAACCAGACATGAAAGAGATTTGCAAAACATGTAAAACAATGTCAGTCTTTACATTGATTTTTGTTTTTGAAAATGTAGGCATTTTTCATTAAATATATTAATTGTGTTAACAACATATAACATGCATGGGGCCAGGTGTAGTGGCTCACGCCTGTAATCCCAGCACTTTGGGAGACTGAGGTGGGCAGATTGCTTGAGCTCAGAAGTTGGAGACGGGCCTGGGCAACATGGCAAAACCCTGTCTCCATGAAAAATTTAAAAAGTAGCCAGGTATGGTGGTGCACACCTGTAGTCCCAGCTACTAGGGAGTCTGAGGTAGGAGAATCGCTTGAGCCCAGGAAGTGGAGGCTGCCATCAGCCAGGAGGTGGAGGCGAGCCTTGCTCGCCACTGTACTCCAGCCTAGACAACAGGGTGAGACTCTGTCTCAAAAAAAGGGGGGGAGGTTATCATTGTTATTTAAAATAAATATGTAAATATTTTGAAAATAATTCTCATTGAATGAAGATTATAAGGACACTATAAATGTAACTAGAAAAATATTAGACAACTCAATAGAAAAAATCACTGATGATCTGAGTTTATACCTTAGTCCATTCAGGCTGTTGTTATAAGAAAGTAGCACAAATAAACAAAACACCACTTCGAAACAAGAGCAATTTGTTTCTCACTATTCTGGAGGCTGGGAAGTCCAAGATCAAAGCACTGGCAGATTAGGTGTCTGGTAAAGGCCCACTTCCTGGTTTGTAGAAATGAGGACTTTTGGCTGTGTCCTCACATGTTGAAGGGGAACTCTGGGGCCTTTTTCTTAAACGTCCCAATCCCATTCTTGAGGGCTTTACTCTCATTGCTTCATCACCTCTGAAAGGCCTCATCTCCTAACATCATCACATTGGTGATTCAATCTCAACATCTGAGTAGAGAGGGACACACACATTCATAGCAGTAAACTTCACAAAAAGAAAATCCAAATGACCATGAGTTATATAAAAGGATTCTGAATAATTTATTATTTTTAAAACATATGGCGAAATTAGTAGTATTGCACCAATATTAATTTCCTGGTTTTGAACATTATGCTGTGGTTATATAAGACAGTAACTTTAGGGAAGTTCAGTGGAAGGTTGGCAGGAATTCGCTGTACCATTTTTTACAACTTTTCAAAACACTAAAATTAGCTCGGCATAAACAGTTAAAAATGTGGAGGAGTCAAATTTTAACATTTTACATTAGAGTATGGGAACAATGATTTCTCAATACTTTTAGCTGTTACTTTTTTCTCTGTTCATCTTACTGCACAGTTCTGGTACTAAATAGATGCTCACTTTGCCAGCAAAAGGTCCTAGTGTTGGCCGGGCACAGTGGCTCACGCCTGTGATCCCAGCACTTTGGGAGGCTGAGGTGGGCAGATCATGAGGTCAGGAGTTTGAGACCAGCCTGGCCAATACAGTGAAACCCCGTCTCTATTAAAAATACAAAAATTAGCCAGGCATAGTGGTGTGCCCCTGTCGTCCCAGCTACTTAGGAGGCTGAGGCAGAAGAATCGCTTGAACCCGAAAGGTGGAGGTTGCAGTGAGCTGAGATCATGCCACACTATACTCCAGCCTGGGTGACAGAGCAAGACTCCGTCTCAAAAAAAAGAAAGGTTAGTGTTAGTGATGTTGCCAAGTTATTAAGCTTCCTTCCTCACTAATAGAAACTAACACAAAGAAAGGATTACTTCCTCTTTGGGAAATCTGGTTAAAGCTGATGAGGCAATTTAATTAAAACAATACCACAAACTGAATCTTTGTTTACTGCTTGTAAAGCTACTTTCTAGATCCTTTTGTAGTTCATAAGTGTGATGATTGGGTTTTCAGACTCGTGTATAAGATGTGCCTCCCTCATTCCTTGTTACAACATCAGCACATTACACATCTGAATGGAAAAAAAAAAAAAAAGATAGTTTCTGAATAGTTTCAGAAGTACATGTTAAGATTCACCTTAAGGCCGGGCGCGGTGGCTCAAGCCTGTAATCCCAGTACTTTGGGAGGCCGAGGCGGGCGGATCACGAGGTCAGGAGATCCAGACCATCCTGGCTAACACGGTGAAACCTCGTCTCTACTAAAAAATACAAAAAACTAGCCAGGCGAGGTGGCGGGCGCCTGTAGTCCCAGCTACTTGGGAGGCTGAGGCAGGAGAATGGCGTGAACCCGGGAGGCGGAGCTTGCAGTGAGCTGAGATCCCGCCGCTGCACTCCAACCTGGGCGACAGAGCGAGACTCCACCTCAAAAAAAAAAAAAAAAGATTCACCTTAAAGTAGTCATATAGGTCAAGAAATGAAACATACACAATATTTCCGAATCCCCTGCATGTGGCTTCCCCAATAATAATCCATGCCTCCCTCCAGAAGTCAGCAACATTCTAATTCTAACTTTTTGATAATTTTGCCCTCACTTTTCTTTTTATTGCTATTAGTCATATAGTTTTTGTTTGTTTGTTTTTGAGATGGAGTTTTGCTCTTGTTGCCCAGGCTGGAGTGCAATGGTGCGATCTTGGCTTACCGCAACCTCTGCCTCCTGAGCTCAAATGATTCTCCTGCCTCAGCCTCCTGAGTAGCTGGGATTACAGACGTGCACCACCACGGCCAGCTAATTTTGTATTTTTAGTAGAGACGGGGTTTCTCCAAGTTGGTCAGGCTGGTCTCGAACTCCTGACCTCAGGTGATCTGCCCACCTTGGCCTCCCAAAGTGCTAGGATTACAGGTGTGAGCCGCTGTGCCCAGCATATAGTTTTCTTTTAGCTATCTTTAAGATTACATATTTACATGTATGGAACAAGATACTATGTGTTCATTTGATTTTGCAAATTTTTATAATATCACATTGATGACAGTATTCTATGTACTCATGTAGCTGTATTTCATTTTTTTTCTTTGCTGAATAGTATTCCATTATGTGGATATACTGCACTTCATCAATCCACCTGCCTTATAAGTGGGAGCTAAATGATGAGAACACATTGAGGGGAACAACATACACTGGGGCCTATTGGAGGGTAGAGGGTAGGAGAAGGGAAAGGTTCAGGAAACATAACACCAAAGGTTTAATACTTTGGTGATGAAGTAATCTGTACAACAAACCACCAGGACACAAGTTTACCTATGCAACTAACCTGCACATGTACCCCAAACTTAAAAGTTGTTTTTTTTTTTTTTTTTTTTTTTTTGAGACGGAGTCTTGCTCTGTCGCCCAGGCTGGGGTGCAGTGGCCGGATCTCAGCTCACTGCAAGCTCCACCTCCCGGGTTTACGCCATTCTCCTGCCTCAGCCTCCTGAGTAGCTGGGACTACAGGCGCCCGCCACCTCGCCTGGCTAGTTTATTGTATTTTTTAGTAGAGATGGGGTTTCACCGTGTTAGCCAGGATGGTCTCGATCTCCTGACCTCGTGATCCACCCGTCTCGGCCTCCCAAAGTGCTGGGATTACAGGCTTAAGCCACCGCGCCCGGCCAAAAGTTTTTTAAAAAGTGTATTCAAGGGTTGAGATTTAACATAATTAATAGCTTTTACTGTCTCATCAAGCGCAATCTTAAATGAAGCTGGAATTTTTCTTAACAGTGATGTGAAGTGATAAAGAATACAACTTCTAGTACAATTTAGTGCTATTACCTTGCTTCCTGCTAAGGTACAGCCCTTTTATGTACCATTGCTTTTGCACCAGCAATGTAATGTCAACACAGAGAAAAAAGCAAATAACATCTGTGTATTATTACTAAAATAGTTTTGACCTTGAAGATGCGCCCTGAAAGAATCTTGGGATCTCCTAGTAGAACCCTTCCTCTAGAGGATGCATCTTAGAGGAATTTCTGTATGCATGTGTGTATGTCTGTGTATAGATGCTCCTTAACTTATGGTAGAGTTTCGTCCCAATAAGTCTGTCATAAATTGAAAATATAATAAGTCAAAAGTAATTTTCTACTTAATATTTTCCATTTATGATGGGATTATACTGAATGTGTACTCAGTATACTGAGTACTGAATGTGTATGGCTTTTGCACTATCATAAAGATGAAAAATTATAAGTTGAACCATCATAAGTCAGGGATGGTCTGCATGTGAGTGTGTGTATATATCTCCTACTTCAGTAGATAATGCTAAAAAAATTCCCCAAACAATTGCATGAATTTACACTCCCAAAAGTGTACAATATGAGAGTTACCATTGCCCCACATCCTTGCCAACCTTGGTACTTTCCATTTTTAGCAATCTGAAGAGTATGTAATGGTATCCACTATGATACTGATTGATTTCTACCTCTAAAGAGGTCGAGGACCTTTTCTTATACAATTGGAGTTCATTGGATTTTCTTCTTGTAAAGTCACTTTGAAGTGATTGGCCAATTTTGCTATTGGATTGCCTGATTTTTTTTTCTAATTGGATTTGTATTTTCCTTAGTTGATGAGAATTGTTATGGATAAAGATAGAATTTCATCAGACTCATTTCTGCCTTCACTGGGATAGTTATATTATGTTTTTTTCTTGTATTTGTGCTGGTGATAAATACACTAAATGAGTCTCTACTATTAAACCACCCTTGCATTCCTGACATAAACACATCTTGGCTATGACACATTGCCATTTTTACATCTAGCTCTATTTAATTTGCAAACTTTGGCTTAATATTTGTGCCACTATATGCCTAATTAAGATTTGCCTATACTTTTATTTTTTTCATATTGTTGAGTTTGGGTATTAATTTTATAATTAGTCACAGAAAATGAGCAAGAGTTTGAATAGGAATAGAGTAATTTATTCCTAAAGTTTTGGTACAATTTGGTGGTATACCTGACGTTTAGCCATCTTGACCTAAAGTCTGCTTTGTGGGATGATTTTTACTACTGATTCTTCTGAATGGTTTTAGAACTATTCAGGTTTTCTACTTGTTTTCTGAGGCTATTATACTAAATTACATATTTTTATTAATTTATTCATTAATCTAAATGTCAAAGTATGTGAAATTGTTCAAAATATTGTCTTATAGTCTCAATGTCTGCAACATCAGTGGTTATGTCCTTTATTTTATTTCTGACATTAGCTATGTATGCCTTCTCTCTTTTCTTTGTATTTAGACTCCCCAGAGGTTTATCAATTTTATTACTTTTTCAACAAACAAGTTAGGGCTTTGTTGATTCTACTGTATGCATTTTAAAACACGTATTATTTAGTATTTATTTTATTATTTTCTTATGTCTACTTTCTTGAGTTTTTTTAATCTCTTGATAAGAAAGATCGAATTCAGTTTGTCTTATTTCAATTCCAGTAATATGATTTTAAGCTATTCATATCTGTCTTAGTCCATTTAGTCTTGCTTAAAAAGCAATACCTGATGCTGGGCAATTTATACAGAAAAGAGGTTTATTTGGCTCACAGTTCTGCAGGCTGTATAAGAAACATGGAACCAGCGTCTGCTTCTGGTGAGGCCTCAGGCTGCTTCTACTCATGGCAGAAGGTAAAGGGAAGCCACCACATGCAGAGATCACATGAGAAGAGAGGAAGCAAGAGATAGAGACGTGGAGGTGCCAGGTTCTCTTTAACAACAGCTTTTGTAAGAACTAATAGAGCAAGAACTCACTCATTATTAGGAGGATAGCACTAAGCCATTCATGAAGCACCCACTCCCATAACCCAAACATCTCCCATTAGGATCCATCTCCAATACTAGGGATAAAATTTCAACTTAAGCTTTGGAGGGGTCAAATATCCAAATATCTCTCTAAATATTTTCTAATTTCCAACTTGACTGCTTATTTGACCCATGGACTACTTAGAAGTGACTTCTTAATTTTCAACTTTTCAAGAGTTCAATAATATTTTTGTTTCAGATCTCCATCTTAACAGCAAAGTGATCAGAAAATATACTTTTTGTGATATGAATCCCTTAACTGTGTTGAGATTTTCTTAATGGCTCAGTCTCTGATCAAGTTTTACAGATATTCTGTGTGTGCTTTAGTAATGCATGTTCTGTTGCTGCTATGAGTGTAGTGTTTTGTCTTTTGCTTAAGTCAATTTGTTAATGATGTTGTGTAGATTTTCTATATCCTCACTGACTTTTTCCACCTGTTTAATTTACTCATTAATGAAAGAGATATGTTAAAAATCTCCCACTATCATTATGAATTTGTACATTTTCTGTGGTTCTGACAACTTTGGATTTATATATTTTGAGGCTGCATTATTTAGTGTATACTGATTAGGTTTTTAAATATTCTGATGAAACTGTTATCATTGTGATATGATCGTCATTACTGGTAAGTATTTTGCCTAAACACTTTGCCTAAATAAAGTTTATTTTAGCTGATGTCAATATGTCTACCCAGGTTTCTTTTGGTTAGAATTTGCTGCATTATATATCCATTTTCATCTTTTTTCTTTGACATTCCCATATCACTATGTTTTAGATGTGTCTCTTGTAAATAGTGTATGGTTGATTTTTTTGGCCCAGTCTAGCAAACTAATTTTAACTGAAGCCTTACATTACATTTAATGCAATTACTAATATATTTGAATTTAAATTTACTATTTTTGTACCTGCTTTGTGTTCTGCCTTTTTTTTCCCCCACCTTTTCAATTATTCCTTTTTTCTTCTTTCTGGCCTATGTTTGGACTGCTGGAGTAATCTTTATTCTTCTTAGTTCATTTCTTTTCCACCAGTTTAGAAGTTTTACACTCTATTGCTAGGTTTATTGGTTATTCTTTAAAAAATATAAAATACACAGTTAATAAAGTCTAAAGTGAGTGACCTTTTAAAGCTTCTCCAATATAAGATAGGACATTAGAACCCTTTACTCAGTTTGCACATTCCAATATATTACTATTTTCTTATTTTACATGTGTCTTATATTTAAGCCTCCTACTCATTTTTATTGTTATGATTACTCAAATTATTACCAATGGTGAAATAACAGAGAGTGCAGGTGGAGGGCAAAGCATTGGGAGATTAAGTGGCACTCAGTCACCTTGGTGATAAAGGTTATTATGAAGACTGTGTTGCAGACAGGCTGCCTCTGACTAACTTGAAGACCAAACAAAAAGGAAAAGATAGCCGGACATGGTGGCTCATGCCTGTAATCCCAGCACTTTGGGAGGCCGAGGCGGGTGGATCACAAGGTCAGGAGTTCAAGACCAGCCTGAGCTACATGGTGAAACCCTGTCTCTGCTAAAAATACAAAATTTATCTGGGTGTGGTGGTGCATGCCTGTAATCCTAGCTACTTAGGAGACTGAAGCAGGAGAATTGCTTGCGAACTGGGAAGCAGAGGTTGCAAAGAGCTAAGATCGCACCACTGTACTCCAGCCTGGGCAACACAGTGAGACTCCTTCTCAAAAAAAAAAAAAAGATACATGAGTCCTTGCATGCCCAACTTAAGACATACATTAGAAACATCAGAAAGCATCTATGGCTACCTTAAAAGAATCCCTTATCTTTTTTACCATGCCAGCTAAACACACAACCCCTCCAGATTCCACACATTAAACAAGAAAATAATTTTAAGGCCAATAAAGTACAACTGTGGGCCTCATTACCCAGAAGCAGGTGACTTGATGTATTGATGAAATGACCTATTGAAGGCAAGTTATAGTGCCATCTGGAGGTAAATATTTGGTGAGGTTGGGTGAGATGCTATCGAACAGTATTTGCCTTAAACCAACAACAATATACAGTGCCATTTCTCCCAGAGCCAGAATACACAATGTGAAAACCAAGAAGTGGAGGTAGGACTGGTCCCTTTTCCTTATTCACCTAATCACACACTTATGCAATTTTTGCCTCCTACATTTGCAATCTTGGAGTGGGTGGGTTTGACAGTCCTAGTGTCTCAAGGAGAAACACTTCCACTAAAGAACCCAGCTATGATTTCAAGTGGAAGTAGAGACTGCCTCTTGGCCATTTTGGCCAAATCATGATGCTAAATCATCAGGCAGAGAAGGAGGTACCTTTACTAAGCTAGTAGAGGTACCAATTGATCCAATTATTAGGAAAAAAATATGTTGTTGCTATATAGTGCAATCAAGGAGAATTAGGAGTGGAACCCAGACTGTTCAGTAGTGAGGTTCTTCATACTCTACGTCCAGAATAATGGTCAATGGATAATTGCAGCAATGCAATAAAGAGGAAGCATTAATGACTTGGATCCTTTGGGTCACCCCACCAGGTAAAAAATTCCAAGAAACCAAAGTGCTAGAAGAAGGTAAGAGAGACATAAAATGGTTATCAATTTAGGCTTTATGACCAGCTACAGCAGCAGGAACTGAATCTATTATGTTTTATGGTAACTAATTGTTTCTTTCCCACCTCAATTTCACCCTGATATCTTACATGAAGAGCACTTTTCATGTCTGTTGTTATAATTTCAGTTTCAGAAGTATAGCAGGAATGACTTCCCTCTGCAGTGATAGGAGAACTAATACCGGGCGTCTCTGAGTTAAGGATGTGAGCTTGTTCATCTAAACAAAAGAACATAATGGATGATCAGTGGCAGCAGGAATGACCTGTGCCTCTCCAGATCCATCATTCACTTGTCTCTGCTCATTTCTGTGCACTGGGAGGCTGATGTCTCAGGACCGCATCATTAGCTTCCCCTTGCCAGTGGGAGGCACTGGCCAGAGATTGAAGGGTGGGAGGAAAGAAGTCAGGGTTTTTATTCCACCTGTTCCCTCCCCCACAGTTCTGGCAGTGGCTGCATTCCCCTGTGCCACAAATGCTATAAAGTAGCCCATCTCCCAAGGCTACTGCCCTTGCCCCATCAGGTCTAGGTTGGTACCCATTTCCCACTGCTGCTTGTCCTTGGATGCTGCACCATCTCTTTTTGGACCTCTTAATCCTGCCTACATCTCTGTTTAGTCCTTTCATTAGCCTATGTTAATTAATTAATTAATTAATTTGAGACGGAGTCTTGCTCTGTCGCCCAGGCTGGAGAGCAGTGACGCGATCTCGGCTCACTGCAACCTCCATCTCCTGGGTTCAAGCAATTCTTCTGCCTCAGCCTCCTGAGCAGCTGGGACTACAGGCATAAGTCACCACTCCTGGCTACTTTTCATATTTTTAGTAGACACTGAGTTTCACCGTGTTGGCCAGGCTGGTCTGGAACTTCTGATTTTAGGTGATCCGCCCGCCTTGGCCTCCCAAAGTGCTAGGATGACAGACGTGAGCCACTGTGTCCGGCCAAGTCTATGTTTAATTAAGCTCTTGAATATGCCATCAGCTTCCTATTTGAATCCTGATGGATATATCCATATATTTACCACCTGCTTCCTCCTCATACCTCAGACCTTCCACCTGGGATCATTTTCATTCTATGATCAAAGTGCCTTCCGTGAAGGAGGGTTTCAGTTTGCTTTTACCACATGCTATAGTACCAGTTTGGTGCCACTTTTACTTTTGTTCCCCTCATCTCAGGAGACTGTTGAAAACTACAGCTCATTTCTATGATCAGAATAAGCCTATGCTCATCAGTCAATAGCAGGTTTGAATGCTCTGCTTCCTTGTTAGAGTTCTCACTTTCTAAATTTTATCTAGGAAATTCCTCACTAGATTGTCCTTCCATTATTTTATAAAGACTGTTTTGAGTATTTTATCCACCACTTTTAATTACTTTCAGCAGAGGAGTTGATCCATATAGCCTGGCCTGCCACTCTCAAAAATGAGAAAGTTCTGCCCTCTCTTATGTGTTTTTTGTTTTCCCCTAAGATTTTTGCCTTTCTTTGCTATTTCACGTAGGTTCTTGGGAAGAATCTCCCCTTAAATCTTGGATGAGAAATATGACAATAGAGAAAGACAATTCACTTTCAAGATATCAAAATACTATTAATATAACAGAAAAACAAAAGAAGTATTAATATTAGCCATCTATTTTTACGTAGGGAATTATCTCAAAGCTAAGCATCTTAACACACGGTATCTTACGGTTTCTGTGGTCAGGAATCTGAGCACAGCTTAGGTTAGTCCTTGGCTTATGGTTTCTCACTAGGCTGAAATCAAGATGTTGACTCAGGGTCTTCATCCTCCTCTGAAGGCTCTACTGGGGAATGACCCACTTCTAAGTTCATTCATTGGCTTTTGGCAACACGCAGTTCCTCATAGGGTATTGGAATGAGAGCCTCAGTTCCTTTCTAGCTGTTGGCAGGGGCTTCCCTCAGTTCCTTACCTCATGAGTCTCTCAAAAGTGGCAGCTCACAATATAGCCACTTACTTTATTAATAGATGAAAATTAGAGAGGCAATAGAGTTTGCTAGCAAGGCAGAAGTCACACAGTTCTTTGTAATCTAATATTGGAAATGACATTCCATCACTTTTGCCATATACCATTAGTTATAAGTAAGTCACTAAGTTCAGCCCATACTTTTGGGGAGGAGGCTACACAAAGACATGAGTATCAGGAAGTGGAGATCATTGGGCGATATTTTAGGAGGCTGACAATCCCACAAAAATAATTTCTGAATTTCCATCTGTATCTCAGCATTCAATAGCTATGTACCTATTTCAGCACATTGGCAGAAGCAAAACAATAGCAAAGTGTTTACAGCACGTATCATGCGTGAAATACTTCCACTCTCAAAGCACATTCATTTGGCTATTTCTTCAGTAGGTTCATCAAATAAACCACTTTCTTTCAAGCAACTCTCAGTTATCAGTACGTCCTGCTGGGTGGGTATTGTCATCTGCAGAGTACAGTGTCAACTTTTTGTTTAAGTATTGCTTTGAACATGGAAGAGCTGCTTTGTCATCCTGTTTACAAACCTCATAGGAATGCAATTCCAAGGTCTCTTGTATGTCATGAGTTTGATTTTGACTGAAGAATGATGAAAGTGTGGCCCAACCACATTTCTGCTTATGGACAGCAATTCTATTACCTGATACTGAGCTCTAATTATTCCCGGACACACAATTAAAGGTGTGAACAAATAATAATATACTTCTAATTTCTATTTCACTCATAGCCTTTGCCATTTTTGTTCTATTATCAACAACTGATTTTTTCATGACATACATTCCATAAATTATATGCACTATGTTGTTAACGACGTGTAAGACCAAGAAATATCTCCACCACCGAATAGAAGTGTAGTGAAATTCATCATATATCAGGTAGAAAACATCTGATTGTTTCTCTATGTCCAAATGTTCAATGTATAAGATACAAAAGTAGTACATAAAATAATTTCGTGCACAGCTTAATATAACTTGGAACTTTTCAAAACATGTTTTCTAGAAAGAACTTTAAAGAATCATAGTCTTTGCAAATTTTGAAAATCCATCTTCTACTTCAAAAAATGGTTGACAGTGTTATGCAATCAATTTTACAGCTTTAAGATGTTAGCTTCACTAACTCAAAACTATAAAGAATCTTTTTAAAGTATGCTTATAAAATCTGTTGTTTTGAAGTTTGATTAGTGAGAACAAAATGTGTTTGGGGAATCTCATTTCCAACGCTTTTCTATTTTTTTTTTTCATGCTCTTTGCACCCATTATGATGTCTGGATCAAAGATGATTTAGCACAGAAGTTGTTACACACGATTTTAGAGAGTTTCATTTCCACTTCAAGAAATTTAAGTAAGCAAAATTGTCGATCTTTTTGAAATTCATCTTCACAAATGTGAACAATTTTCAGATAACACTTTTTCTAAAAAGACACACAGCCTAAATGTAACTAACTAACTAAAAAACATCAAATACAGTCATTAAAGATTATTTTCGTTAATAATATGAATGGTAGAATACCAAACAATTCTACAAGGGAGGCTGCCTATCCCAAAAATGATCTCTGGATTTCCATGGAATCTAATCTTTGCTGTTCTGACTCATGTTATTATTGATATTTTTATAATCATTTGCCAGTTCCAAGAGGAGACAATATTCTTTCTAATGGCATTTAACTAAAGCACCCTTAATCTTCATACCAACGCTCAGTCTATTTCCTGAGTTGTATAATTATGCGGAAGTTCTCAGTAATTGTTTTTGGACCTGAAAGGCATGGTGTAATGGATGGAGTGCCCCCAGGACTGAAGCACTGGCTGATCCCAGCTGCTGTGAGTGTTGATTGCTGACAGCTGGCAGTCCAGTCTTCCCTGGTAAGGACTGCCTTCAGAGCAAGGGAGCTGCCTCACCCAAAGTCACAGCCCCTTCCTGGGTCAGCTCACATCCAAGGACTGCTCTATTAAATCAACATTGTTTATGCTGGAGGCCATGAGCCTGTTTATGCTGGAGGCCATGAGCCTGAGGTTTTCTCCATACTTTGAGTTCCTACCTCATAAACAGCAACCTAACTCAGTAAGTAAACAAACCGAAATGTAACTTAGTAGTATACTTTTTGTAACAAATAGCAACGTTTCAGCCCATCACAAACAGCCTAGCTTCAACCAATCACAGGCAGCTAACTGATCATATTCATGCCCAAATAAGGCAAATGCCTAGCTGTAGCCAATCAGATGATTTCTCTACTTTGCTTCTGTGTCCAGCTTATACAAACTCACTGCTCTTTTGGTTCTGAGTGTTGCCCTACTCATGAATTGTTCTCTACTCAAATAAACTGTGTTTGATTTGTCTGAAGGTTTTATTTCAATAGGTCAGTGAGTGGTATAAAGGCCCAGTCCCCTTTCCCCAGTTCAGGACATCTCTTTGGAGCCATCTAGCTGCAAAGCTTCCTGTAGGATTGGCTGGGGCTTCTGTTATGACTGCATAGTAGTTCACCTTCTCCCATCGCCTAATCCTACTTCCTTCACTCCCCTACAAGGGAGAATCCTGAGAGCAGGAAATTAATAGGGGTGCTCTCAGGATTCACACTTGTGGGGAAGTTCTAACCTCTGTTTCAGAGTCAGTTTCCTGAATAATCATCTGTACCTTATAGGCTTTCACAATCACCATTATTTATTTCAGCCTCTTACTCCTGTAATCATATAATTACACACACATGTATACTTTGATAAAAATTTAACTTGGAACACACACAAGATTTTCACTCCAAGCTACATTAGAATGCTTAAATTTGAAAATGACTATTAAGATTTTTAACGTTAGGAACATGATTTGTTCATATTTCCAATGTTATTGCACTAGTTAGATAGGCTGGTAACCCAATCCATCACGTATTCATCATGACTACACAAGTTCAGGGATGCCAGAAATGAACTTCAAATTGGCACTCAATGGTTCAACCTCTGAAAGACTGAGATGAGATCAAAGTCAAATAGAAAAATTTGAACAAAGATTGAGGCTGAAGCTGAATTTGAATGCAACCCAACTATGTGCATGTTTGTGTGTGTATGTATGTTTACTTAAGCATGAAGTCAAGAATGGCAAGACACACAGATAAACATGGATACTACATTGGTTTTCTAGGACTGTTGTAATAAAGTATTATAAACCAAGCATCTTAAAACAACAGAAATTATCCAGGCACGGTGTCTCATGCCTGTAATCCCAGCACTTTGAGAGACTGAGGGCAGGCAGACCACTTGAGGTCAGGCGTTTGAGACCAGCCTAGCCAACATGGTGAGATCCTGTCTCTTCTAAAAATACAAAAATTAGCCGGCTGTGGTGGCAGGTGACTGTAGTCCCAGCTACTTGGGAGGTTGAGGCAGAATTGCTTGACCCCAGGAGGTGGAGACAGCAGTGAGCCAAGATCATGCCACTGCACTCTAGCCTGGGTGACAGAGGGAGACTCCATCTCAAAACAAACAAACAAGCAAAAACAGAAATGTATTCTCTCACAGATGTGGAGGCTAGAAGCTGGAAATGAAGGTATCAGCAGGACCATGCTTCCTCTGTAGGCCCCTTGGTTTCTTGTTCTAGCTTCTGGTGGTTGCCAGCCATCCTTGGTGTTTTTTGGCTTGAAGACGCATAACTTGAATCTCTCCCTCCATCATTACATGGTCTTCTTCCCAAGTATTTTCTCTGCATCTTCAAGTACCTCTCTCCTTATCAGATTAGCAGTCATTGGATTTAGGGCCCACCCTAATCCAGTATGCCCTCATTTTAACTTGATTACATCTGTAAAGGCCCTCAAAGAAGGTCACATTCACAGGTACTGAGGATTTGAATTTTAACATATATATTTGGTGGAGGGGACACAATTTAACTCACAACAGATATAACATATATCTTTGGGAGGAGAAGCACCTGGTGAATGGGTAGGAAGGGAGAGGTCAATCAAGGTAAGCAAAGAAAAAAGAAATGAGGATGGGAAAGAATGCAGTAAAAATATCTTCATAAGGATAAACTGCTCTGTTAATATAAAATTCTGTGCATGTGTATGAAGAAATTAGAATAAAGAGCTAGCTCTGTATTAATTTGTAGGCATAACATTCAATAATTCTTTTATATGGCTTATTGTGTGTCAGGCACTGTTTTAAGCACTTTCTATACATTAACTCCTTTAATCCTTATGTCTCAATCCATGATATAGATACTATTATTATTACACCCATTTTACTGATGATAAAGCTGAGACATAGAGAGACATAGATAGTAAAGTGGTTGAGCCAGCATTCAAACCTGGGCAGTCTGGCTTCAGAATCTGTGCTCTTAATAACCTTGGTATATGTAGTATGACTCTGTTCTTCAGAAACTAAAACAATATATGTGTGTACAAATGCATATGTATACATTTATATTTTAGAAGACATAAAATTAAAGTATAAAGATCAAAAATAAAATCTTGGATTCTAATCAGCCCTGTCAGGGCTCACAGATGAATGAATGATAAATATTCTGGTTGGCCTATTTTGTGTCATATACCCAGATGCCCAGACTAAGTTTTTTTAGGGGGAGAAGGAGGGGCATTAGTGCTCGGACATTCTTGTCAGAGTCACATGGAGTGGGTTACTTAAAGGAAAGAGAGGATCTATTACCAGAGGTAGAAGGAGATGGCAGCTGATGGACTTGCAAAAACTATAACTAGTCCTGTCTCCTTGAACTTCAGTGTAACCTTCCCTACCTTTTGCTTAGATGTAAACCAGAGCAGCTGAAGGTCCTTCACTCATCAAACAAAAATGCAAAGAGAAAGGCTATAGGGAACCCCCCCAGCAAAACATCACACTCATTTTCCCATGCCCTTTGTTCAGAAAATAATTAATTGTGGAAATGACATCTGTTGCCTCCCCCCTTCCCCCCACCCAGACCCAACAAAAATGAGGACCCTGTCTCTACTTCCTACAAGTCCACCAGGGGCAGGTTACCATTTGGGGTTATTTAATGGTGTGATGGGAGAATATGCTGCATTTAGTTCAGGGGCATCCAATCTTTCAGCTTCCCTGGGCCACTTTGGAAGAAGAATTGTCTTGGGCTGCACACAAACTACATTAACACTAATGATAGCTGACGAGCTTAAAAAAATTCCAAAAATCCCCAAAAACCTCAATGTTTTAAGAATGTT
Organism: Macaca mulatta; assembly: GCF_049350105.2. Taxonomy (NCBI): domain Eukaryota; kingdom Metazoa; phylum Chordata; class Mammalia; order Primates; family Cercopithecidae; genus Macaca; species Macaca mulatta. Next base: position 63,890,399 of record NC_133424.1, read on the forward strand.
TATGAATGTGTGTTGGGCCACATTTAAAGCCATCCTGGGCCACATGAGGCCCATGGGCTGCAGGTTGGACCAGTTTGATTTAGATCATCTCGTGATTTTAGGCTCTGCCAGTGTGGGGATTACCCCACCTGTAGGGATTATGTGGTGCTCTAGGATTATCTTGGGTTTGGGGTTGATCCCCCCACATGGAAGGATTCTCTGGTGGTGCTATCGGATTATCTTGGTTTTAGGGTTGATCCCTCACATGGAAGGATTCTCTGCTACTTTGATGTTCCTCATGACCTGGTGCCGCCTGTTCTACAGTATCAACGTGTGAGTCCTTGACTCAGACCTAGTTCAAGGTAGGTTAAGGTGTCTTCCTGTCTACCAGTTCCTGTTTCAGGAACTTGGGATGACCTTGTGAAGGGTAGGAAGTTTCTATTTTCCTTTAGAGTGCTGTTCCAAGAGGTAATAATAGTGGAACTTGAGTTTCAGCAGTTGATGAGAATGGTGGCCCCTGTGTCTAAGAAGTATGAGAATTACAATATTGGGTAGCAGAGACTGACAAGGATGGTGATGTAGGTTGAGCATCCCTTATCCAAAATACTTGAGACAGAAAGTGTTTCAGGTTTGACTTTTTATTTTGTATTCTGGAATATTTTCATATACATAAAATCAGAGATTTGGGGGATGAGACCCAAGTCCAAACACAAAATTCATTTGTTTTCATTTCATTTATATATGCCTTCTACACATAGCCTGAAGACAATTTTATACAATATTTTTGTGCATGAAATGAAGTTTTTTGTTTGTTTGAAGACAGGGTCTCACTCTGTCAACCAGGCTGGACAGTGGCACCGTCACAGCTCACTGCAGCCTTGACTTCCTGGGCTCAAGCAATCCTCCCACCTCAGCCTCCCTAGTAGCTGGGAAAAGAGACATGCATCACCATGCTCCACTAAGTTTTAAATTTTTTATTGTAGAGATGGGAATCCCACTATGTTGCCCAGGCTGGTCTCAAATTCCTGGGCTCAAGTGATCCTCCTGCTTCAGCCTCCCAAAGGGCTGGATTACAGGCATGAGCCACTGTGCCCAGCCCCATGAAACAAGGTTTTGACTGCAATCTATCACATGAGATCAAGTGATGGATTGAAATGTTTCACTTCTGGCATCATGTCGGTGCTCAAAAAGTTTTTGATTTTGGAGCATTTCCGATTCGAGATTTTTGGATTAGGTATGCTCAACCTATACTTGTGTACCAATGTCTGATGGGAACGGTGGCCCCCTGTCTCAGGGACAGGGAGTGAAGGGAATAATGGATCCTGAGTTCTGGATATTTGTAGGAATTGCAGTAGCTGAGTCTTATGTGCTGAGAGATTTGGAGTCCTGTATTTCAGAGAATAAAGGAACCAGTGGTCCCTGTGACTTGCTAACTGATGAGAACAGAACAGAGGCCTTATGTTTCAGGAACTAATGGGAATTATGGTCACTGTTCCTGAAAACTTAAGCAAGTCCCAGCCTAATCCACAAGCCATTTATTATTCACTCATCTCTTCATTCATTCACTTAGCAAACATTTTCCTGAGCCCCTACTCTGAGCCATGCCTGGGTGGAGTGATATTGAGGACACAGAGATGACTCAGACCTAGACTGTGCCCTCAGTAAATTCCCAAAGACAGACCCAGATGTAGAAAATCACAACACAACAGGTTCAGGGCCAGGACAAGGACTGTGATGCGGTTACTGTCCTTATCTGTCTACAGGGCATCCAAGGTGAATGCAGAGTGACAGTAACTCCAGATCCCAAGTGAAAGTGAGGGGTCTGACAAAGGGTCCTTCTTAATCATACATGAATTTGTGTGCATGACGTTTAAATGTACCCAGTGTCAATCCTTAGAAACAGCATCTTTTCCCAGAGCCAGCCCACCCCAAAGAAGGAGCCAGAGAGGCCTGGGTTTGAATCTCTAGCTCTATCACATACTTTGTGAGCTTGGGCAACTCCCTATTCAGAACCACATCTTATTCAGTATTCCATCCTTACAACTGGGATAATAATAGTTTCTAATAATAAGGTTTCTGTGTAATCAATCATATAATGTATAACAAATACTCATTCCAGGAACTGGCTCCCAGTAGTCATTCAATAAAGGGTATCTGTTGTCGTTATTATTATCCCATTGTTAGTAATTATCAACAAAATTTAAAGGATCTAGAAGTAAGCATTTATCGAATATCTGGGTTTAGAGGCTTAAAAGCATTGGACAAAATCACCTTAAAAATCAGCAAATTTGGGCCAGGTGCGGTGGCTCAGCCAAGGCAGAAGGATCACTTGAGGTCAGAAGTTCAAGACCAGTCCAGCCAACATGGCAAGACCCCATCTCTACAAAATATACAAAAATTAGCCGGGCCTGATGGCGCATGCCTGTAGTTCCAGCTACTTGGGAGGCTGACGTGGGAGAATGGTTTGAAGCTGGGAGGCAGAGGTTGCAGTGATCTGAGACAATGCCATTGCACTCCAGCCTGGACAATCTGTCTCAAAAATAAATAAACAAATAAGCAAATTTGAATATGCATAAACATTAGTTTCTTGACATAAAAAAACCTTCCAATCTCCCAATTAACTGAATACACTAGGAATAAATAGATGAATACAATGGAATATTATATCACTATTAAAATGAACGAGGAGGTTCTATAAGCCTAGATATGGGAAGATCTTTGGATTTCATGTAAAAAAAAAAAAGTGCAGAATACTGTGATCCTATCTGGGGACAGAAAACAGGAGGATGGTATATATGTGCATAGATGTATAAAATTCCTCTGGAAGGATACATGAGAAATTAGTGAATATATGCTATCTCCAGAGAGAACTGGGTGGCTGGAGGATAGGGAGAGGGGGAGGTGCACTGTTGAAAGCCCAGCACCATGCATCCTGAATGTTTTCCCTAAATGTCCCTGGCTCTTAATGTCCACTAAGTTCTCAGCTGCCCACAGCATCTCTCTACCCTCTTCTTCCTCCTGGTTCCCCATTGGAAGCAACTCCTGCCCCATCCGTTCCTGGGCCAGACTCAGGGAGTTGCTTTCCTACCTGCTTCCCGCCCACAGGTTCCTGTTCTCTGCCCCCATTGCCCAGCAGTCTCCAGCCATCTCCAGCTCCTCACATTCCTGCTCCACCCCTTCCTCTCTCCCCAGGTCTTAGCCGGCAAACTGCAGGGAGAGGGCCTCCTCCCCAGCCTCCACCAGTCTCTCCCCCTCCAGTCCACACAGCCTCAGCAGGGTCTGACATTCAGATATAACCCTGTCCCCGCCCCTTGCTCACAACCTTCCAGGACTCCCTGTCACCCTCAGAAGGCTAAGTTCCCAGCCTGGCCTGAAACTCCCTAAGAATCTGACCCCACCCGCTCGTCCCAGCCTCATCTCCTGTGCTCCTTGGCTCATGGCTTCGGAGGCTCTAGTCAGACTTAAGGGCTTTGTTGTCCTCCCAGCACCTCCTTGGTTTCGTGCCTTGGGCCTTTGCTTCAGCTGTGCCCTCTGCCTGGAAGGGCCTTAGTGGAGGTCATGCCACAACCACGCCTTCTCTGGAGGTCCTCTCTGCCGTCTCCAGCTGCCAGGATTCCTCCCGCTCTAGGCTCTCACAGCCTCTGGCCTCTCCCTGTGTCATACCCTGATCACCCGGAATTGGGACTGTCTGCGGCTGGCTCTGTCTCTTCCATCAGACTGTGAGCTCCATCTGCAAGGGCAGATTCAGGTCTGATTCACCTTTGAGTCCCCAGTGGGTGGGGGTGGGGGGGTGGAGAGACCAAAGCTGGTGGGGGGGAAGCTGGGAGAGCAGGAAGGGGGAGAGAGAGAAGGGCAGACCCTGACTGGTTGGGGGAGAGAGGGGAGGAGAAAGCGAGAGAGAGGAAGAACAGAGACACAGAGACAGGGAGGGAGGGAGAGAAACAGAGAAAAGGGAAGAATAAATGGGAGACACAGAAGCCCCACAGGCAGAGAAAGAGGATGGAGACCGGGAGAGGGCGAAAGGAAGGACAGATGTGCAGAGACATAAGGGAGGACAGACGGAAAGAGGCAGAGAGGTAGCAAAAGCAACCAAGAATGACAGGAGCAGAGAGGAGGAGGGAAAGAGGGCGAGAGAGAGAGAGAGAGAGAGAGAGAGAGGAGGGAGGGAGAGAGGGAGCGAGAGAGCGAGAGAGCACGCACAGAGCGAGGAGGAGGAGGCGCAGGAGAGAAGAGGGAGGGAGGCCAGCGAGGGACAGGACAGGGCGGAGAGGCGGAGGGGACCTAGGGAAGCCGGGGAGGAGCGAGACTGGCCGAGGGAGGAGGGCGGGCGAGGCGGGAGCGCCGGCCGCCGCCGCCTCCCGGCCTCTTTTGTCCCTTCCCTCCTCTGCGTCAGGCTCCCCTGGCCCGGCCTCCCCCTCCCGCTCCCTCCTCCGCCCCGCTCCTCCTCCCCGGGGCTGGATGGAATTTTTTCCCCTGGACCTGGGCCAGCTCCGGGGCAGGGGGGAAGCCAGGCCGGACTGGGCTGGGCGGTGGGGAGGGGCCGGGGCGGGGGGCCCCCTGGGGAGGGGGCTGGTCCCACGGCCGCGCCGCCGGCGGGGTCTGGGGAGGGGGAGCCCCGGGCCGCAGAGCCGGGGAGGAGGCGCCGGCCGGAGGGAGTCGGGGAGAAGGGAAGGAGGATGGTGGGGACGGCGGGAGGAAGGGGAGAGGCCGCCGGGCGGCGAAGGCGGGGAGAGGATGGAGAGCGCTCGGCGGCGTTGGGGCCCGGCCTACGGGCCCGGGGCGGCGGAGAAGACCCTTCCCTGCGACGCGGGAGCCGCGGGAGCCGTGAGTCTGCGGAAAGGGAGGTTGGGGGGCTGGGGCCTGGACTCCTGGGTCCCTGAGGGAGGAGCACCCGGAGGCCTGGATTTCTGGGTTCTTGGAGGAGGAGTTGGGGGTGGGGGGGTGGGGTGGCTGGGAGCTCAGACTCCAGAATCCTTGAAGGAGGGGGCTGGGACCTGAATTCCGGGGTCCAGAAGCTGGAGAAAGCTGAGGACACCTAGATTCAAGAGGGAGGACAGAGATGGGGGCTGGGGCTGGTAGGATCCTGGCTGGAGGAGACTAGGGGCGAGCTGCCCGAGCCCTCGGGGGAGGTGGAGGAAGACTGTCTGACTTTGGAGTGCCTGCGGCAGCGGAAGAGTTAACGTCTGGCCGGAGGGGAGGGGGAGGGGCAGGGATGGGGCTGCGGGGCTTTGAGGGGTCAAGGGTGAGCCGTGCCAGTGGGAGGGGGCCGAGGAGGAGGGGGAGGTTGTCTGGGCTGCCAGACAGGCCAGGGTCAGCGGCGGGGGCAGGGGATGTCTGGAGGAGGAGAGGCCCAGCATCCATGCTCCCTCGGGGACCCGGGATTCCAGTCCCAGCCCCCTCCTCCCTCAGACCTGGGAGTACACCACCCAGTCCCCCACCCATTCCCCCACCCATTCCAAAATCCGAGCCCCCAGCCCCCTTTTTTCCAGGATCCAGGAGTCTGAGCCTTAGTCTGTTCTCTCAGACCAGGGAATCCACACTCCAGCCCCTAACTCCTTCAAAACCCCAGAGTTCAGAACCTCAGCCCCTCTTCCCAAGGAGCGCGGCCCCCAACCCTCTGCTCCTCTAGAACCCAAGCGTCCAGGCGCCGGCATCTTTCTCCCTTTGAAGCCTGCAGTTCTGGGGATCCCCAGGCCCCTCCTCCCCCGGAACCCAGGAGTCCCCACCTCCTCTTTAGCCCCAGCTGGAGTCCAGCCCTCCAGGGGTTAAGGGGGCGGGGCCAACTGGTTACCATGGTGCCAGACTGTTTGGGTCTGCTCTCTGACCCTTGGGGGCTCCCCAGGGTCCGCAGAGAGGGGGAGGGGGACCTAAGCCTGGGGGAAGTCCAGAGCCTACCCCTTCCCCAAAGCCGGCCTGTGGGCCCAGGGAGTTCGCGTTTCCACCAATGCCTTGTCCAGTGACCTTGAACAAGTCCTAACCCTTCTCTCTCCGCCTCAGTTTCCCCAAGGAAACACTGGTTGACCGGTTGGGGAGATGCTTAGGTCCCGGGAATCTTTTGAGATTCTCGGCTTCCCCTCTCCCCTCACCCCCCTCCTCAGGCCCCAGGCAGCCCCGGGGCATGCTGGGAACCCAGGCCTGGGCTCCGGGCCAGGTTGGTGGGGGGGGCGGGGGCAGCCTCCTCCCTTCCCCTTCCTCCCCACCTTGGCCTGACTCTCGCCCCCGCCTGAGGGTCTGGGAGGTTGGGAAGGAGGGAAGGGGGAAGAGAGGTGGGACCATAGACCCGTCTCCGGCCCCCCGCCTCCCCCTTTCCTTCTCCGCCCCTTTCCCGCCTCTCCTCCCCCTCCTCAGCAGGTCGCTACCCCAGCCCTGGGCCCCTTCTCAAACCACCCCCACCCCACCCCCAGCTCCAGACCTGGCTGGAGCTGCGAGGGGGAGGGAGAGAGAGAAGGAGAGAGAGAGAGAAGGGAGGGAGACCCAAAGAGAGAAGGGGGAGGGGAGGAAAGAGAGAGACCTAAGAGGGAGGGAAGGAGAGAGAGAGGGAGAGAAAGGGAGAGAGATAGAGACAGAGAGAGAGCAGGAAGGAGGGAGGTGAGGGATGGAGAGAGGGAAGGGGTGGAAGGAGAGGAAGTGAGGAAAGACATCTGAAAAAAGGGGGTGGAGAAGGGTGAAAGACGAGAGAGAGACAGAGACTGAGAGGGCCAGAGAGAATGAGAGAGACAAAGAGAGGGAAGGGAGAGAAGGGGAGGATGAAAGACAGAAGGTAGACGAAAAGAAGGGGAAAGGGGGAGAGAGGGAAGAAAACAGGAGCGGGGAGAGGAGAGAGGCGATGGGGAGAGAGAGAAGCCAGCGCAGAGCCAGGGAGGGATGTCCTGATGCAGGAGGAGGCTAGGAACCAGGGAAGGTGGAAAGAAAGAGGGAGAGAGAAAAAAGGCAGGGCCAGAGAGACCTGGACTGCGAGGAAGGAACGGGAAGGTGCGGCTGGAGCAGGAGCAGCTAGAACCGGACAGTCCAGGAGGAGGGACTGGGCACGGGAGAGACCCCAGCTGGAGGGGTTCTAAGCCCAGGGGTGGGGAGGGTGGATGCTGGGTCCACCGCCCACCTCTCGCAGGCCGACTTTGGGAGCCACTTCCCCTCTCTGAGGCTCAGCCCCCTCACCTGCCAAATGGGGATGCTAAAGGCACCTGGCTGTCTGGACTGGGAGGTGTCAGAGGACTGGTGCTCTGGGCCTGGTATGGGGTTAGCGCTGGGAGATTGTGGCTGTCATTATAAATGACCCAAAGAAGAGAGGAGAGAGGAAAGAAAGTACCCAGGGAGGCTTTGACGGTTGGCTAGCCCCTGGCCTCCTGGCCCTGGGCACGGAGTCTCTGCAGACTGACAGGAGGGTGGGTAGGAAGCAGGTGTGCCCAAAGGGCCAAATTCCAAGACAGATGAGGTTCTCTCCCAGCCGGCACCCAGGAAGCCAGGTTTTCTATCAGGCCATGCCTTCCCCAGGAGGCCTGCCTGGCCCAAGGGAGGAGAGACTGGGGGCGGGGACTCCTGGATCTCTGGGGAGAAGGGGGCTTTGGATCTGGACTCATGAGTCTGAGGGAGGAAGGGGCTGAGTACTTGGATTCCAGAAACATTTGGGGAGAAAAGGGCCAGGGGCCTGGATTCCTGGATCTCTGGTGAGGACCCTGGTCTCTGGTAAGGGCTTGGACTACTGGGTTCTTTAGGGAGGAGAGGGATGAGGGCCTTGACTCCAGGGTCCCTGATGAGGAAGGGGCTGAGGGCCTGGACTCCTGGGTTCCTTGGGGAGGAGGGGCCGGGGGCCCGGACTCCTGGGTCCTGGCACCCACCCGTAGAACCGACCTTGCGGGGCCTTCGCCGCACACAAGCTCGTGTCTGTGGGTCCGTGTCGGGGGCTCACCATCGCGGCTGGGGCCTCCCCGGCCCTCCCCCCCACTCCCTGGTCCTCCTGGTCCCTGTCTGTCTGTCTGTCGGGTCTGTCCGCCTGCCGCGCCCCCCGGGCTGAGGTAGGAGGTTGTATAGTTGAGGAGGACACCCAAGGAGATCACTATACGGCCTCCTAGCTTTCCCCAGGCTGCGCCCTGCACGGGACGGGGCCCGGCAGGGACCCCCAGCCCCACTCGGGGACCGTTAGCCCCACTGGGCTGCCCCAGGGACCCTGGGAGGAGGAGCCAGGCTCTTTTCTGTCCTTGTCGCTGCATCCCCTCCTTCCCCTGAAATCTGTTTTCCTTCCCTGTCTGTCTCCGTCTCCGCTGTGTCTCTGTGACTTCTGCGTCTCTTTCACAGTGGATCCTCCGACTCCCTTTTATTCTGGCTTTCTGGGTCTCTGCCCCTCCCGATATCTCTCCGTGTCTCTGTTTCTGTCTTTTTTGGTCTTTCTGTCTCTGGTTCTCGGAATGTCTCTGTACCCATCTCTATCTCTGACCCCCACCCCAGGGCCTACCCGGGCCACCGCGTACCATATTGCCAGTCTCTGGGTCCCTGAGACCCTTTAACCTGTGAGGACATCCAGGGTCACAGGTGAGGTTCTTGGGAGCCTGGCGTCTGGCCCAACCGCACACCTGGGGAATTGCTGGCCTGACCTCTGACCCCTGACTTCTCATACGCTTCCTCCAGAGCATGACATTTGACCCCCAACTGAAACCTGACTTCTGACCCTAGACCACTGGCCCTTCCCCCACCCTGTGGTGACTTCATAAAGGTTACTAGCTTCTCCCCTGGCCTTGAGACCCACACGATGGCCCTGCTGGCCCTGGCCAGTGCCGTCCTGTCTGCCCTGCTGGTCCTGGCTGTCTTCAGGGTGCCCGCCTGGGCCTGTCTCCTCTGCTTCACAACCTACTCTGAGCGCCTCCGCATCTGTCAGATGTTTGTTGGCATGCGGGGCCCCAAGCTCGAAGAGTGTGAGGAGGCCTTCACGGCCGCCTTCCGGGCTCTCTCTGACACCGAAATCAGTGAGGAGACCATCATCAGTGTCCTGGGGAAGGTGCAGAGGGAGGAACCAGAGAGGCCCAGAGGGTCAGGCTGAGGGACAGGCAGAGAGAAATAGTCAGGAGAAAGGCTCAAAGACCATGAGAATAACAGAGATTTAGGGACAGAGAGACACAGACAGTGGAAGACAGCAGGGCAGAGACTCAGAGGGGAGGATGGAGAGTCAGAGGGGAGGATGGAGACTCGGGAAAATGGAGAGTCAGAGAGGGGAAGATGGACACTCGGGAGGATGGAGAGTCACAGAGAGAGGGGAGGATGGATACTCAGAGAGGGGACTATGAAGAGATAGACAGGAGAGGATGGAGATTGGAGAGGGAACAGATACCCAGAGAGGGGAGGATGGAGACTCAGAGAAGGATGGAGACCCAGAAAGGGGAGGATAGAGATGAGGCAGAGACTAGGGAAGCAGGGTAGAGACTGGTCGGGGGCAGAGACTCAGGGAAGATGGAGACTCACAGAGAGGGGACGATAGAGACTTGGGAGGGACTCAGGAAGCATAGCGACTGTGGGGCAGAGAGTCAAGAGAGGGAACGATACAGACTTGGGAGGGCAGAGACTCAGAGAGAGAATGTTCCCATTAGGGACATGGTGGTGTGGGGAGCTGCCTCCCCCAGCCCCTGCCCCCTCCCTCACCACCAGACTATGATGAGAGAAGCCACCTGCATGACGCCTTCACCCAGATGACCCATGCCCTGCAGGAGCTGGCTGCTGCCCAGGGTGAGTGTGTGCGGATGGGGAGATGGGAGATGTGGACTTGGAGCCCCCAAGAAATGGGTATGTGTGAGGGCCCGAGGAGTCTCAGGGACGTTTAGGAGGCAGCTAGATACCCAGGTGCAGAGGAAGGAGGCCCCCAGAGTTGGGCAGTGATCTGGGAGGGGAAAGCTGGGAAGCCATTGAGCTCAGCTACTTGTCCAAGCAAAGGCTGAAGGTAGCTCTAAGAGCCAGGGGCTAAAGGTGGTGAGGGGGAAGGGACGCTGCGGAAACTGTGTAGAGCTGGAAGGCCAGATGGGGTCCGGTAGGCATAAGTTCTGCCATGGCTGCATGGCTCACAATCTTAACTGCCTATGAAGTTCTGGGTGGGTCACTGCCCCTCTCCTGGCCTCAACTTACCCATCTGTGGAGTGGGACAATCTTCTTGCCTCCTAGGATGGCCACGGAGCTCAACGGCCGGGGAGGGCAGGGGGAAATTGGGGTGCCTGATGAGCCTGACCTTGGGGAAGGCATCTTCCTCTAGGATAGAACACACACACACACTCGCACACACACACACACACACTTACACTCACACACACACATTTCTTACAAAATGATTCCACATTTTTGAGATGTGAGGCAATTAGAGGGCAGGAAAACAGGAACAGCAGAGTGGATCGCTCAGGTGACAGCAGTGAAGAGAGACGAGGTGTGACTGTCCTGGTGAGACAGGCACACGCGACAGCCTTGAGGTGTGTGGCCATGCGAAGAGACCTCAGGACTGGGGGCCACACGTGGCCGATGGGCAGTAATCATGCCAGGTCACCATGGCCATGATCCCCACAGCGTGCCAGACCCTGGAACTGTGGAGGCTCAGAGTTGCAGGAGTTACAGAGCCCTGCGCTGTAGAATAAACCGGCTTCCTCTTAGATCCAGGAGCTCAGGGCTTATTCCCACACCCACAGTCGCTCCTTTTGCTTCCTGCTTTGCCCTCCAAGCGCCTTGTCAAAGATCCCGTAAGAGGGAAGATTCCCATCCACCCAGGGGGCATCCAGGGCCAGCCTGGAGAAGGTCTCAGCAGTGGCTCCCCCACCTCCACCCTAAAGGGAGATCTGAGGCCCTCAAGCTCTCCATCTGGGGTGTGCAGGATTCCAGGAAATGCGCTTTCTCCCTACTTAGCCTGCCTAGTCACAGAAGCTTTTAAAAAGATCAGGAACCTTTGGATCTGGGAGTGGAAGCCGCCTGTGGGGCCGCATGTGGGACAAACTTGGAGGGGAGAGAGAAGAGGCTGGGTGAGGGTCCAGGCCAGAGCGGAGGCCTGAGTGGGGGCTGGGGCTGTGAAGGTGGAGAAGAAGGCCCAGGGCCAGAGTTAGGTCTGCTGGGCTGTTTGGGGAAGCCTAAAGAACAGCGTCTGAGACAGGCCCTGCTCCGTGCCTGTTGGGTGGTGGGTCATCACTGAAGTAAGGAGCCTGAGAGAAAGAGCCAGGGGCAGAGGATGAGCTGGGTTAGAATGTAGTGACTTCGAGGAGTCTCAGGGACGTTTAGGAGGCAGCTAGATACCCAGGTGCAGAGTTCAGCAGAAAAAGTCAGAGTTTTGAGTCTCTTTCTTCAGGGCACTGGGGAGCTGCAGCAGGAGTGTGAACAGCGGAGAAGTAGGGGCAGCTCTGGGTGTAGAAAGAACCCTCTGGGGTCGTGTGGAAGATGGCCCAGAGGGAGAGTCTGGAGGCCGGGAGAAGCTGGTGCAATACGTTCAATGATATTTACTGAATGTGCCGGGAACAACCCTGGGAACACAGCTGTGAACAGAACTGCAAACCACCCGTCCTCGGGTTGCTTATATTGGGGCGGAGTCTGGGGAGACAGACAACAAACATAATAAAATATCTTAGTATCTTAGTATGTCAGTTGGTGATCCCTGCTGTGGAGGAAAACAGAGAAGGGGAAGAGAAAGGGGGGATAGTTTTCTTTTTTAAAATTTAATTTAATTACTTATTTATTTATTTGAGACAGAGTCTCACTCTGTCGCCCAGGCTGGACTGCAGTGGTGCGGTCTCGGCTCACTGCAAGCTCCGCCTTCCGGGTTCACGCCATTCTCCTGCCTCAGCCTCCCAAGTAGCTATCCTCATAGACAGGTGGTCCTCAAGGCCCAGCATACATCAGAATCCCCTGGGAGCTTATTTAAAATGCAGATTTCTGGACCCCACCACCTCTGACCAGCAGGTCCAAGGTAGGGCCCAGAAATGGACATTTCTGTCAAGATCCCAGGCAATGCTCATGATGCGGCTCCGGGAACACTCTGAGAATTGCTGTTGTAGGCCCTTGGAATGACTTTTGTTTTTTGCTCTTGAAATGGGGGAGCTATTGGAGGACTTTACACAGAAAGACAGGATCTGACCTGGGATTTAACAAGATCTCTCTGGCAGCTATATGGGTGCTGGACAAAGGCAGGAATTCCGACTTCCAGTGAGAAGCCTGCCCGTGGTGGCTTGGACCAGTCACAGTGGTCCGGGGGGCTCAGATGAGGTCTGAGCAGAGGGGGGTGGGCATAAGGATTTGACCGTGTGCCAGGCCTGCCCATGCATGTTAGAGGCTGTGTTTGCCATACACAGAGTCATTCATATTAAGTATCTTCCTAAAGGATATCCTCTACCGGCCCTGTGAGGCTGGGTTTTATAGTCCTGCTTATCAGATGGGAACGCTGGGGCTCTTCTGGACAAGAACAGTAGACCTGGGATATATTTGGAGATAGACTGGACCAGATGTAGGTGGGTGAGGGCAATGGGAAGAATCAAGGATGACTTTTGCGTCTCCTCCAGAGGGAGGAGCAGGGAGATGGAGGAGCTGACGTAGGCTGACTGCCTCTCGGTGATCCCAGGTTATCTTACTTGTATATATGTATACATAAACCATGGAGTGGATGACCTGGTACAGACTGGATGCAGTATTAGGTGTGGAGATTATGCATGCAGCGATTAGGTATGGAGGCTCTGTAGCCTGACCACCAGGGTCAAACGTAGCCATGTGACTTTGCACCACTTCTGTAATCTCCCCACGCCTCCGTTTCCCCATCTCAAACTTGTAGATGGCAATCCTAAGTTTGCCAGCCTTCTCTAACACTCACTATGTGCCAGGAGCCATTCTACATGCTTAGCGATACCATCTCATACAATCCTTAAACGATGCCCTGAAAGAGTGGGGATGAGGAAGCTTTCATGGTTGTATGGCATCTCATCCTCCCCGAACCCTGTGATACAGACAGTGCTGTCATCCCCATTTGATGAATGAGGAGACTGAGGATCAGGAAGGCGAAGTCACTTGGCCAAGGTCACATGGGGAGGAGGGCTTGTGATTGATACTCAGATCTGAGACAGGTGTGCTCAAGATGGAAGCGCCAGGACTCAGACCCCAGATGATCTGAACCAGGGTCAGAGCTCCTGACGATATGCAACTCCTCTGGGGGAGACTTTACAACACCCACCCATGCCTCTTTGTGGCCTGCTTGCTATAACCCAGGCCATTTGGAACATTTCACTCCATTCATATTCCCCTGGTGGGTTATAAGCAGAACCCACCACCATGACTTACTTGGTATATCCCACATTCACCCTGCCCATGAGTCCTTTGATTTGGCCCATAGAAATTCTTTGGATGACTCCTGCAACATCCTGGCATCTCATTTGTGCACCCCAGTCTGACCACATGCTCCTGATCATCCTGCCGTATTGAGACCACACTCCTGCTCTGTGGCCAAGGAAAGACCACTAGGTCCTCATCTGAAACTCACTTCTCGGCATCAGTGCTTCCTCCCTCCAAGTGTATATCCAATGATCGTCGTTTCAGCCACTCTCTTGCCAATATCCTCAGTTCCCTCCCTTTTTGTATGGCTTTAATCACAGAGGACACTTTCCCCTGTCCTTGCAATGGGTTAAGCCCATAGGAATTTTATCTCTCCTATATAAAGTAAGTCTTGAGGTAGGCACTTAAGGGTAGTATGGCACCTCCATTTCTTGGGGATCCAAGCTCCTTGAAGGCTTAATATCCCAGGGAATAGCCCTTGTCCTCATGGTCCTGTGTAGCTGCTAGAGCTCCAAGCATCGAAACAAATTTTCAGGCAGCAGGATGGATGAGGGGAACAATAAGATGGCACCACCTTCTCTCTGTTTTTTAGAGACAGTGTCTTGCTGTATTGCCCAGGCTGGAGTACAGTGGTGCAATCATAGCTCACTACAACCTCGAACTCCTGGGTTCAACCATCCACCCACTTCAGCTTCCTGAGTAGCTAAGACTACAGATACATGCCATCACACTTGGCTAATCTATAAAAATTTGTTTAGAGATGGTGTCTTGATATGTTGCCCAGGCTTATCTTGAACTCTTGGCCTCAAGTGATCCTGTCACCTCAGCCTCCAGAGTAGCTGGGATTCCAGGTGCGGTACTACCTCCCTTTTAAGGCCACCTCCTGTGACTCACATATAACACATCCATTTATATCCTATGGCTATAGCTTGGTCACATGACCACAACTGCAAGGCAGGCTGGGAGATGAAGCCTTTTATCTGTGTTCTGTGGATATCGATATACAGATATTTGGAGGCAATGGACAATTCCTGGGTATTGCTTTGCTAGGACCACTGTAACAAAGTACCGTAGACTGGGTGACTCGAACAACAGAAGTTTCTGCCTTCCGGAAGTCTGAGATCAAGGTTTTGGTGTCAGCAGGGTTGGTTTCTTCTAAGGCCTCTCTCTTTGGCTTGTAGATGCTTTCTTCATATGTCCCTGTGTGCATCTCTGTGTCCTAATTTCCTCTTCTCATAAGGATACCAATCATACAGCATTACGGCCTACCCTAATGACCTCATTTTGACTTAATCACCTCGTTAAGAACCAAGTACAGTCACATTCTGAGGTACTGAGAGTTAGGACTTCAACATACAAATTTGCTTGGGGGGGGGGCACAATTTAGCCTATAAAACCCTGCCACATTTCTGATTTCCACAAACCACCACGAGATCAAGTCAGCTGTCTACTTTTTCTTATTCCACTGGAACAAGCCACAAACCCATACAGTTTGGATTTGGAGACCACTGCAGTGGTCAAAACACAAGGCCAGGCATGGTGGCCCATACCTGTAATCCCAGCACTTTGGGAGGCTGAGGTGGGCAGATCACTTGAGGTCAGGAGTTTGAGACCAGCCTGGCCAACGTGCTGAAACTCCATCTGTACTAAAAATACAAAAATTAGTTGGGCATGGTGGTGGGTGCCTGTAATTCTAGCTACTGGGGAGGCTGAGGCAGGAGAATCGCTTGAACCTGGGAGGTGGAAGTTGCAGTGAGCCAAGATCACGCCACAGTACCCCAGCCTGGGCAAAGAGCGAAACTCTATCTCAAAACAAAAACACCTAGAAAGACAAGGAAGATAAAAGAGTAAAAGATGGGTAAATACAGAAGTGAATAGAGGATGGGGACCGTGGAAGTGGCCAGTGTGTGCCCCATTTCAAGGGAATGGCTGCTACTCATCTCCAGCTATTCGCTGCCTTATGGAAATACGATCTTTGTGTGACAGCTCTTCGAACTTTGTAAAAAGATGCCAAATGTTTTATGTGACATTCCAAATTTTATATGTTGGCAACTGGTTCATTTTCTTTTAAACACTTTCCAGGCCAAATATAACACATCCCAGGGATGGATTTGGGCCATAGGCCACCAGTTGGGGTCTCTAGTTTGAGTTGGATCCTGGAATTCATTGTACAAATACTAACTGAGCACTTTTAAGACTCAGGGTCCTCTCCAGGATTCAGAGGACACAGCGCTACAGAAGAACATGTTTATTTACTTATGAGACAGACATACGTGATCATCATCTATATATAAATATATGTAATTGCAGATGGATGAGAGCTAGGAATGAAATGATTGCAATGAGAGACAAAAACAGGGAACTTGGTTAGATCTGTGGTGATGGAAGGATGATTAGGAGAAGGAAAAATGTGTTAAAAACCGAAGCCAGCATGTGCAAAGGCCCTGAGGTGCTAGAGAATGTGGTTGTTTTCATATGAAAGGAAATGAGGCCGGGCATGGTGGATCATGCCTGTAACCCCAACACTTTGGGAGGCTGAGGTGGGTGGATCACTTGAGGTCAGGAGTTCGAGCCTGTCCAACATGGTGAAACTCCATCTCTACTAAAAACACAAGTATTAGCCAGGCGTGGTGGCGCATTCCTGCAGTCCCTGCTACTCGGGAGGCTAGGGCAGGAGAATCATTTGAACTCAGGAGGCGGAGGTTGCAGTGAGCCGAGATCACGCCACTGCACTCCAGCCTGGGTGACACTGAGACATTGTCTCAAAAAAATAAAATAAAGGAAATGAAAGGTGGGCAGTAGGGATGGGACAGGGAGGGAGGGGGAACTAGGCCAAACCACGTAAGACCTAATAGGCCTTGTGGAGGAATTTTATCTTTATCCTCCCCTTCTCCCCGCAACAAAGCCACACGCAGGTGTCCAGGAGGGCTTCCATCCTGGAGAGATTCAGGAGGCAGAAGAAAGGAGACTTAGGGACTTGTTAGCCTTCAAGTACACAAGGCGAGAGATAAGAAGAGGAGCAGAGGATATGGTAATAAGAGAGGGGTGAAGAGGGGCCGGGGAAGGGCAGATACCTGACAGCACGTCCTGTGAGCTAGGGCTGGCATAGCCCTAGCCAGGCTAGATCAGAATGCAGGACCAAGGACCAAGCCCTAGGCGAAGGGCTTTACTACACAGGCCGTCCTCCCCTCCACTCTCCAGGATCCTTTGAGGTTGCCTTCCCTGATGCTGCAGAGAAAATGAAGAAGGTCATTACACAGCTTAAAGAAGGTAAAATACACTCCATCTCTCCTCTCCCAGACACAATTAGAAAACCCCACTTTTGGCCGGGCACGTTGGCTCACGCCTGTAATCCCAGCACTTTGGGAGGCTGAGGCGGGCAGATCACTTGAGGTCAGGAGTTCAAAACCAGTCTGACCAACATGGTGATACCCGTATCTACCAAAGATATAAAAATTAGCTGGGCATGGTAGCGCATGCCTGTAATCTCATCTACTCAGGAGGCTGAGGCAGGAAAATCGCTTGAACCCTGGAGGCGGGGTTGCAGTGACTGGAGATTGTGTCACTGCACTCCAGCCTGGGTGACAGAGCAAGACTCCATCTCAAAACAAAACCCACTCCTGAGACCCCCATCCGCTCCCCTTCAATCCCCTGGTCCCATCTCTTGAGCCTCAGACCTTGAGGAGGGTCTCTTACCCTGCATGGACCATTTTTGATCCAGCCCCGCCCCTTCGAAGAAGTTTCCCCTCCAACTGAGCCCCTTTCTGGGACTACTTCTAGCCTGGCCACGCCTCTTTTAGTGGGCCACCACCTTAGCCCCGGTCTCCTGCAAGGATCGCCCAGGATCTAGCCCCGCCTCCTCGGTGGAATACACCTGGACTGCCCATCCCCCTCAGGGCCTACAGCAAACCAGTGTGGCTCCCCCTAAACCCCAAGTAGAAGGCTGGCAGCAGGCCTGGGCCTGACCTTGTAATGGAATGCTCAGGCTTGGCCCCGCCTCCAGGTTGTGACGAAAGCTTGGCCCTACCTCCTGGGAGCAATGCGTCCGGCCTTGTAACATCCGTTAGGGGAGCATCAGGCAGGGTTCTTCCCACGACTTTAAGGTAGTGATGTTTCCTCTTCCTCCACAGCCCAGGCCTGCATCCCTCCTTGCGGTAAGGACTTCATCTAAAACTTGGAATTGCGGGGTAAGGGAGGCGGTCGGAGCCGAAACCTACGACATCAAGTGGGGGAAATCGGGTGGGCTTCAAATCCTTAGGAGGCCAATAAGGCCTGGAGAAAAGGAAGTAAACCAGGTATTGCTCTAAATCCTCAGAAGGTGGGTGTGAGAGCCGAAGCAAACCAATAGGAACCCTAGAGGGCGGAGAGGCGTGAAAGTCGGCCAAGGACAGCAGGGAGGGCGAGGTCAAGATGCCACCTGGCCTATGGACCCTGGGAAGCTACACGGATCTCAAATGGGCCAAGGGCCCCGGGCTTGGGCGGGCAGGTGGCGCCTGACGCAGCGTTCCCGCCCCACAGGTCTCCAGGAGTTCGCCCGGCGTTTCCTCTGCAGTGGGTGCTACTCCAGGGTCTGCGACCTCCCGCTGGACTGCCCAGGTGAAGGGGCGGGACCTCGGGGTGCAGGAGACTAACTTGAGAAACAGGACCAGAGCACCGAGGGGCATGAGCTGGCTGGTGGCGAGCCAGACGTGGGCGGGGCCCAGCGAGTGAACCCAGCTCCGTCTTCAGTTCAGGATGTGACAGTGATTCGGGGCGACCAGGCTATGTTTTCTTGCATCGTGAACTTCCAGCTGCCAAAGGAGGAGATCACCTATTCCTGGAAGTTCGCAGGAGGAGGTGTGAGTCGGGGCGGGGCAGGCGCGAAGCGTTTAGACGGGGAGTTAGGCTTCACTAGAGGTTGGGGAGACAGCTTGCGGGGACTGGACTCCGCGAAGCTCCGTCTAGACACAGGCATCAGCAAGAGGAGGGTCCCGGGATTTAGGGGAGAGCTCGAAGATCAGAATGCAGGACCAAGGACCTGAGGCGGTGGCTTACAACTGTAATCCCAGCGCTTTTGGAGACCAAGGCGGGAGGATGGCTTGAGACCAGGAGTTCGAGACCGGCCTGTGCAACATACTAAGACCCTACCTCTACCAAAAAATTTTAAAAACAGCCGGGCGTGGTGGTGCACGCCTATAGTCCCAGATACTGGGGAGGCTGAGCGGGAAGACTGTTTAAGTCAGTTCGAGGCTGCAGTGAGCTATGATCACGCCACTGCACTGCAGCCTGGGCGCCAAAACGAGACCTTGTCTGGAAAAGAAAAAAGAATAAACACCACATACATAAATAAAAGCAGGTTCTAGGGGTAGGTTATGCGTAAGGGTTTAAGGAGTGAGGGGAAGGGGTGCGTTTACGGCAGAGGAGCAAGTAGAAGGCTCGGAGGCGGGCTGCTCAAGGCTCAGGGCCGGGACTCCAGGAGGCGTGGTCTAGCTCGGGGAGCGGGGCTTGTAGGTTACTCAGTGGCAAGCCGGAGTTGAGGAGTTCAAGCCCGCGCGTCTCGCAGCTCCGGACTCAGGACTTGTCCTATTTCCGAGATATGCCGCGAGCCGAAGGATACCTGGCGCGGATCCGTCCGGCGCAGCTTACGCACCGCGGCACGTTCTCCTGCGTGATCAAGCAAGACCAGCGCCCCCTGGCCCGGCTCTACTTCTTTCTTAACGGTGGGGCGGGGCGCGGCGGCGCGAGCGAGCCGGGCGGGGAGAGGGCGGGGCGAGGGGGTGGGGCTCGTGCCTGACTGACGTGCGCGCCCCTGCAGTGACGGGCCCGCCCCCGCGGGCGGAGACAGAGTTGCAGGCCTCGTTCCGGGAAGTGCTGCGCTGGGCGCCGCGGGACGCCGAGCTGATCCAGCCCTGGAGGCCCAGCCTGGGCGAGCTGCTAGTCAGGCCCGAGGCTCTGACGCCCAGCAACCTGTTCCTGCTTGCAGCCCTCGGGGCCCTCGCATCAGCGAGTGCGACCGTGTTGGCGTGGTGAGTCCTCGGTACCCCGGCGCCCCAGCATCTAGCTCCCCGCTCTCTCAGATCCCACCGAGAAGTCTGGGTTCCCACCAACCTCCAACCCAGGAGGTCGGGCTCTCAGTCCCTCCCCTCTCAGACCCACGAGTCCAGGTCCCAGCCCCTCCTTACTCAGCCCAGGAATCCAAGTCCCCAGCTCTCTCCTCCCTTAGATCTAAGGATCCAGGTCCCCAGCCCTTCCTCCCTCAGACCCAGGAGTCCAGGCCTCCACACCTCTCCTCACTCAGACCCAGGAGTCCAGGGCCTTAGCCCCTACTCCCTCAGATCTAAGAGTCCAGGCACCCAGGTTCCTCCTCCCTGAGACCCAGAAGCCCAGGCCCCAGCCCCTCCTCCCTCAGACCCAGGAGTCCAGGCCCTTGTCCACCTTTTCGACCCTGGTGTCCAGGCCTCCAGGACTTAAGTTTCTAGTCCCCAACCCCTCCTGTAACACACATACCTCTTTGTTTCCCCAGGATATTCTTTCGATGGTACTGCAGTGGCGACTAACAAAGGTATCTCTTTCCTCCTTCCCTATCCTATTTCCATTGTGAAAATAAAGAATATATTTCAACTCTGGATTGTTTCATTTCTGAAGGTGGTCACTACTAAGTCAGGTTGGAGGTGCAGCAAGCCCACACATGCCCAGATGAATATGGCCCGCATAATGACAGTTAGGCATAGCTACCGCAGTGCAAGTTAGGTGGGAACCCAGATACCCCCTCAGGTTACTGGCTGTCTCCTTGACATTTCCACCTGCAGAAGGCACCCCCAAATAGAGTCCTCCATTTTGCCTTCAGAGGCTGTTCCTGCCCAAGGCTTTCCTCCTACCAGAAAGAGCAACACCATCCACCTAGCAGTTCACACCAGAAACCTTGGAATCTGACTCCTCCTCCACTTCCCATTCATTTTCATTTCCAACTCTCAGACTTTTTTTTTTTTTTTTTTTTTTTGAGACGGAGTCTCGCTGTGTGGCCCAGGCTGGAGTGCAGTGGCCGGATCTTAGCTCACTGCAAGCTCCGCCTCGCGGTTTCACGCCATTCTCCTGCCTCAGCCTCCCGAGTAGCTGGGACTACAGGCGCCCGCCACCTCGCCCGGCTAGTTTTTTTGTATTTTTTAGTAGAGACGGGGTTTCACCGTGTTAGCCAGGATGGTCTCGATCTCCTGACCTCGTGATCCGCCCGTCTCGGCCTCCCAAAGTGTTGGGATTACAGGCTTGAGCCACCGCGCCCGGCCACTCTCAGACTTTTTGACTCCTAAATATCTCGTGAAGCTGCTTTCCCTGTGGTCCCAGTCACCCCCACCTCATGTCTGGATCAGTGGAGCAGCCCCCCGCCTCTCCTTGGCCTTTCCACTCTAGCCCATTCTCTGCATACCAGCAGGACTTGTTTTGTTTTGATTTATTGTATTTTATTTTATTTTATTTGGAGACAGCATCTCACTCCAAGGCCCAGGCTGGAGTGCAGTGGTGTGATGTCAGCTGACTGCAAACTCCGCCTCCCAGGTTCAAGCAATTTTCCTGCCTCAGCCTCCCAAGTGGCTGGGATTATAGGCATGTACCACCACACCCGTCTAATTTTTGTGTTTTTAGTAGAGACAGGGTTGTACCTTGTGGCCAGACTATTCTCAAACTCCTGACCTGAAGTGATCCACCCGCCTCGGCCTCCCAAAGTGCTGGGATTACAGGCATGAGCCACTGTGCCCAGCCATTAACTCATTTTTTAATTTGGTTTTGCCTTTCCTACCTGAAAGGGAAGCTCCTTCTGAGCATGTACTCATTCTTGTTCACTGGTCTGTTTCCCTTTATTAATTTGTTCATTCAGCAAATATTTATTGAGTGTTTACTATTTTGTCATGTATTTTCAAGGCACTGTAGAGATCCCAATGAAGAAATAAGAGACAAAAAGTTTGTATGGTACTCACATGAAACTTAGATTCCAGTGGACAGTAAAAGAAAACTGTTTCTCTCTCTCTCTCTCTCTCTCTATTTTTTTTTTGTTTGAGATGGAGTCCTGATCTGCCGCCCAGGCTGGAGTGCAGTGCCACAATCTTGGCTCACTCTAGCCTTCATCCCCTGGGTTCAAGCAATTCTCATGCCTCAGCCTCCCAAATAGCTGGGAGTACAAAGGCGTATGCCAACATGCCCAGCTAATTTTTGTATTTTTAGTAGAGACAGGGTTTCGCCATGTTGGCCAGGCTTGTCTCAAACTCCTGACCTCAAGTGATTGCCTGCCTCAGCCTCCCAGAGTGCTGAGATTATAGGCGTGAGCCACCGCTCCTGGCCAGAAAACTGTCTACTCCCAACATTTCTGACACTAAATGTGTGGGATTCTACCTCCTGCCCCCATACCAACCGATTCTCCAACTCTCCCAGATACCAGTTGAGTGTCCTATAATTCATTCAATTCTAAAATAAACAACCCAGGGTTAGCCTCACACTACACAAGCTTTAAGAGCTCAGGCCCACAAGACTGACCCCACTTCAGACACCAGTCGCAAGTCCGGGGCTCCTTCAACCTGCAGCCCCCCAGCTCAGTAATTCGCTGGAATAGCTCGAATAACTCGGGAAACATACTGGTTTATTATAAAGGAGAGTATGAAGGAAATAGGTTAATAGCCAGATGAAGAGGTAGATAGGGTGAGATCCAGAAGGGTCCCAAGTGCAGAAGTTTCTGTCTCCATGGGCGTTGGGATGCAGCAGCCTATCAGTGCATAGATGCATTCACCAGCCTGGAAGCTCTGCAAACCCCATATTTTAGTGATTGTTCTGGAGGCTACGTCATGTAGTCGTGATCACTTATTAACTCAGTCTCCACCCCTTTTTCCCCCCCAAGGACTGGAGGGGGCGGGTGAGGCCGAAAGCTCTTAAGCTCCCAATCATGGCCTAGTCTCGCTGGTGACCAGTGCCCATCCAGGTGACCACCAAGAGTCACTTGAGCAGAACAAACGATGCTGCTATCACCCAGGAAATTCAAGAGATTAGGAGCTGTATGTAAGATGCTTCTGTTGCCTACATCACTCCAGAAATTACGAGGGCTTAAGACTGTCAGAAACCAGGGACAGACACCAACTATGTATTTCTTATGTCACAGACAATAAATAAAACAAAATACGAAATTATATGGTAACGTGTGATGGAGAAGATAAGCAGAGAAACGGAATATGGGGCCAGGGGAAGTAGCAGTAGGATCTTTGGAGAAGCCCTCACTGAGAAAGTGACATTTGAATAAAAACTGGAAGGGGATGACTGTATGAGTCATTATGTATATTTGTGTGAAGAGTGTTCGGGTGGCCAGGCGAGGTGACTCATGCCTGTAATCCCAACATTTTGGAAGGCTGAGGCCGGTGGATCACCTGAGGTCAGGAGTTCGAGACCAGTCTGGCCAACATGGTGAAACCCTGTCTCTACTAAAAATACAAAAATTAGCCTGGCGTGCTAGCACATGCCTGTAATCCCAGCTACTCAGGAGGCTGAAGCGTGAGAATCGCTTGAATCCGGGAGGCGGAAGTTACAGTGAGCCCTGAGGCAGGAGTGCCAGGCACGTGGGAAGACAGCCGGGAGGACATCCAGGAGGCCAATGTAGCTGGAGCAGTGCCTTAGGAAGTGAATACACAGTGAAGTCAGAGACCATGGGGACCAGATGGTGCCACTGGCTGCTGTGAAGTCTAGACTTACCTCTGTAAGAGATGAGGGTCAGCTGAGTGTGGTGGCTTACGCCTGTAATCCCAGCACTTGGGGGACTGAGGCTTGAGCTTGAGAGGTCAAGGCGCAGTGAGCCATGACTACATCACTGCAGTCCAACCTGGGCTACAAAGTGAGACCCTGACTCAGAAGGAAAAAAAAAGGGCAAGGTGCAGTGGCTCGCGCCTGTAATCCCAGCACTTTGGAAGGCTGAGGCAGGCGGGTCACTTGAGGGCAGGAGTTCGAGACCAGCCTGGCCAATGTGGTGAAACCCTGTCTCTCCTAAAAATAAAAAATTAGCCAAGCGTGGTAGCAGACGCCTGTAATCCCAGCTACTTGGGAGGCTGAGGCAGGAGAATTGCTTGAACTCGGGAGGCGGAGGTTGCAGTGAGCCGAGATCGCGCCATTGCACTCCAGCCTGGGCAAAAAGAGTGAAACTCCCATCTCAAAAAAAAAAAAAAAAAGAGATGACGTGAGCCATGACTGCACCACTGCAGTCCAACCTGGGCTACAGAGTAAGACCCTGTCACAAAAAAAAAAAAAAAGAAAAAAGAAAGAAAAAAAGATGAGAGTCACGGGTGGCTTTTGAGCCAAGCAAAGGCAGGTCATGATTTGATTTCCATGGCTACTATGTGTTACTGGGGCATAACACATAGAACTGGGGCAAGGTGGAAGCTGGCATCGCTGAGCGGTGCTGCAGTAATCCAGGGACGAGATGCGGCCCCGGCAAACAAGGTGGTGAGGAGCAGTGGCTCTAGATATATCTTGAAGGTAGAACCAGTGGGATTTGCTGATGGTTCAGAATGTTGGATGAGAGAGGCCAAGAATAACCACGGTGGCACTGTCCAGTAGAACCCTGTGCCATGCTGGAAATATTCTAGATCTGCACTGTCCAGTAGCACAGCACCAACCACATGTGGCCGTGAAGCACGTGAAGGTGACCTGTGCAACTAAGGAACTGAACTCATAATCTTAGGTAGCTCTTCAGGCAAGAAAGGGTGTCAAAAAAAAAAAAAAAAGAAAAAAAGAAAAAAATCAACTCTGGTAGCTTTAATTACGTTAACGTTACATAGTTCCTGCTCTTTGACAACAGAATCGTAGAGGCCTGTGTGAGTATTCTTACCTGTGGATCACTCTGAACTCTTGTTTATTTGACTAAGAGTTCCTTGAGGGCAAGCTTCTTAATTGTTTCTATACTTGCAAACTAGGCAGAGTGTGTGGCATTCAATAGGTACTTGGTGAATGTTTTGGTGACTGATGAATCAAGGAATGCATGAACGGGAAAAAATGGTTTAGACTTCCATGTGGTAGTGGCTAGTGATGGACAGTTACAGCTCTAGCAGTTTTTGGCCTGAGTGGCTGGGAGGATGAAGTTCTGTTTACTGAGATAGAGAGACTGTTGGAGGAGCAGGTTTCATGGGGATTAGCAGGGAGGAAGGGGAGAAGATATTAGGAGTCTGTATTGAGATGCCTATTAGGCATCCAAGTGGAAATGTCTTGGAGGCAGTTGGATATACAAGCCTGGAATTTAAGGGAGAGGTCTAGCCTGAAGGTCTGTTTGGGAGAGTCCCATCTCCATGCAAGGAGCATGAATGAAGTATTCAGAGCCATTAACACTGGAGGCACAAGGGAAGTGGGTATAGATGGATAAGAGACGAGGATGAGAGGATCCAGGAAAGAAAACAAGGTGGAGGAAAGCAAGGTAACTGTGGCTTTCTGAAAGCCAAGTAGCTGTGCACGGTGGCTCACGCCTGTAATCCCAGCACTTTTGGGAAGCTGAGGTGGGTGGATCACTTGAGGTCACGAGTTTGAGACCAGCCTGGCCAACATGGTGAAACCTGTCTCTACTAAAATTACAAAAATCAGCTGTATGTGGTGGCACATGCCTGTAGTACCAGCTACTTGGGAGGCTGAGGTAGGAGAATTGCTTGAACCTGGGAGGTAGAGGTTGCAGTGAGCTGAGTTCGCGCCACTGCACTCCAGCCTGGGTGACAGAGCAAGACTCCATCTCAAAAAAGAAAAAAAGGAAGTCAAGTAAAGAGTTTCAAGAAGGAGTGATCAACTGTGTCAGACACAGCCAAATCATGAAATAGGGCTGAGCATTGGCTATTGGTTTTAGCGACATGGATATCATTGATGAACTTGACAAAAGCAGTTTCTATGGAGAACTAGAGGAAAGCATGACCATCTGATTGGCGTGGGTTTAAGAGTTAATGGAAATCAACATCATTAGTCATTAGGGCGGCGCAAGCCAAAGCCACAATGAAATGCTACTTCACACCTGCGAGGAAGGCTGTAATAAAAAAAGTCAGGTAATACAAAATGTAGCAAGGGCGTAGAGAAATTAGAACCCTCATACATTGTTGGTGGGAAAGTAAATGGTACAGTCCCTGTGCAAAACAGTCTGGCAGTTCCTCAAAAAAATTAAACATAGAATTAACATAAGACCCAGCAATTCCATTTCTAAGTATACACCCAAGAAAATTAAAAAGCTGTGTCCACACCAAAACTTGCACACGAATGTTCATAGTAGCATCATTCATACAGCCAAGAGGTGGAGACATCCCAAATATCCATCAACTGATAAATGCATAAACACAATGCAATATAGCCATACTGCAGAATATTATTTGGCCATAAAAAAGGAATGAATCAGTGATAAATGCAACAACATGGATGAACCTTTATATGCTAAATGAAAGAAGTCACAAAAAAAGCACATACTGCAAGATCCCATTTATATGAAATAGCCAGAATAGGTAAATCAATAAAGAGAAAGCAGATGAGCAGCTATCCAGGTCTTAGGGGGACAAAGGGGTGAGAAACGAGAAGTGAGCTGCCAATGGGGATGGGGTTCCTTTTGTGGGGTGACGAAAATGTTCTAAAATTAGATTATGGTGGTGGCTGTGCAAACCTGTAAACTTACTAAAAACCATTGGGTTGTACCCTTTTTTTTTTGAGATGGAGTCTCATTCTGTCACCTAGGCAGGAGTGCAGTGACATGATCTCACCTCACTGCAGCCTCCGCCTCCCAGGTTCAAGTGATTGTCCTGCCTTAGCCTCCTGAGTAGCTGGGATTACAGGCACATGCCACCATGCCTGGCTAAATTTTTTTTTGTATTTTTAGTAAAGATGGGGCTTCACCATGTTGGCCATGCTGGTGTCGAACTCGTGACCTCAAGCGATCTGCCCACCTCGGCCTCCCAAAGTGCTGGGATTACAGGAGTGAGCCACCGCGCCCGGCCGAATTGCACACTTTGAACGAGTGAATTCTGTGCGAGAGAAATTGGAGACAAATATGGACAACTCTCCCAAGGAAATTTGCTATTAACAGAAATAGATATGGAACAGTTGTTTCTGGGGAAACTGAGGTCAAGAGAGGGAGTCTTAAAAATGGGAGAGTAACAATATGTTCGGATGCTGATGGGAAAGGCTCCGAAGGGAAAGGAGAATTGACGGAGGATCAGGTGGAAGGAACTGCTGGAGTGAAGTCTTGGAGCAGACAAAGAGGACATAGGGTCTGGTGTCCTGATGGAAGAGGTTGGCATTGGCTTGGAGCACAGACAGGTCACCCTCAGCAACAGCAAGAAGGTGGAGTGTATGCACACAGGGGCAAGTGAGTGGGAAGACGTGGAGATGAGGACTCCGGCAAAAGTTTTCTCTTGTAATCCCTATTTTCTCAGTGAGATAGGAAGTCAGCTAAGAGGCTGGGGGAGGGGGTGCTGGAGGTTTGAAGAGAAAAGGGATGTGTTACCCTTCTGAGTAGACGGGCATCATCTGCAGTACCTGACAGTGCGGCAGGTGGCAGGTGCTTCGTAAGAACCTGTGAATGAGTTGAGTAACCCTCACACCAACCCTGCCCCATGGGATTAATAATCCCTGTTTTCAAAAGAGGGAACCCCTGGTTCCAAGGAAGGAGAGTGTCTTGTCCAGGTTCAAACAGCTGGCACCCAGCACTGAGCCCAGCGTCCCCAATTCTCAATCATCCAGTCCCCTTAGTTCTCAAAAAAGGAGGAGACTCAGGGAAAATAAATAAAATTCTTTATTACATCCTGATCACACAGTAGAAATGGAGATTAAATAAGAACGAGGAGAAAGCAGGACCCTTTCCCCTCCGCTCCTCAAATCCCACACCCTGACCAATAAATACCCCTCCCTAGAGACCCAGAAGTCCCAGTCCCAATATAGTCCAGACTGAAGAATCTTGGGCTGCTGACCCCCTCGTTTTGCAGAGGAGGGAAACTGAGGCCCAGAGAACCACCCAGCAAGTTCGTGGCTCGGGGGCCCTGCAGGTCTCCTCTGGCCTCCCCTGAAGACCCTTGAGGCGGCTTCCGCGTGGGTGGAACTCACACCTGGACACGGTAGCCCCCGGTCCGCCGCCGGCAAAGCCTCCGCACGCCCACCCAGTACAGCGTCAACATGACCACCCAGTAGCCCACGTAGGCGCCGGCCCCCGCGGCTAAGTGGTAGGCCTCCGCTGCACGGGAAGGGCCGCTCCAGTCGGCCCTGGCCTCGTGTGCCACACTGCGGACCAGGCCCCCAAGCAGCAGCAGCGCCCAGAGCGCCAGGGGCAGCAGAGGGACGTAATTAGCGGCCAGCTTCCGCCGGCCCGAGGTGCCCCAGCCACTCTGGTTCATGGTGACCAGCGCCAGGAACTTGGCGGGCAGGAGGCCACACATGTAGAGGGGCGCATAGAGCGACAGCAGCACCATACGCAGGCAGCCCCGCAGCCAGGCCGCAAAGGCCGCCTTGGCCAGTGCCACGCCCTGCACGCATAGCAGCACCCACAGCAGCGCCCACGGGCGGCCCGCATAGAACAGACGCAGCACCGTGGCCGCCACGAAGAAGGGGAACAGGCCCGAGACCACCGCCTCGTAGGTCATCCAGGCGTGATGCCGGTGCCACCAGAGCGCGTTGTACAGCCATTCACGGAAGTACGACTTGGACCAGCGAGTCTGCTGACTCAGCCAGCGCAGGAAGGACGAGGGTGTCTCTGAGTAGCAGCGAGACCTGGAGGTGTACCTGCATGGGCGCGAGGAATAAGGACATCATCGCATGCTCCCTGGGGCCTGGGCAGGATTCGGGAGGCAGAAGTGACCACTATGGATAGCCACTGGGGGCGAGTTTCTGAACCTCTCTAGGCCTCAGTATTCTCATGTGTAGAATAGGGTTGATAGGCCGGGCATGGTGACTCACGCCTGTAATCCCAGCACTTTGGGAGGCTGAGGCATAAGGAGTTCAAGACCAGCCTGGGCAACATAACAAGACCCCATCTCTACTAAATAAGCAAATAAATAAATAAGCACCAATGGGCAGGATGCAATGGCTCATGCCTGTAATCCCAGCACTATGGGAGGCTGAGGTGGGGGGATCACTTGAGGCTAAGAGTTCGAGACCAGCCTAGGCAACATAGTGAGACCCCATCTCTAACAACAAAAAAACAAAATAGCCAGGTGTGGTGATGTGTGCCTGCAGTCCCAGCTATTTCGCAGGCTGAGATGGGAGAATCACTTGAGCTCAGGAGTTTGAGGCTGCGGTGAGCCGTGATCATGCCCCTGCACTCCAGCCTGAGCCTGAGCAACACAGAAAGACTCTATCATTTTTTGTTTTTTTAAGATGGAGTCTCGTTCTTGTTGCCCAGGCTGGAGTGCAATGGCACAATGTCAGCTCACTGCAACCTCCGCCTCCTGGGTTCAAGCGATTTTCCTGCCTCAGCCTCCAGAGTAGGTGGGATTACAGGTGCCCAACACCATGCCCAGCTAATTTTTTATATTTTCAGTAGGGACGGGGTTTCACTATGTTGGCCAGGCTGGGCTCGAACTCCTGACCTCAGGTGATACACCGCCTCAGCCTCCCAAAATGCTGGGATTATCGGCATGAGCCACCGCGTCCGGCCTAAGAGTCCATCTGAAAAAAAAAAGGTTCTCATATGACAAGGATACTGTGAGGATTAAATGAAGATTAAACGCCAAGTGCTTAGGACCAGTAGATAGTATTTGCTTAATAAATGTTAGTTACTACTGTTTTTACTGTGACTAATACCATTACTATTGCCGTTACTAATATCATGTTGGTTACTGACACTATTACTAATACTATTACTAACATATTACTAATACTGTCATGCTTACTATTACTGGCAGTCCCTATAGTGAGGAGCAAGATGGGCGTGGTTGCTACCCAGGGTAGTCTATGTATTGGAACTTCTCAAGGGAACCATCAGGCCTCCTTCCTGTTTTGTGGCAGACATCGTTAATCAATCCCTGCACAGGTTCCAGCCAAGCCCACACAAGACTAGAATCGTGGGCATTACTTGACAGTGTCCAGTCTCCTTCCCCTGTGTCACTTGGCATCCTCAGTGGCCTCCCTGCTTCCGACCTTGCCTTCTGCAGTCCGTACCCAAAACAGCTGCCAGAGGGATCCCATTACAACATGTCACTTCTCTGCTTAAAACCCTCCCATGGCTCCCTCATCTTAGTCAGAGTCCTTAGACCTATAAGCCTTTCATGAGTGGACCCCTTGTTGACTCTCCATCCTCCTCTCCTAATACTCCCTCAGTTCCATGCTCCAGCCACACTGTTCTCAGCCTTGAGCCCCATCCTACTTCAGGCACTCCACTTAACACTTCACTCCCCACCCCAAAACTTCCTATCCATCCCCCTGCCTGGCATTATTTATCTCCATAACACATATCATGAACATACTGTATGTTCTGCTTATTTACTTCTTGTGTGTCTCCCCTACTGATGTAATCAATTGGTGTCCTATCTGCCTATTGCTGTATCCCCGCAGCTTAAACATTCTAGGCACCTAGTGAATATTTGTTGAGTGAATTAATTCATGGATTCCCTTGGATTATCCCAAGTTCCGTCTGGGTCTTTCAGTGGACCTGACTTTGCAGAAATCACTCTTCTCTGAACTTCACTTGGTCTAGATCATCCTCCCCTGAGTCTCATGGAATTACTTGTCTTCTCTTGAAGAACTTGCTAGAGTTCGGGTGCTCCTCTTCTCTCACTTGATTCTTTCTCCACGGCTCTCTCACTAGTTAGATCCCACTCTATCCATTTGTCTCTTGCCCTTCCTACTTCACTCCCCACTACCTTAGTCTCCATGGCAGAACCAACTCACCCTAACTCAATTCTAGGTGGAATTCTCTACCCTCACCTTGCCTCTCTTGGTAGAGTTCACTGCATTCCATGGTTCAATGCAAATGCCAGCCTTGTCCCTTATAGCATCTTCCCCTCTTCCCTAATATCTCACTTGATAAAGTCCATTGGCTCAATGCAAATGGCCCCTCTGCCCATTATGGTATCTTCCTCTCTCCTCTAAAGTCTCACTTGATAGAGCCCACGGTCTGGTGAGTTACTTTGGATTTGGAGAACTCTCAGCACGCACACATGCTGGGATACTCATTGGCCTCCACACATACCCGACCACCTGGTCCCCTCAGCTTACTTGGTAGCATAACCCATGCTGAGCATGCGGTTGGTGAGGTGCCGGTCGTCCCCAAAAGTACAGTGGGTTCCCAGGAACTTCTGGTTGTACCAGGCCTCAAGAAACTGCTGCAAGAGGTTGTTCCTATATAGGCCTGGGTGAGGGGAGGTGTGAAAGAGTGTCAGTCTCTGCTGTCACCAACATCAACTCCAGTGCTGTTTCCAGCCCCAACCCCATCTCCAGTTCCAACCCCATCCTCAGTCATCATAATCTCAATCTCAGCACTATCTCCAATCCCAACTCCAGCCCCAATCCTGTCCTCAACCTCATATCCACTCCAACTTGCCTGTCATTGAACTATACCCATTGTGACTGCAAACCTGCCCACCCCAGTCTCATCACCAATCCCATATCCATTCTCAGCCCCATCCAAAACCCACTGCAACCTCAAACCTGGCTCCAACTCTGTCTTTGACTCCAAGCTTATCCCATCTTTTTCCCCAGGCCCAGCCCCAATCCCCATCCATATCCTTTCTCCAATCTCACTCCCCACACCAAACTCAGCTCGAACCCAAGCAGCATCCTCACCGCCAACTTCCAGTTTTATCCCATCCCCAGTTCCTGCCCTGCTGCATCTTTGTCCCCAACCCCAGTCACATCCTCAGCCCCATCCGGCTTCCCTTCTCCCTTTCCACTCCATCCACGGCCCTCCCAATCTCTGCCGCTGCTTACCTAGAGGACCGCTGATGCAGGACACACAGTGGAAGTAGCTCTGACAAGCCCGCTCCACATTGAAGGCTACCCAGTATCGCAGGCTGCTTAGGAAGCTGACCCAGGAGTCCAGAGGGTTAAGGATCCGCACGTCCCCACCAACAGCCCCTACCCGGGGGTCCTCGTCCAGGACCTGCACGAGCTCCAGCAGTGCCATGGGGTCCAACCTTGTGTCCGAGTCACAGACCTGTGAGGTGGAAGGGGACAGGATCAGCACAGACCCCTGCATCGGACTGATGATTGAGAGGAGGGCACCAAAGGGTTCAATGCAGCTGGGGCACTCTGCAACCGATCTGAATGCAATTTTGAGATTTTTTTAGTCATTTTCAATGTGCAATCACAGTTTAACATGTACTCCAAGATGCACATCCTTGTATGAACATGAACAATGAGACATATACCATCTCCTCTGGTGTGTGAGTGAGACCCCGACTTGCTACTAAGCAATAGAATATGGCAGAAGTTATGGGATATAACTGCCACGATCATATTACCTAATATGGAAATGGTGAATAGGTTTTGCAATGTAATTAAGTCCCCAAATCTCTTGACTATAAGTTAATCAAAAGGAGATTATCCTGGGTGGGCCTGACCTAATCAGGAGAACCCTTTAAAAGCAGATCTAGAAGTCAGAGAGTCTCCTTGCTGGCCTTGAAGAGGCAAGCTACTGCTACCATGAGTTCTGTGGCTGCAAGAAAATGAATTCTGCCAATGAACAAATACATAAGCTTGAAAGATAACCCCAAGGCTTAAAAAAGACCCAGCTCTAGCTGATACCCTGATTGCAACCAGCTCCAGCTGATACCCTGATTGCAACCTGGTGATATCCTGAAAAAAAGGACCCAGCTGAGCTGTGCTGACTCTTGATTCATAGAAACTATGAGGTAATAAATGTGTTTTGTTCAAGTTGCCAAACATATGGTAACTTGTTATGCAGCAATGGAAAACTAATATAAAGCATTAGAATTGCTACACCAGGCCGGTTGTGTGGCTCATGCCTGTAATCCCAGCACTTTGGGAGGCCAAAGTGGGCAGATAACCTGAGGTCAGGAGTTTGAGACCAGCCTAGCCAACATGGTGAAACCGTGTCTCTACAAAAATATAAGAATTAGCTGGGCATGATGGCAGATGCCTGTATACCAGCTACTGGGGAGGCTGAGGTGGGAGAATCACTTGAACCCAGGAGGCGGAGGTTGCAGTGAACCGAGATTGAACCATTGCACTCCAGCCTGGGCAACAGAGTGAGATTCCATCTCAAAAGATTGCTACACCAAATGGGATGGATGAATGAGTACATAAATGAAATTAGTCTGAATATCGAATACATAGATAGATGGCTGAATGGATGAACAAAAGAATCTCAACACTGAAGGAGGGGAAAGGAAGGAGGGAAGAAGGAAAGAAGAAAGGGAACAAATCTCCACATTTAATAGATAAATGAATGAATAAATGAGCAAATGATCTCCATATTGGATGGATAGATGGGTGTATGAATGAGTGAGTGAAGAAAAGAATTTCTACACTGAATGAAGTAAGGAAGAACTTTTATTTATTTATTTAAGATGGAGTTTTGCTCTTGTTGCCCAGGCTGGAGTGCAATGGTGTGATCTCGGCTCACTGCAACTTCCACCTCCCAGGTTCAAACGATTCTCCTGCCTCAGCCTCCCAAGTAGTTGGGATTACAAGCATGCACCACCACGCCGGGCTAATTTTGTATTTTTGGTAGAGACAGGGTTTCCCTATGTTGGTCAGGCTGGTCTTGAACTCCCAACCTCAGATCAGCCTTCCAAAGTGCTGGGATTACAGGCATGAGCCACCACGCCTGTCCAGGAAGAACTTAATTCTATATTGAATGGATGGAAATGTGGATAGATGGATGGATGCATGAATGAATCTCTATATTGAATGAGTGGATAAATGAATGGAGGAGTGAATGAATGCGTGAAATTAAGAATCTGCCTCCAATGGGTGGATAAACAAAGGAAGAAATGACTCTATACTGAATGTATAAATGAATGAAGGAATGAATATTATCCATATTGCATGGATAGGTGGATGGATGACTGAATGAGTGAGAGTGTCTACACTGAATAAAGAAAGGAAGGACTTATTTTATTTTTTAGATGGAGTCTCGCTCTTGTCGCCCAGGCTGCAGTGCAATGGCACGATCTCAGCTCACTGCAAGCTCCACCTCCCAGTTCAAGAGATTCTCCTGCCTCAGCCTCCCGAGTAGCTGGGATTACAGGCACTCGCCACCACGCCCAGTTAATTTTTGTATTTTTAGTAGAGACAGGGTTTCAAGGGTTGGCCAAGCTAGTCTAGGACTCCTGAGCTCAGGTGATCTGCCCACCTCAGCCTCCCAAAGTGCCCGGCTAGAAAGACTTAATTTTACATTGAATGGATGGATAACTGAATCATTGGATGAATGGATGAATGAACGAATGAATCTATTGAATGGATGGATACATGAATGGATGAGTCAAGAATAAATGAAATTGTCTCTTCCTGGAATGCGTAGGTGAATGAAGAAAGGAAAGAATGCCTCTACATTGAATGGGTAAATGAACGAAGAAATGAACGAATGATCTCCGTATTGGATAAAGGGATAGATGGACGGATGGATGGATGAGTGAAGGAAAGAATCTCTCCACTGCATAGATGAATGAATAAAGAAAGGGAGAGAGTCACTCAAATCTGTACACTGAAGGAAAGACCCCAGGAAAGTGGGATCCGGGTGTTCGAGTCACGAGTGGGCTGAGGGCTCCTCTACTCACCTGCACGTAGTCCACCGAGTCTCCGAGCGCCTTGAAGGCGGTGTACATGACCTCGCGCTTGCCGCCCCAGCGCTGCGCCACGCACACGCACCTGCGAGTCCTCACCAGCGCCTCCACCGCCAGCCGCCCGGGATCCTCCGCCTCCACCTCCCGGTAGGCTCCGGCGCCCACCGCGCCCGCCGCGGGTTCCCAGGGCTGGTGGTAGTTGCCGTCCCACACGTACGTGGCTGGGTCCTCGTCGGCGAAGACCTCGCGGAACATGTCTACCATGTAGAGGTCCTCGGGGCGGTTGCCGTCCACCACCATAAGGACGCGCAGCCGCGCGCGCGGGTACAGCAGGGCGCGGGCGGACACCAGGCACTGGCGCAGGTACGCGGGGTCCTCCTGGTAGGCGGAAATGGTCAGCGCCACGCTGCGCGCCGTGGCTGCATCCAGGCGCCCCCGTGCCGCCGCGCGCCGCGCCGCCGCCG
This sequence comes from Macaca mulatta, assembly GCF_049350105.2. Lineage (NCBI taxonomy): Eukaryota > Metazoa > Chordata > Mammalia > Primates > Cercopithecidae > Macaca > Macaca mulatta. The sequence goes on from NC_133424.1 coordinate 63,924,798, forward strand.
CCACCCGCCGATGCTCCAGGTACGCGAAGAGGCTCTGCGCCAACAGGTGCGCCGAGAGGAAGGCCCCGTAGAGGCCGAAGGCCAGGAGGCCGTAGCGATCGGAGGCCAGCGGCACCCCGGCGGCGTAGGCCCAGGTCATGAGGCCCAGGATGAGCAGGGCGAAGGCGATGGTCAGCACTCTCCGGGCCAGGCCGGAGCAGCGGCGGGCTGCAGGAGTGGGCTTGGGCGCGTCCTGCTGGGAGCGAGAGTGGAAAGGAAGGGGCATGAGTCCCGAGGGCCTCCTCTGAGAGAAGATTACAAAATCCCTTCCTTGCTTCCCTCGTTCCTTTCCCCTTCCCCTCCCCTCCCTTCCCCTTCCCTTTCCTCCCTCTCTCCCTTCCTCCTTCCTTCCTTCTCTTTTTCTCTCTCTCTCTGTGTCTCTCTCTCTCTCTCTCTCTCTTGCTCTCGCGCTCCCTTTCTCTCTCTCTCTCCTTTTGTGTGTTTTTTTTTTTTTTCTTTTGAGACAGGGTCTCATTCCAGCCTAGTGGCACAGTCTGGGCCTACTTCAGCCTCAGCTTCCCAAACTCAGGCTCAGCCTCCTACCTCAGCCTCCCTAATAGCTGGGACTACAAAGCGTGCGCCACAACTCCTGGCTAATTTTTAAATTTTTGGTAGACACGGGGGTCTCCCTACATTACCTAGGCTGGTCTGGAACCCCTGGGCTCAAGTGACATGGCTGCCCCGGCCTCCCTAAGTGCTGGGATTACAGGGATGAGCTACCTCGCCGGACCCAGAATCATTTTCATTAACGAAAATAATTGGGGCAAATAGCTATCTAGGCTTCATGCTGATTAGATTCCTTCTTTTCATTATTATTTATTTATTTTTATAGACAGCGTCTTGCTCTGTCGCCCAGGCTGGGGTGCAGTGGCAGCATCACAGCTCACTGTAGCTTCTAACTTCTAGGCTCTGGTGATCCTCTCACCTCAGCCTCCCAAGTAGCTAGGACCACAAGGCTGGAGTCACAATGCCTTACTAATTAAAAAAAAAAAAAAAAAAATTTAGAGGAGGAGTCTCACTATGCTGCCCAGGCCCCAGTCTCCCAAAGTACTATGAATACAGGCATGAGCCACCAAGCCCAGCCTGATTTTGTTCCTTCCAATACAATTTTTTTCCACGTTTTGAAATCTCTTAAATCCGTGAGGACGATTGCATGCAATGGAGTGTCACAATTTAATTACCAGGGCGTTTCCCTCCTCTTTCTTAGTGGCACATACAATGAGGATTTATCTTCCAATTAAAGGTTTCTTAGGGTTGAGACAGTAATAATAATAACATGTACTAAAAAACCAAAATGCTATGTACCAGTCCCTGCTCTAAGCCTTTAAGATAAACGAATTTATTTTAATCCTTACAACAGCGCTATAAGGTAGGTACTGTTATTATTATCCCCATTCTACAGATGAGGCAGCTGAGTCACACAGAGGTTCAGCATCCTGCCCAAGGTCATCCCTGGAAAGCAGAGGAGCCTGGATTTGAACCTTAGGAATTGAATCACTAAACCTCAACCTTTAGCCCTCGGCAGAGCCCTGGGGGACAGATAGTGCTCGCTGCCACCATACAGGTGGCCAAACTGAGGACTGATTGGCCAGAAGGAGTGACTTGCACAGGGTCAGCAGCCCACGGTGGAGGACTCTTCTTTCTGACTTTCCAGAGGCATAGCCTCGTTCTGCTTTTCCACTGCCCAGCTCCCCAGCAGAACAGGTGCCCCAGTAAATGTTGCTGGAAGAGCCCAGAATCAGAGGAAAGAGTACTTTCCGTGTGCCAGACACTACTGTACAGCAACCTTTATATATATATAGAGTTTTAAAAAATTGAGACAGGGGGCCGGACACTGTGGCTCACACCTGTAATCCCAGCAGTTTGGGAGGCCGAGGCAGGTGGATCACCTGAGGTCAGGAGTTGAAGATTAGCCTGGCTAACATGGTGAAACCAAAATACAAAAATTAGCCAGGCTTGGTGGCACATGACTGTAGTCCCAGCTACTCAGGAGGCTAAGGCAGGAGAATTGCTTGAACCCCTGAGGTGGAGGTTACAGTGAGCTAAGATGGCGCCACTGCACTTCAGCCTGGGTGACAGTGCAAGACTACATCTCAAAATAATAATAATAATAATAATAATAATAATAATAATTGAGACAGGATCTTGCTGTGTTGCTCAGGCTGGTCTTGAACTCCCAGGCTCGAGCGATCCTCCTGCCTTGGCCCCCTAAAGTACTGGGATTATAGGCGTGAGCTACTGCACCCGGTCTCTACAACAACCTTATAGGGCAGGTACCTCTACTATCTTCTGTTACAGATAAGGAAACTGAGACACTGAGAGGCAAATACTTTTACCCAAGGTCACTCAGGTAATAAGCAGTGTTAGAAATAAAACTCAGGCAGTCTGGCTCTGGCATCCCCTCTACGCTAAACTGCCTCCTACGCCACCAGTTCCTGCCTCATAGGCTTACTGTGGGTTATTTAAATGCGTCATTAAGATATAGATCTTTGTGTCCAATACAGGTGTCACCAGCTACATGTGTCTACCAAGCACTTGAAATGCAGCCAGTATCACCGAGGAACTGAGTTTAAAATTTAATTTTAATTTTAATTCATTTAAATTTTAAAAACTCTTACTTGATTCAGTTATTAGAAAACTTTTAAATATGTTTGGAACAAGTTGCATCTATGATGCTCCTTTTGTAACTGTAAATTTTATAAAATCTAAACACAGATTAGGTATTTCCAATGAAAAGGTAGCATCTAAGTGAGAAGCGCAATAAACACACTGGATTTTGAAGCCCAAGTCTGGGGAAAAGAAAGTGAAATAGCTCATTAACATTTATGTATTGATTACATATTGAAATTACCATATCTCATACGTAGCAGGGGTCGGCATGCTAAGACCTGCTACAGCCTGCAGGCTAAGAATTTTTTTTGATATTTTTAGATGGTTTTTAAAAGCCAAAAGAAGAATAATAGTTTGTGGAGCATGAAAAATATGAAATTCAAATTTCAGTGTCCTTAAAGGAAGCTTTATTTGCACACAACCACATTCATTGGTTATACATCATCTGTGGCTGATTCTCCATTTACAACATGGAAGTTGAGTACTTTCAAAAGAGACCAGATGACCCCCAAGAGCCTCAAATATTTAATATTGGGCCCTTTATTAAAAAAAATGTGCTGGCCCCTGACACACTGGGTTAAATAAAAATATATTATTAAAATTAACTTCACCTGTTTGTTTTTACTTTTTGAAATGTGGCCACAAGAACATTTTAAATTAGATATTGTGGTTTTTGTTACATTTCTAGAGGACAAAGCTGAGGTACAGCTTTTAAACTCTCAACATTAAACATTATTCTTTCTTCTCGAATCCCCCTTCTCTCTTCCTTTGCCTCAAACCTGGCCTTGCCTGAGTTCCTAAGGATGGCCCAATTCATGCTAGGGATCCAGAGAGTTGATTCTAGAAACACAGATGAACACACGTGTAGACACGCCCCCCACACGTGAACTCACACGTGATGAGTGACACACAGAATGAAATTACTTGTGTTCTACAGGATGACCCCAGACACCCACTTAGGCCAAACACAGCGACCCCGTGACCCCCACTGACGGCCACACAGGTGAACCTGCAGGCACACACCCCTCCGCAGGCAAAAGCAACACCAGCAAGGGGATGCCCACGTGGCCGCAAACACACAGAGCCCCAACTGAGAGTCTGGGGCAATGGGACACACAGGGAAGATTTCAAGAGAAATAGTAGGTGACTGTCAAGCTGATACTGAACCAGATGAAATTGCTGTTCTTCCAAGTTTTGAGTGGCTCAGTATCGGTGATTTCATTTGGTTCAACTTAATAGCTATTGAACGCATGAAACAGAAATCCATTCCCACGTGCCACAGGCAAATCCAACTCTCTTTCTTACTCAGTCTCTTTCACTTGCTCACTGTCTCACTCCCTCTTTCTGTCTGCCTCCCAGGGAACACAGACATACACAAATTTATAGCAAGATACACAGATACAGAAATACAGACGTGGCACATCTCACCTACATGTACTTGGGATGGCCGCCCACACAGGGCAATATATACACAGACCTGCACACTCAGCCTCACATGCTCACTGTCCCCTACACACATATGGTCACTGTCACGCACATGGATACACACATGAAATCATGTGCACACAGTTCCCCAACACTCGTGGTCACACATATGGCAGTAGTTTCCCCCACATGGCTGTATACACACACACACACACACACACACACACACACAACCTGTGTCATCGCAGTGGGTCTGGCCGGGCACTCTCTTCTCTCCTGCTTGCTCTCCCAGCCTCTCTGTGGCCAGAGAGCTGCAGGGGGGTCATTTGAAGACCAGCACAGGCGGGGGCGGGAGCAAGTGCTGACGTCAGTCAGGCTAAGCTGGGCCAGGGGCTCTGAGGTCACGGCCGGGCAACTCCACCCGCTTCCCGCTATTACTCCCACCCCGCTCAGCCAGACGGGCCTCCCTTCCCAGGCCCCCATGTCTACCCGCGCCCCTCCTCTAGTCCTCTCTGCCATCGCTCCCCCTCCTCTCCCAGCCTCTCTCCTCTATGTCTTCTTCTCTCTTCCTCCCCACTCTTGTCCCTTGTCTCCCCTGATTTTTCTGTTCCACCTTGCTTGCATTTTGGGGGTTCCCCTCATCCCCTATCCCTGTATTTCCCTCCGTCCCTTTCTTTCTCCCCAATCCACTATTTATCCTCATCTCTTTCTTGATACCCTTATCTCTCTCCCCATTACCACATTTCTCCAAGTTTCTGTCTTTCTCTCCATCCCTTTCTTCCTCTCCACTTCTCTTGCCTCCTGTCGCCCTCATTTGTTTCTCTTCTTACTTTAAAGCTCTCCCCACCTCCCCCTTCTCACTTTCCCCAGTCACCCCCGCCCTGCCTCTCCCGCAGCCGCCTCTCCTGTCCCCAGAATCCATCTCTGGGTTGGGCCCCCCAGGGACATGTCTCAGCAACTGGTAGATGGAACGAAACACACACGTGCGTGCTGTGGGTGTGCCTGTGTGTGCGCTGGCCCAAGGCACGGCTGCCTGGAATCGGAGCTGTGAGTGAACGTCTGTCTATTCGGTGCCTAACTGATGTGGGTCTGCGTGTGTGCACCAGGGCCTGGGGTGGAGGGCTGGAGCACTGGGGTTTGTATCCCCAGGGACTCAGGGATGAACACAGAGAGTTGTTGGTCAGCTGCCCCTGGGGATCCAGCCGGGGTCTGTCAGTGCTTTCACCCATCAGGGAAACTGAGTCAGAGGAAGGGTGGAAAAGAGATGCGGGACCTGGGGTGCCCAGACCCGAGCCCCTCAGGACCAGAAGATCTGTGATAAATGTCTGTTTCCATGCCCTTCTTTCTATGAATTTTTAAAAAATTATCTGTATCTAATTCTGTTCTTCTCTTTCCTTCTCTTACTGCGAACTATTGATGTCTCACTTTCTGCCTTGGTAGCTGCCTCTTTTTCTCCCTGCCTATGACTCGGATGACCTTTGGTGTCTGGCAGGGTCCAGCTCCAGGACAGGCTGAAAGACTTGGAGCAGCAGAGAGAAATTCCCCCGTCCTCTCTCTTTGTCTGCCTCTCCCCGAGTCTCTGTTGTTTTGTATCTGTCTCCCCATCTCTGTTTCTCGGTCCATCTATCTGGGTCTCTGCCTCTGTGTATTCCTGTCTGTTTCTCCTCCTCATCTCCCCTCACAACCATTCTCTCTCTGTTTTTACCCAGGAGTGTCTGTCCCTTTGCATTTCTGAGGTCTCCCTGACTTTCCTCTTGTGTGGCTCTCCCTCTTTCTGAGTGACTTTCTCACTGTGTGTCCGTGTGTGTGTCTCTTTCTCTCTGTCTCTCTTTCTCCTTCTATCTCCCTCTCTATCTCTGTCTCTATCCTCCCTCCATCTCTCTGCATCCCCATCTCTTTTCTTTTCTTTCTTTTTTTTTTTTTTTTGAGATGGAGTCTCACTCTGTCACCCAGGCTGGAGCGCAGTGGCATGATCTCGGCTCACTGCAACCTCCGCCTCCCGTGTTCAAGCTATTCTCCTTCCTCAGCCTCCCGAGTAGCTGGAACTACAAGCATGCACCACCACACCCGTATGTTTTTAGTAAAGATGGGGTTTCACTATGTTGGCCAGGCTGGTCTCGAACTCCTGACCTCAAGTGATCCATCTGCCTTGGCCTTCCAAAGTGTTGGGATTACCGGCGTGAGCCACCACACCTATCTCTTTGTGAGACTCTATCTCTGTATGTGTTTCTCTCTCTCTCTCATTCACTGTTTCTCTCCATTTCTCTGTTTGTGCATCTTCGTCTCTCCCTGCAGTTCCATCTCTTCCAGCCTGTCCCGGAGCTCTCCCCTGCCGGACACCAAATCCGCACACCCTGGGCTTTTCCCGAGGAGGATGTGCCAGGCCAAGCCTCTGCCTGGGCCTGGCTGTCAGGGAGAAGGTGCATTCCCAAGGACCCCGAACGCCCCGCCCACCCACCAGGGCGGGCCGGGCTGTGTCTGACGCTGTTGCTGGGAGCCGGGCCGCCTGGTGTCTGGCTGTGTCAGGATGATGGATCCTCAGATGATCTGAGGCCAGCCCAGAGCAGAAGGGGAGGGTGAGTCCTCCGCCCAGTGGGAGGGGGCAGCACAGGCCCTTCCCCAGAAGTGGGGCATTTGGCTGCCCAGCCCCCACCCCGCCCTGCTCGGGTGGAGCAGCTGTATAAAACCAGATGTTTCTAAAACCAGAGTGCAGATGAGGAAGGATAACCAGGGCTTTAATTCTCAAAGCTTCCCTCCTCTGAAACCCAAGAGTCCAGGTTCCCAGCCCCTCCTCCTTCAGACCCGGGAGTCCAGACCCCAGCCCCTCCTCCCTCAGACCCAGGGGCCCAGGCCCCCAGCCCCTCCTCCCTCAGACCCAGGAGCCCAGGCCCCCAGACCCTCTTCCCTCAGACCCAGGAGTCCAGACCCCCAGCCCCACCTCCCTCAGACCCAGGAGTCCAGGCCCCAGCCCCTCCTCCCTCAGACCCAGGAGTCCAGACCCCCAGCCCCTCCTCCCTCAGACCCAGGAGTCCAGGCCCCAGCCCCTCCTCCCTCAGACCCAGGAGCCCAGGCCCCCAGACCCTCTTCCCTCAGACCCAGGAGCCCAGGCCCCCAGACCCTCTTCCCTCAGACCCAGGAGCCCAGACCCCCAGCCCCTCCTCCCTCAGACCCAGGAGTCCCAGGCCCCCAGTCCCTCCTTCCTCAGACCCAGGAGTCCAGACCCCCAGCCCCTCCTCCCTCAGACCCAGGAGTCCAGGCCCCCAGCCCCTCCTCCCTCAGACCCAGGAGTCCAGACCCCCAGCCCCTCCTCCCTCAGACCCAGGAGTCCAGACCCCCAGTCCCTCCTTCCTCAGACCCAGGAGTCCCAGGCCCCCAGTCCCTCCTCCCTCAGACCCAGGAGTCCCAGGCCCCCAGTCCCTCCTTCCTCAGACCCAGGAGTCCCAGGCCCCCAGTCCCTCCTTCCTCAGACCCAGGAGTCCCAGGCCCCCAGTCCCTCCTCCCTCAGACCCAGGAGTCCCAGGCCCCCAGTCCCTCCTTCCTCAGACCCAGGAGTCCAGACCCCCAGCCCCTCCTCCCTCAGACCCAGGAGTCCAGGCCCCCAGCCCCTCCTCCCTCAGACCCAAGAGTCCAGGCCCCCAGCCCCTCCTGCCTCAGACCCAGGAGTCCAGGCCCGCAGGCCCTCCTCCCTCAGACCTAGGAGTCCAGGCCCCCAGCCCCTCCTCCCTCAGACCCAGGAGTCTCAACTCCCAGCTTCCTTCTCCCTTGGACCTACATGTCCAGACCCTAGAATTTCTTGCAGGAAGAGATGACCAAGGCTGGAAGCAGCCCAGACAAGTGCTGAAAGACAGGGAGCAGTGAAGCTGGAAACTCCCACAGGAGGCCGGGGCTGGTGGTGGAGAGACAGGTAGGGACCCCACACCCCTCACTAACACCCGTGGCTCCTGGAAACCCCCGCTCCTGTGGTGGCTGTTCTCCAGTTCCTGCCCTGGGTCCACAGTGGCCTTCCCAGCATTTCAGCCACCATCAGGAAACCTCAGGGTACAGCTTACAGAATACCTGGACGGAAGGAGCACAGGGTGGGAGAGGTAAGGCAAAAATGGAGCAAAGGCAGAGCAGAAAACATTCATTCATTTTAGGGACATCTCCTGAGCCCTGGTGGACGGGGCTGGGCTGGGCGATGCCGGGCACACAGAGATGACTCAGCCCTGGGCCCTGCCCTTGGGGAGATGCCAATCTGGTGGAGAAGACAGCTGTGTAAACAGAGGGCCACAAAACAGTGCAAGGATGCACCAACCCAGCCCAAGAGTCAGGGAGGGCTTCCTGGAGGAGGCGATGCTGGCTGATGAGGAGTTAGCCATGGTCAGGGTGGGGGTGGAAGGTGGGGCTAGAAAGGGGCATCCAAGGCAAGAAATGGTGTGACCAGTCAAAAAAGTAAGGGCAGATTGATGCTGTGAAGCACAGTGGGTGAAACAAGGGTGTGGGGGGTTGAGGGTCCCTAGTGAGGTCCACCCATTTGGGTTTAAAAAAATTTTTTTGGCCAGGCACAGTGGCTCATGCCTGTAATCCCAGCACTTTGGGAGGCCAAGGCAGGCAGATCACTTGAGGTCAGGAGTTTGAGACCAGCCTGTCCCAAATGGTGAAACCCCATCTATACTAAAAATACAAAAGTTAGTCGGGTGTGGTGGCATGCACCTGTAATCCCAGCTACTCAGGAGACTGAGGTGGGAGAGTCACTTGAACGAGAGGCGGAGGTTGTAGTGAGCCAATATTGCACCACTGCACTCCGGCCTCCCGTCTCAAAAAAAATTTTTTTTAACTAAGTAACAATTATACATATTTATGATATACAGCATGACATTTGCTATATATATAATCGATTGTGAAATGGCTAAGTCAAGCATGCAACATATTTAACGCATGCAACATGTTGGGTTTTGAATGCAGGAGTCAGAGGCTAGGACTGCTCTGGTGGCACTGGGGAGCCATGGAAGGGCTGTGAGCAAGGGAGGGGCAGGATCAGCTCTTGGTCTGAGCAAGGGCTAAACTGGAGGGAGAGACAGGGGCTCTGGGCCAGGATGAGTCGCTGGGTGGTGGGGTTGCATCAGAGATCCCTGGGGCTTTTCCAGGGTAGAGAGGAAGTGTGAGTAAGGTTGGGCAGAGGTGCAGGACCCCGAGGATCCAGGACCAAGAAGACTGGGAGATGGACACAGACATGGCGGGCTAACTTGCCAAACCCCTAACCTCAGCTAGTTCTGGTTACAGGTGCTCTTCCCTTTGCTCCATCTCAGGCAGGTACCTCCTGGGGAACCAGTGAGGGCAAGGGGCCCCTGGGCAGTAACCTGAAGAGATCCTTGTTTTATTAAATGCTTGAATCCAGGTAGACGGTTTCTTTGCTAGGTGTCCTGGGTTGGGAAGGGAAATGCACATTGCGGGGATCTAGATAACTAGAGACGGAGGAGAAAAGGAGGTAGGGAGAGGGAGCAAAGACAGAAGCTGGCTCCCGTGACCATATTCAACAGCAAAACCTGCCCTACCCCTGGATTCCTGACCCACTTTACTCTCCTCTGCTTTCTCTTTTTCTTTTTCCCCATAGCATTGATCCCCTTCCTATATAACGTGTAACTTGCATAAGGTACGTTTGGTATCGTTTTTGTACAATGTGTGTCTTCCTGGTTCGAATGCAAGCTCTAGACAGGCAGCTGTCTTTATCTGATTTGTTCATGGCTCATTCCTCAGCGCCTGGACCTGTGTCTAGTACCTGGTAGGTGCTCAACAAATATGTGTTGAACAAATGTGTGAGGTCGGGATAGAAAGTCAGATTGGTGGATGGAGAGGGGAAAGAAAAAGGAGAGCAGCCAGGCACGGTGGCTCACGCCTGTAATCACAGCACTTTGGGAGGCCAAGGCAGGTGGATCACTTGAGGTCAGGAGTTCGAGACTAGCCTGGCCAACATGGTGAAGCCCCGTCTCTACTAAAAATACAAAAATTAGGCAGGCGTGGTGGTGCACGCCTGCAGTCCCAGCTACTCAGGAGGCTGAGGCAGGAGAATCGCTTGAACCCAGGAGGTGGAGTTTGCAGTGAGCCAAGATCACGCCACTGCACTCCAGCCTAGGCAACAAAGTGACTTTGGGGGAAAAAAAAATGAAGAGGAAGGGAGGAGGGGAAGGAGAGATGAAGGAAGAAGGAGGAAGGAGAGGAGGAGGGAGGGAAAGAGAGGAGGAGGGAGGGAAAGAGAGAAGGAGGGGGAGGAAGGTCAGAAGAGGAGGAGAATGGAGGAAGGAGAGAGAGAAGGAAGGATAGGGAAGAGGGGGAGGAGAGAAGTTGGGGAGAGAGGGCCCAGCAGCTGGGACCCCCACCCCACCCCTACATAATAGTTCTATGGGCACCACTCAGAGTGGCCCGTCCTGGGAGGATGCGTTGAGGAGCTCCGGGGAGATGGGACCTTAGACAAAAAAGACTCCAGCATCAGCACAGACCCCAAGTCTGGAAAGAGACTGCCTCTGGACTTCCAGGAACTCAGAGCCCTGGATGGGCTAGAGTTAGACGGAACCTTTCCTCCCCCACACGCATATTCTGGGAAACCCCTAGGCTTCCATGATTCCGCTGAAATCCAGGGAGGGAGGGAGCCTAGCCAGCAATGATGACTGTACGTCCACCTTCTGCCTCTAGCCAGTGCCTCTGTGAGAAACTGTAGAACTTCCAGAGCTGGGAGGAGGGAGAGAAAGGCCTGGAGGAGGAGGGCCCTGCCTGTATCCAGTGGAAGGCACTTTCTACCCCGGCACCCACCACCTCTCCTGCCCCTTTCCCTGGAGAGAAACAGAGACAGTAAGAGCCCAACAGAGGAAGAGGGAGGGAGGCGCTTCCTTTTGCAAAAGCTGTTTATCCTCTCCAGGGAAGCAAGACAGGAGGAGACTCATTTTCCAGATAGGGAAACTGAGGTAAAAGAAGAGTCGTTTCCTGGGACAAGTGATACAGCACACAGGCAGCGTGGCTGGGTAACAGAAAACAGGCATTAGGCATTAAATCACTAGACTATACCCTGCCAGTCACAGAGGAAGGAGGAACTAGGGGCTTAGACTAAGATCTGAGAGCCTGGATTCCTGGGTCTGAGGGAGGAGTGGCTGGGGTCTGAACTCCCTGGTCTGAGGAAGGAGGGGCTGGACCTGGACTCCCAGGACTAAGGGAGGAGGGGCTGGACCTGGACTTCTGGATCTGAGGGAGGATGGACTGGGGCCCTAGACTCTGCATGCGGGGCTTAAAACCTAGATGACGGTGCAACAAACCACCATCGCACATGTATACCCACGTAACAGACCTGCACATTCTGCCCATGCATCCCAGAACTTAAAGTAAAAATTGATTTGATGCATTTTAGGGAGAAAGGAGTTACAGGCAAAGTCGTAAATCAATACATGGAAGACATACATTGGTTTGGCCTGAAAATGCAGGATATCTTGAAGAGGAGCGGGCTTACAGGTTACAGATGGATTCAGGGATTCTTTGGTTCGCAGTTGGTTAAAGGAGTAAGGGTCTGCTTAAAACCTGGAGTCTGCAGAAAAGAATGTTTTACGATAAGGATGCAGTGTAGCAAGATTGATGGCCCTTAGAAGTGACTTAACACTTGCCTTAGGTCTTGTATGTAATTTGGTATGTTATCATCACAAAGAGTGTTTTGTCAATCTTATTTTACCTATAATGCTGGTCTTCTGTCGTTTCTAAACTCCAAAAGGGAAGGGATATAAGAAGGCGTGTCCCACCCGCCTTCAAGTCACGGCCAGGAACTCAGTTTTTAGGTTTCTCTGGGATCCCTTTGGCTAAGAAAGGGTCTTGTTGAGTCAGTGTGGTGGTGGTAAGGTAGTCGGAGGGAGGGCCTTAGGATTTTATTTTTATTTTATAGCATGATTGATTAAATCATTGGCCACTGGTGGTTAGTCAATCTCCAGCCCCTCTCCCCTCTTGGAATTTGGGGCATGAGGCTAAAAATTCCACTGGGATCACAGGGTTCGTCTCTCTGGCAACCATCCCAGATCTGCCCAGATCTGCCTCGTTAGTATAAACTCAGGTGTGACTGATAGGGGCTAATTATGAATAACAAAATGTGCTTTTCTCACCTCCTCACTCAGGAAGTTACGAGAATTTTAGGAGCTCTGTGCTAGAAATTAGGGGCAGAAAACAAATATATATTTATTGATTTTTAGACAAGTTTTCACTGTGTGGTCCAGGCTGGAATGCAGTGGTGCAGTCACTGTTCACTGCAGCCTCGACCTCCTTGGGGATTAAGATTTCAACAATGAAGTTGAGGGGACCCGAACACTTATTCCATCACAGTTAGTGACCTGTTCTTGGCATGGAGCCATTTCATTCCTCTGAGCCTCTCTTTTTTCATCTGTAAAATGGGACTGTCTCAATTTGTCCTTCATAGGAGAGCCCTCAAGGTTAAGAGAGAGAGAGTCTGTCTGGCACATTGGAATATGAGGTGAGTTTAGCCATTCCTGAAAGAGTAGAGGCTGAAGGTCTCCAAGACTAACGCAGGTGGTAACAGGAGGATGCTTCCCTGGATACACCACCCCTTCACCCTCCCTGGATACCCCACCTCTCCTCTGAGGAGTAAGCCAGGTTGGAGCTGGGAGGAGCCCACACTCTGTCATGAGACACCCCTGGGTTCCAAGGCAGGCAGCCTTGTGCAAGCTACCTCCTGACTCTGAGCCTCCCCCTCCACCTTAGCCACCTGCAGACAAGGAGAACCCTTCCCCATGTTGATGCAGGGAGTAGAACTCTGTTTGGCATCCACTTAATCCCTGGGCCCCAGCTTCCTAGTCACTCAAGCTTGGGGCGAATAGACCCTCTAACCTGGGCCATAGCAGAAAGCTCCAAACAGTTTGGTGAGCAGCCACACTGTGCAACACAGAGAGTGTGTCATCAAAGGGGCACGCCTGTGGGCTCCAGATAGAGGACACAGAGCTGCAGAAGTCCAGTGGCCCCTTTCTGTGAGCTGGGCTGCAGGCACCCGCAGTCCAGAGGCTCAAAACCACAATGCTGTCATTCCCAGTGAATGCTGTAAGACGAAGAGGAAGTAACGCGGCCGTGGTTTCCCATGAGGGGATTACTTGAGAGGATGTCCTAACCCCCAGAAGCTGTGACCGTAACATTATTTGGAAAGAGGGGTTTTGCAAATGTTTTAAAGTTAAGAATTTCAAGATTTGAGCATATCCTAGATTTAAGGTCGGCCCCAAATGCCATGGCAGGTGTTTATGAGTGAGGCAGAGGAAGGTAGACGCCAAACACAGAGAAGAAGGTGATGTGAAGACGGGGGCAGAGATTGCAGTAGTGATGCACCCACAAGCCAAATGTATTAGTTTTCTAAGGCTTCTGTAATAACAAAGTACATCTGTCCCTCGGTGTCCTTGGTTCCACATGCAGTGGGGTTGATGGGTGACCCCCAAAAGATACATCTAAGCCCTAACCTGCGGAACCTAAGGATGTGACCTTATTTGGATACAGGGTTTTAAGAGCTTTTGCAGGTGTCATGAAGTTAAGGATTTTGAGATGAGATCTGGCTTTTCAATCCTGATACCATCCTGGCCAACACCCTTCTGGTCCTTGTGATAATTTCCATTTTCCAAATGTTGAGAGAGAACACAGAGATGAAGGAAGCTGCCCCAAAGCACATGAGACACAGCCTCTGCTATCAGCTCTTGTCATCGTATGTTCAATCATTCTGCAAAACTGGTCCATGGACTCCAAAGCATCCACATCATCTGTGTGCATTTGCTAAACATGATGACTACTGGTCTTCACTGTCATTTCTTCAGATTTTGTGAGCTCAGGGCTGTGGAAATGATTTAAACAAACACCCCAGGTAATTCTTACATACAGTTTGAGAACCATCTGATTAGGAGGGGAAAAAAAACGCCTCCCAAAGTGAAATAATAAGACTGAATGCCTGTAATCCCAGCACTTTGGGAGGCAGAGGTGGGAGCCCCAGGGGGTTCGAGAGCAGCCTGGCAACACGGTGAGACCTTGTCACTACAAAAAATTTTAAAATTAGCTGGATGTGGTGGCGTACGCTTACGGTTCCAGTTACTTGAAGGGCTGAGGTGGGAGGATCACTTGAGCCCAGGAGATCGAGGTGGCAGTGAGCTATGATTGTACCACTGCACTGCAGCCTGGGTGACAGAGGGAGACCCTGCATCAAAAAGATAAAGAAAGTGATGCAGAGACATAGGCGGAGATTGGAGTGATGTATCACAAGCTAAGTGTACTAGTTTTCTAGACTTCTGTAATAAAAAATACAGCTGCCCCTCAGTATTCTCTGGGGATTGCTTCCAAGACCCTGTGGATACTAAAATGCACAGATGAGTTCAAGACACTTCCATAAAATGGTGCGGTATTTGCACATAACCTATGCACATCCTCCCATAGACTTTATTTTTATTTATTTATTATTATTATTTGTTTCAGATGGAGTCTTGCTGTGTCACTCAGGCTGGAGTGCAGTGGCGCAATCTCAGCTCTGTCCGCCGGGTTCAAGTGATTCTCCTGCCTCAGTCTCCTGAGAAGCTGGGATTACAGGCACCTGCCACCATACCCGGTTATTTTTTGTGTTTTTAGTAGAGATGGGATTTTGCTATGTTGGCCAGGCTGGTCTCAAACTCCTGACCTCAAGTGATCTGCCTGCCTCGGCCTCCCAAAGTGCTCCCATATACTTTAAACCATCTCTAGCTTACTTATGATACCTAATACAAAGTGAATGAGAGGTAGTTGTTTTTTTTTAAAATTTGTATTATTTTTTATTACTTTTTTCAAATATTTTCTATTCGTGATTGGTTGAATCCTTACACGTAGAAACCACAAGTATAAAGGGCCGGCTGTGACACAAACTCAGATTAAACAACAGAAATTTACTCTCTCAAAGTTTTGCCAGCTAGAAGTCCAGGATCAGGATGTTCCAGCAGGCTTGGTTTCTTCTGAGAGTTGTGAGACGGAATCTATCCTATGCCTCTTGCCTAGATTCTGGTGCTTTTTTTTTTCTTTCTTTCTTTGAGACAGGTTCTTTCTGTGCTGCGCAAGATGGAGTATAGTCGGCTCACCGCCCACTAGCCTCTGAGCCAGTGAACTGACCCACTCGCAATCAGCTCTTTGCAACTTCTGCCTCTCAGTCATTAGCCGACCTCCCATCTCAGTCTCCCAAATAGCTGGGACTACAGGCGCAGGCCACCATGCTCAGCTAATTAACATTTTTTTTTTTGGTAGAGATGAAGTCTCATTACATTGCAGGCTAGCCTTGAACTGCTGGGCTCAAGCAATCTTCCCGCCTCAGCCTCCCAAGTAGCTGGGACTACAGGTGGGAGACACCTCACCTGGTTAGCTTGTTTTTTATTTTTATTTTTATTTATTTATTTATTTTTGAGAGGAAGTCTCGCTCTGTTGCCCAGGCTGGAGTACAGTGGCTCAATCTCGGCTCACTGTAACCTCCACTTCCCGGATTCAAGCCATTCTCCTGCCTCAGCCTCCTGAGTAGCTGAGATTACAGGCACACGCCACCACACCCAGCTAATTTTTGTATTTTTAGTAGAGACGGGGTTTCTCCATGTTGACCAGGCTGGTCTCGAACTCCTGACCTCTGTTGATCGGCCTGTCTCGGCCTCCCAAAGTGCTGGGAGTACAGGCGTGAGCCACAGTGCCCAGCCTATTTTTATTTTTTAGACAGGGTGTTGGTCTGTCACCCAGGCTGGAGTACAGTGGTGTGATCATAGCTTACCACAACCTGGAACTCCTGGGCTCAAGTGATCCTCCTGCCTCAGCCTCCCAAGTAGCTGGGACCATAGGTGTGCACCACCTCACCCTGCTCACTTTTTAATATTTTGTAAGGATGGGATCTTGCTATGTTGCCCAGGTTGGCCTCAAACTCCTGGGCTCAAGCAGTCCTCCTACCTCAGCCTCCCAAAGTGCTGAGATTACAAGCATGAGCCACTGTGCTTGACTGCTTCTGGTGCCTGACAATGACAATCTTTGGTGATTTGCTGACAGTCTGTGGCGTTCCTTGGCTTGTGGAAGCATCACTGCCACCTCTGCCTCCCTCATCACATGGTGTTCTTCCCATGTGAGCGTCTGCGTCCAAATTTCCCTTTTTCGTAAGGACACCAGTCATGTTGGACTATGGGTCCACCCTAGTCCAGTATGACCTCATCTTAACTTAAATAATTACATCTGCCATGATCCAGTATCCAAATAAGGACATGTTCCGAGGGGCTGAGGGTTAGGACTTCAATGTAGGAATGGAGGCTGTGGGGAGGACAAAATTACATCCTTAACACCAAGGAATGTTAAGGGTGGCAGCCGCCACCGGGAGCTAGGAGAGAGGCGTGGAAGGGAGTCTCCCCCAGAGCCTCCAAAAGGAGCCAACCCTGCCGATGCTTTAATTTCAGACTTCTGGCCTCCAGTACTGTGAGACAGTCCATTTCTGTGGTTTGAAGTCACTTGGTTTGTGGTAATGAGTTACAGCACCCTAACAAACTAACAAGCCAGCCCAGTGCAGGGCACATGTGGAGCGTATGATGAACAAGCTCCCATCTGTGCCCTGGGGAGGCTCATGCATGCTCTTCTAAGGTACATACGATCGAGCGGATCACTAGGGGAGCATTTCCTCTCCCCTAACCCCAGGTGCAGGGACTTCAGAGTAATGCCTACTAAATGACCCCCTACCTCTGTTGCTTGACAAAGGGAGGTGCAAGGGGGATAAAAGACTGTGAGGATGGGAGAGGGTGGGTCACACAGGAAGTGTCACGTCACTGTGGTTGCAGAGGACAGAGGAAACAACCCTGTCTCCAGCAGGTGGAAATGGTCATAATGTTAATGGTGGCCATGATGTATATGTTTTTATTTTATTTTACTTTGAGACAGGGTCTTGCTCTTACTGCCCAGGCTAGAGTTCATTGGCATGATCATGACTCACTGCAGCCTCGACCTCCCAGGCCCAGCCTCGATCCTCCTGCCTCAGCCTCCTGAGTCGCTGGGACTACAAGTGTGCGCCACCAATCCTGACTGCTTTTTGTGTTTTTTATTTTTTTATTTCTGTAGAGACACGGCTTCACCATGTTGCCCAGGCTGGTCTGGAACTCCTGGGCTCAAGTGATCCGCCTGCTTTGGCCTGAAGTGTTGGGGTTACAGGCATGAGCCACTGTGCCTGGCCAGCCGTGATACAGATGCTCAGCTCTGTGCTTCCTGTCTCATCTTCATGAGCTCCAGCCAAAAGATTCCCTCAGGTAGCTATTACTGCTCCCATGTTAAAAAAGAGAAAATTGACATTCAAAGAGGGAAATGACTTGTCTGAGATCACACAAGTAGTGACAGCTGGGATCTGAACACGACTACATTGTGATGTGCCGATAAATGTTTAACAACTGGCTCTCCAAAGGGAAAAATGTATGTCTGTGTATAAACACATATGTTTACAATAAATTTTGTAATTGTACTGATTATAAAGGATATGTACCACACACTTTACAAAGAATAATAATATAATCGAAAATTCTCTTTTTTGTAAATACCACACAATTATAACTTCAGGGTGACTTGCTATTTCTTGCAAAATCCAGTACCAGTTTTTATTTTTTGGGGGCTGGAGTCTCGCTCTGTTGCCCAGGCAACTTGTTAGGATGGTCTCTATTCTTAATGTCTAAATTCTACAAGAGGGATTTTTTTCCCCCATAGAGGCACCATTCAGGGTGAGCTGGATATTGTTAGGATTTGGGAGCCAACAGGGGCTATCATTTATTCTTGTTCTTTGACCCCATCATAGGCCATTGCCTCTTCTCTGTTTGCTGGTTCATGCAAGACCAGGAGCTCCCCCAGTAAGTGATCTGAAGGGTAATACCCATCCCCCGCAAGTCATGTCTCTCCCCATCCTCTTGCTCAGCCTCAGTCACAGGAACCACCCTGTGGTTGATTCATCCTGACGATTATTTGAGGTAGCTTAGGAATGGATGGTTGAGTTGTGAGTTGTCGAAACTCAGTCAAACTGGCTCAAGTTAAACCTGCTTGCTGGAAGAACACAAGGGAATTTAAAGGAAGCCAACTGCAGACAGTGTGTCTAGACCTTAGAGGAACCAGAACATTATCTGGTAGCTTCTCTCCCCGCCACCCTTGCAATCTGGGGCTGCATCATCTCTCACTTCCTCTCTGTTCAAATCCTCTGCTCCGTTCTCTCTCTGTGACTCTTTCTAGCAAATGATCCAGCTGGAGGGTGTTCTGGAGATTCTGCAAATTTGCAGTTGGTGTCAGAAGCGAGGGTGGTCTCGGACGGAGGCGGTGCCCCTAACTTTGTAGCAGGGCCCTATTTTACTGCACTCTCCTTCTGGGCCTCAGTTTCTCCATGTGTCAACATAGGAAGAACTCGCTGACTTCCTGGAGTTGGTGACCTAAGGGGTTCCTGGATTTGCAAGTATCCTGGTTAATTATAAAAGAGGTACAGAAGCAAAAAGTTTAGTTAAACCATCCTTTATTGAACCCTTTTGTATGCAGGGGGAAGGCAAGGATAACACAATGCCCTCCAGAAGCTCTGGGGTCAGTGGTATAGGTTAAATAAATGCATTGGATGCTGATGAGTAAAGCTTGCAGAGCTTCATGGGGGGTGTGCAGAAAAAACCATCATGGGAGTCCAGAGATGAGCTAGATTCCCAAGGACCACATCATGTCATCAAAACTCAGGAATCTCCCCTTGCACTGGAATGAAATCAGCCCTCATCACCCAGCTCCTCACCCAAAGACAGGTTCTGCTGTAGGTTAACTTTGGATGCTCCAGGCCACTCCTTCATCTCTCTTCTTTCCATTCATTCTCCTTTTCTCTTCTGTTTCTTGTTTATAATAAAATGATGGCTGGGCGCGGTGGCTCATGCCTGTAATCCCAACACTCTGGGAGGCTGAGGTGGGCAGGTCATCTGAGGTAGGGAGTTTGAGACCAGCCTGACCAACATGGAGAAACTCTGTCTCTACTAAAAATACAAAATGAGTCGGGTGTGATGCATGCCTGTAATCCCAGCTACTCTGGAGGCTGAGGCAGGCGAATCGCTTTAACCCTGTAGGTGGAGGTTGCAGGGAGCCGAGATCACGCCATTGCACTCTAACTTGGGCAACAAGAGTGAAACTCTGTCTTAAAATAAAATAAAATAAAATAAAAAAGATGTCTGTAATGGTAATTAAATGATTGCTTCAAGAGCTGGCAACAGAAATCTTCTTGATGGGGTGCTGTGGCTCACACCTGTAGTCCCAGCAGTTTGGGAGGCCGAGGCAGGCGGATCACAAGGTCAGGAATTCAAAACCAGCCTGGCCAATATGGCAAAACCCTGTCTCTACTAAAAATACAAAAAATTTAGCTGGGCATGGTGGCGTGTGCCTGTAGTCCCAGCTACCCTGGAGGCTGAGGCAGGAGAATCACTTGAACCCAGGAGGCAGAGGTTGCAGTGAGCTGAGATCGTGCCACTGCACTCCAGCCTGGGTGACAGAGTGATACTCTGCCTCAAAAAAAAAAAAGAGCTGGCACCAGAAATCTTCTTAAGGAGGATGCTATTATTGATAAATGACTTGAGTTGGGAAAGGAGACCTGAGGGATAGAGTCAGAGTCAAGAGTAGGATGGCTAAATTTCTCCGCGTTTAAAAAAAAAAAAAAAGAAATCTGAAGGTGAGGAGATAGGAGGGAGGGTGGACTTTTAAAAGGATGTCTTAAGTTCAACGGAAAGCTTTCATGTTTGTCTGTTGCTGGCCAGTTGCCTATTCTCACATTGCCAAGCTTCTTTCTGTAAAGCGTGTTTCATATTTAAATACCTTGTGCAGGTAGCTTTTCAGGAAATTGAGGGAAATGTCTTGAGTTCCTCTCTGGGTTAATTTCATTCAGGGCAGCAACCACCAGACATTGTATGAATTGGACTAACTCAGTTGAAGCAAGACTTAGAGCCACAGGTAAAAACATAGGCTCTGGGGGCCCTCCCTTGTGGGGAGGACAATCTGTTTCCCAAAATTTATGATGTAAAAGATTAGGCAATCAGGTAGACCTCAAGGGGATGAGGGGTCTCCAACTGACATCTCCATAACTTTATATTTTTACTGAGTTGTTGATCAATAAAGGCTGAGGACTTTATATAAAGTATCTTCTTTTTTTTTTTTTGAGCCGGAGTCTCACTCTGTCACCCAGGCTGGAGTGCAGTGGCGTTTTCTTGGCTCACTACAGCCTCTGCCTTCCGGGTTCAAGTGATTTTCCTGCCTCAGTCTCCTGAATAGCTGGGATTACAGGAGCCTGCCACTACGCCCAGCTAATTTTTGTATTTTTAGTAGAGACAGGGTTTCACCATGTTGGCCAGGCTGTTCTTGAACTCCTGACCTCTGGTGATCTGCCTGCCTCGGCCTCCCAAAGTGCTGGGATTACAGGTGTGAGCCACAGGACTTGGCATATATGAAGTATTTTCTTGTATATCTTGCCTGATTTTAGCCATACTCTTTCACACTTCTCCCTCCTCCTTCATTTACCTAGGATGACTACATAATTTATTTTTCATAGCAGGGCACTTTTCAGAATGGAAGTGGACACTACTCAGCATTATGCCAGAATGAGGGTATCGTTCACTACTCATAATTCAGGACTAATCATAATGGGTATATTCGGGTTCATTTCAGGCAAACTAGGATGCAGATGACAGCTTCTTCCTATCATTTCCCATCCTGACCACCCAAAGCTGAGGTCCAAAATCAAAAAAGAAGTCAATAATAAACTCATATCTGTTTATTCTCCCGAAATCAGGGGACATAAAGGCTTTTTTTCTGATGAGTGGGTAACCCCAAAATAAGCAGGAAATGCCTGTGGCTCAGCCTAACCCAAGGTGAGACAAAGCTGGAGCTGGGAGCTCGAAAGTGTCCCCAGCTCCCTCCTCACTTCGCCTGTAACTGCACCTCTGCAGAAGGTAAAGTAGAATTGGTAGCTGTGTCACTGGTTTGGGCTGAGTCCTCGGTTAGGGCCCTCTCCAGACTGGTGGGCAGAGAGTGGATCAGCCTCTCCCGGAAGTCCTGGCCCATGAAGACATAGAGCATCGGGTTGAGGCAGCTGTTGAAGAAGGCCAGGGCACTTGTCACATCCACTGCAATTCTAAGTTCTTTGGACAGGCCTTGTAATATGTTATGGAGTCTGACTGTGGCTATGAAGGCCACCACCTGATATGGGAACCAGCAGAGAAAAAAGGCAGCTACGACAAAGGAGAGGACCTGCAAGGGACGACTGGACTTAATTAAGCCTTGCTTGTGGATCTTGGTGGCAATAAGCCCATAACTGACAACGACGATGGACATGGGCACGCTGAAGCCAATGATGAACCGGATGATGCCTCTCACCGTCAACATGGCAATGGTCACCTTCATTTTCTCCACAGGGTCATTGGTCCAGGGTGAAAAGTCAAAAGTGCAGGCTACTGTCCCTGGCCCGAGTTTACCAGGTACTGTAGTCACACGAATGATAACTGGCAATGTGAGGAGCAGAGCCATCACCCAGGGCCCGATGATCACCTTCTTGGCCAGGCTCACGGTGCGGTGGTTCTGGGTCCAGACTGGATGCAGGACACAAATACAGCGGTCCAGAGCAATGAGGGCGATCAGGAAGACACTTCCAAACAAATTGATATCCACTATGCTAAAGATGAATTTGCACAGGAACCAACCGAAAGGCCAATGTCCTCTCATGACCTTCACGACCACTAAGAACGGCAAAGTGGAGGTGAAACAGAAGTCAGCCACAGCCAGGTTCAGGTAACTGATGGTGGTGACTGTGTGTCTCATCCGGAATCCAGCCACCCAGATCACAAGCCCGTTGCCCAGGACCCCGAGGACAAAGGTGACTGCAAATACCAGATAAGTGAAGATATCCAGGAAGAGATAGCCAGCAGCTATAGCAGGTGGCCCTCCAGAGATGTTCGTGGGGAGAGAGGAATTTGTCTCCATTTTGTCCACTCCTGAAATAGTGCAGTCATGGTCATTCCTCAGTTATGATCCTCCGCACCATTTCCCCATCCCCTCATTTCTGCCCCTGCCAGTTTTCCCACTGATAGCTTTCTCACCTTCCC
Source organism: Macaca mulatta (assembly GCF_049350105.2). Classification (NCBI taxonomy): domain Eukaryota; kingdom Metazoa; phylum Chordata; class Mammalia; order Primates; family Cercopithecidae; genus Macaca; species Macaca mulatta. The sequence goes on from NC_133424.1 coordinate 63,946,973, forward strand.
CTAGAGCTCCCACAACAGCTGGAACATCTTCACCACTGTCCCTTACACATGTCCACATGTATACATTGGCAATCTTTTATTGTACCTGTTAGGCAAGATTACATCTTTTCTTTCTTTCTTTCTTTCTCTTTCCTTCCTTCCTTCCTTCCTTCCTTCCTTCCTTCCTTCCTTCCTTCCTTCCTTCCTTCCTTCCTTCCTTCCTTTCTTTCTTTCTTTCTTTCTTTCTTTCTTTCTTTCCTTCCTTCCTTCCTTCCTTCCTTCCTTCCTTCCTTCCTTCCTTCCTTTCTTTCTTTCTTTCTTTCTTTCTTTCTTTCTTTCTTTCTTTCTTTCTTTCTTCTTTTTTTCTTTCTTTCCTTCTTTCTTTTTCTTTTTTTTTTTTTGTGATGGAATATTGCTCTGTCATCCAGGCTGGAGTGCAGTGGCATGATCTCTCACTGCAACCTCTGCCTCCTGGGTTCAAGCGATTCTCCTGCCTCAGTGTCCCGAGTAGCTGGGACTACAGGTGTGCACCACCCCACACCCGGCTAATTTTTGTATATTTAGTAGAAGTGGGGTTTTGCCATGTTGGCCAGGCTGGTCTTGAACTGCCGACCTCAGGTGATCCACCTGCCGCAGCCTCCCAAAGTGCCGGGATTATAGACCTGAGCCACCGTGCGTGGCCAAGATTGCATCTTATGACACATCCTCATAATTGCTAACCTGCGAGCCCCTACCAGGGAGATTAAATGGCTAAGGAAATAGGGTCCTTGACCTCCAAGAGGAGAATATGGGGCCAAAGATGTACAGAGAAAACATGTATTCAAACAAAAATGTTCATAGAGACACTCCTCACTATAGCCAAAAGGTAGAAACAACCCAGATGTCCATCAACAGATGAATAGATAAACAAAATGTGGTTTATCCATCCAATGGAATATTATTCAGCCATAAGAAAGAATGAAGCACTGATATACGCTACAATGTGGATGAACCTTGAAAACATGACGCTAAACAAAAGAGGGCTGGGTGTGGTGGCTCACGCCTGTCATCCCAGAGCTTTGGGAAGCTGAGGTAGGAGGATTGCTTGAGCTCAGGAGTTCATGATCAGCCTGAGTCACATAGCAAGATCCTCATCTCTACAAAACAAAAAAATTAAATCAAATTAAATTAGCTGGATGCGGTGGCACACACCTGTAGTCCTAGCTACTCAGGAGGGTGAGATGGGAGGCTCATTTGAGCCCAGGAATTCAAGGTTAACAGTGTGCTATGATTGAGCCACTGCACTCCAGCCTGGGCAACAAAGCGAGACCCTGTCTCTAAAATGAAAGAAAAAAGAAAGGAAGGAAAGAAGGAAGAAAGGAAAGAAAGAAGGAAGGAAGGAGAGAAGGAAGGAAGACAACACCAGTCACATATTGTATGATTCCACTTGCATGAAATATCCAGAGTAGCCAAACTCACAGAGACGGAATGTGGATTAGTGATTGCCAGGGACTAGGGAAAGTAGGAGGTGGGGAATTATTGCTTAATGCTTATGCAGTTTTTGTTTGGTGTGATAAAAAAGTTCTGGAACTAGATAATGGTTATGGTTGCAGCACACTGTAAATGTACTTAATGCCATTGAATTGTACATTTAAATGATTAACTTTTTTGTTGTTGTTTGAGATGTGGTCTTGTTCTGTCGCCCAGGCTAGAGTGCAGTGGTGCAATCTTGGCTGACTGCAACCTCCACCTCCCGTGTTTAAGTGATTCTCCTGCCTCAGGCTCCTGAGTAGCTGGAATTACAGGCACTTGCCACCATGCCTGGTTAATTTTTATATTTTTGTAGAGATGGGTTTTCACCATGTTGGTCAGCCTAGTCTCAAACTCCTTGACCTCAGGTGATCTGCCCACCTTGGCCTGCCAAAGTGCTGAGATTATAGGGGTGAGCCACTGTGCCCAGCCTAAAATGCTTAACTTTTTGTTATGTGTATTTTACCATCAATTTAATAAAGAAAAAATAACAATGTATGATATCAGAAAATCAGTGGGTGACAGCTACAGTGACCTAGTGTCACACAAACGTGGACTAAGACTTTCTCTCACCCATGACTTTGCATAAGAACTATAAGATATGCAACTTCTTGGCCGGGCCCAGTGGCTCACGCCTGTAATCTCAGTACTTTGGGAGGCTAAGGTGGGCGGATCACGAGGTCAGCAGTTCGAGACCAGCCTGGCCAACATGGTGAAGCCCCGTCTCTACTAAAAATACAAAAATTAGCCAGGCATGGCGGCGGGCGCTTGTAGTCCCAGTTACTCCAGAGGCTGAGGCAGGAGAATCACTTGAACCTGGGAGGTGGAGATTGCAGTGAGCAGAGATTGCGCCATTGCACTCTAGCCTGGGTGACACAGCGAGACTCCGTTTCAAAAAAAAAAAGATATGCAATTTCTCCACTCCAAATTCTGCTCCCTCTCTCTCTTTAAGGTCATGAAATCTCCCTTTCCTCTCTCATCGTGGGAGGCAAGGCATAGTATTTGGTTAGTTTTCCAAGATAGGCCAAATGGATCCGTGAATGATAATAAACGATGGATAATCAAGTATTATATCCAATGGATTCTGTGCTACAAGAAGTCAGAACAACAGACTCCGTTTCCACTCTTGTCTCTGCGGTTACCTTGGCCAGATGGATGGGAGGTGCTTCTCCATCCATTGGATGGGCTCAGCACTCTTGGGGATGCAGAAGACCGTGATAGAAATAATAGTCCAAATATGTATTGGGTATGACATTTCATTAGATCAGGTATGCAAAGTGCATGTCAGGTTCTTGCCAAGAGCTGGTCTTCCCTTTTTTTTTTTTTTTTTTTTTTTTTGAGATGGAGTCTCTCTCTATCACCCAGGCTGGAGTGCAGTGGCATGATCTCAACTCACTGCAACCTCCGCCTCCCAGGTTCAAGCGATTCTCCTGTCTCAGCCTCTTGAGTAGCTGGGATTACAGGTGCATGCCACCATGCCTGGCTAATTTTTTTTAAATTGTATTTTAGTAGACATGTCATTTCATCATGCTGCCCAGGCTGGTCTCAAACTCCAGAGCTCAGGCAATCCACCTGCCTCAGCCTCCCAAAGTGCTAGGATTACAGGTGTGAGCCACTGTGCCCGGCCTGATCTTCTCTTCTAATGCTTGGAGGAGGCTTCCTCCAAAGTGTTACTATAAGGGTCACTTTCTTTATGGTACCCATTTTTCAGATGAGGAAAGTGAGACTTAGAGCATTTCAGTTAATTCCTTAAAGTCAACCGAAAACCCAGGCTGTCAAATTCCAGCAAAAGTCTCTTTCTGCCTCTGCCTTGCCACGCTACCGGCACGGAAGAGCTGTCTAATACACTAGTCACTCACCACATGTGGTTTTTAAGCACGTGAAATGTGGTTAGTCCAATTGGAGATGGGCTGCAGGAATAAAATACCCATCAGATTTCAAAGACTTAGTATGAAAAAAATATTGTGACCATCTCATTAATAGTTTTTATATTGACTACATGTTAAAATGATAATAATTTGGCTATGTAAGTTTACCTCAGATATTTTATTAAAATTAAGGTCACTTGTTTCTCTCCATCTTTTTAAACTGCCTACTTGACACTTTGAAATTACGTATTTGGCTCACATTTCTAATGAACTTTGATACTCTACAATCTCAGAAATAACTCAGACATGTCTCCCTCCCCTACCACCCATCTAACCACCAAAATACCCTGAGGACTGTTTGTCTTCAAGAATCTCTAAGGCAACCAGTTCAGAAGATTGTTGCAATGAATGAGGAAGATTCTGCAATAATGAGCCGGAACATACCAGAGAGGAAAACCTGTGCAATTTTGTCCAATTATGGTTCAAGGGAGAAATCCTGTGATTTGCAATGAACACAGACCATGGTGGCCGCCGTCGATGAAGCACTTTATACTTGTCAATCATCATTGTACCACATCCTCAACTTTCTTGCCTCTGATCTCAACAAGCACAGCATTGATTACACATCATCATCACTGTGTGACAGAAGAGGAAACTAGGAGCTTGGTGAGAAATGACCAGCCAATGTCTGCAAATTCATGAGAGGGCAGGGCTGTATTCTGCCGCTGGGTCCCACGCACCACGCAGAACCAGTGTCTTCATGTGGAGACTCATCACTGATCTGAAAGGTGACTGCTTCTGTATCACACTCATTTCCCCATGGCCCATCATAATCATTAGGGCTCTTTTGCTTTCTCCTGAAAGCTTCAAACCAAACATCCTTTCCCACCCCGACTCATGCCCTTAAACTGATGCTCTTGCCTCCTCCTCCACCAGATTCTCCTTCTGCCGGCTCCTGCATCACTGTTCTCTGCCTTCACCTCAGTGACCAGAAAACAACTGTTCCCATCCAAGAACTACCCTCTACTGGTCCCACAAAACTCATTCCCCCGTTTACTCAAGAACTTCCCTCCTTCGCTTATCCCCTCTCTCCCCTGCAGCATCATACTGTCTCTATATTCCATTATTCCCATCAGGACCCCAGTAAAGTCTAAAGCCTATTTGTTTATTTATTTATTTGAGATGGAGTCTCACTCTGTCACCCAGGCTGGAGTGCAGTGGGGCAATCTGAGCTCACTGCAACCTCCAGCTCCCATATTCAAGCAATTCTCCTGCCTCAGCCTCCCAAGTAGCTTGAATTACAGATGGCTACCACCACACTGTGCTAATTTTTGTATTTTTAATAGAGGTAAGGTTTCAACATGTTGGCCAGGCTGGTCTTGAACTCCTGACCTCAAGTTGTCCACCTGTCTTGGCCTCCCAAAGTGCTGGGATTACAGGCATGAGCCACCGTGCCCGGCCTGTCTAGAACCTCTTTAAAAAAATTATTCTTCAGCTCCACATCCTTCTTCAACCAAAGAGTCTATTGTGTTCACCAGTGTATTAAGTGTGTCTATGCCAAGCAACCCAGTCCCCCAGAATTTGTTTCTTACCCGGACTGTCCACCAGCTGTGGTTTTGCTCTGGGTAGTTCTAGGTCTGGGTCTTCTGGGGAGAGTGACTCAGGCTCTAATGATCTCAGCAAAACATACCCCAAGGAACAGGAGGAGGAGGGGTAAAGGAACTGAAATCAGCTGGGTAAGAGGAAATAGGAAATCAGAACTTCTGATGACCCCAAGAGTACATCAATATACTGTCTGCTTTAATGGCATTAGGACAGTGGGCTGGGTCTGTTTAGAAACTCATGTACCTGACTGTATTTCTCAAACTCAGTCCCTGTGGGATGCAGAGGTTCAATGCTCTCAACATCAAGGGCCAAGAAATCCAGGTGTCCAGGCCCCTGCTTCCTCCAAGGGTCAAGGTAAAGAAAGGAGCAAGTACTGTGGTGAGAGGAATCAGAGGGAAGCAATGAAAGGCAGAGAAGGAGTCGTGAGGGATGGAGACCGGAAACACAGACAGAGGTAAGGGAGGCAGGGAAGTTGAGACAGTTGGCAGGACAGCGCGTCCACACCCATGCACACCATCAAGATTAACCCCATAATCCTCTGATCTTGTGGAAGCTCATTTGTAGTCTTCTATTGCAAAGAAATAACTTTTTCTGAAATATTAAGCATCATTCCAAGGGTATCAGAGTGATATGGAGAAATACGGTAAGGCAGTTACAGAACCAGAGATAACGACACTGATTCTAAAAGCATTATTACCAAGACCTTGTTTCATTAAGGCTGTTTTGTTTTGTTTTTTTCTTTTAGAGATGGTATCCTGCTATGTTGCCAAGGCATGTTTCAGACGCCTGGGTTTAGTGATCCTCCTGCCTCAGCCTCCCCAAATGCTGGGATTACAGGCTTGAGCCAGGCTGTTTTTAATACTAAGAAATTTACAATTTACAATTACACCTCACAATGGCTTAAACTGGGGGTGTCCAATCTTTTGCATTCCCTGACCCACACTGTCTCTCATCACTCCCAGATGGGACTATCTAGTTGCAGGAAAACAAGCTCAGGGCTCCCAGGGATTCTACACCATTGTGAGTTGTGTAATTATTCGTTGAATATTACAATGTAATAATAATAATAGAAATAAAGTCTACAATAAATGCAATGTGCTTTAATCATCCTGAAACCATCCACCCTGCCACCCCCCAGTCTGTGGAAAAATTGTTATGAGACTGGCCCCTGGTGCCAAAAAGGTTGGGGACTGCTGCACTCCAGCATCCCACACGAGGAGAATGGGGATAAGATGGAGAATCACTGAACATCTTTAATCAGAAGGGTGATATGTTCATTTGTACCCTATAAACATTTGTGTTTGTATTTTATAAACATTTTCTTGGGATCATAACAACAGATGCGTTTTAGAAGGTTCCCAAGGTATGAAGGGTAACACATGAAGACGTATCTAGGAGTCACATGGAAGCCAGCATTTTGTAAGGGGATTAAAATAAAGGGAATGGCAGAGGACATCTTTATGCACGGAGGAGAAGGGCCCAGATATCAAGAGAAAACAAGAGACAAGGAACTCCACAGAGAGTAATTGCCAGAAACATTTGTAGGTCTTTTGAAGTCTGACTGTTCTTCCTAAAACGGGGCTTCTGGGATACCCCTGCCTGTTTCCCATGAGCCCTCTTTTCTAAAACACAAGTAGATTTTTTTCCTTGCTACAGAATGGCCCATGATTAGCACACTAGGTTGGGCAAAAACAGAACCAAGTGTATGTTCAAAGGTGACTATGGTGAAGAAAAAAAGGAAAGTCAAAATGGACTTCCACTTCTGTGTTTGCGTAAGGCTAAAAGGGAAGATGCCTTAGGGTTGACCGGATGGGGATATTGCTGTCTGTGCTGCAAAAATCCCTGACCCTTCTGGTAACTGAAACATCGGAAATGGCCTCGACGAGCAGTACAACCTCCCCGTAAAGCACTGGACTGAGGTGCTGAAGCTAGATTGCCTGGACTAGAATCCCAGGAACACTGTTCACTAGCTCCAGACAAGCCAGCCAATCCGGGGGTCTGAAACATTTCCCCCAACTTTTTTTTTTTTTTTTGAGACAGAGTCTCACTGTATCGCCCAGGCTGGAGTACAGTGGTGTGATCTTGGCTCACTGCAGCTTTGCCTCTTAGGTTCAAGCGATTTCCCTGCCTCAGCCTCTCCAGTAGCTGGGATTACAGGTGCCTGCCGCCACTCCTGGCTAATTTTTGTAATTTTTAAGTAGAGATGCGGTTTTGCCATGTTGACCAGGCTGGTCCTGAACTCCTGACCTCAAACAATCGATCGCCTTGGCCTCCCAAAGTGCTGGGATTACAGGAGGAAACCACTGCAATGGGCCACAAACATTTCCTATAATGGGCCAGAGAGTCAATATATTTCGTTTGGCAGGCCATGGGGTCTCCATCACAACTCCTTGGCTCTGCTGTTGTAGCCTGAAAACAGCCACAAGCAAAGTTGTAAACGATGAGCATGACTATGTGTCGATAAAACTTTATTTAAAACACTACAATTGATTTCATATAAGTTTTACATGGCACAAAATACCCTTCATTTGATTTTCTTTAGCTGGTAAGAAACATTAAAGCCATTCTTGGCTCTCAGGCCATAAAAAAACAAGTGGTGGACTAGATTTGACCCCTGATTTAACTGCACTGAGTCCCAGTCACTTCACCTGTGAATTGAGAGCAATGATACTTACAGAGGTGTTTTCTGGAGCAGAACAAATAAGATCAGTGATACAAAGCACTTGGCATGAATTCCAGTGCAATAGATATTATTGATATCTTAGTAATTACATAAACCTCTCTTTCTGCTGTTTCACATTCTCTGTGGTGAACCCATCCATGCTTAAAACTTGAACCACACCTCAGCTAACATTCACCAGATCCCTGTCTCTAGCTCAGACCTACCCTTGATGTCCAGACACATCATTTTGTGTTCCTGTTTCCTTTCAAACTCATCTCCAGCCTTTGTTCTCCTCACCTTCTCCCACAACTCCAAGGACTAAATTGTGTCACACTCCCCTTCAAATTCTTAGGTTGAAGCCCTAACCCCATGATATGGTTTGGTTGTGTCCCCACCCAGATCTCATCTTGAATTGTAGCTCCCGTAATTCCCACATGATGTGGGAGGAACTAGGTGGGAGATAATTGTTTCATGGGGGCAGTTTTCCCCCATAATGTTCTCATGGTAGTGAATATGGCTCACGAGATCTGACGATTTTATAAGGGGTTTCTCCTTTCACTCGGCTCTCATTCTCTTTTGCCTGCTGCCATGTAAGACGTCCCTTTGTTCTTCCTTTGCCTTCCGCCATGATTGTGAGGCCTCCCCAGCCATGTGGAACAGTGAGTCCATTAAACCTCTTCCCTTTATAAACTACCCAGTTTCAGGTATGCCATTATTAGCAGCATGAGAACTGACTAATACACCCCAGCACATCAGAATGTGACTGTATTTGGGGATACAACCTTTAAAGAGGTAGTTAGCTGAAACTGAGGTCATTAGGGTGTGCCCCAACTCAATATGACTGACATCCTTATGAAAAGAGGAGATCCAGACACAGACAGGCACAGAGGGAAAACTAGGTGAAAACATGAGGAGGAGGCGGTATCTACAAGCCAAGGAGAGAGGACTCAGGAGGAATCAACCCTGCTGACACCTTGATCTTATACTTCCAGCTGATAAAACTGTAAGAAAATATATTTCTATTGTTTTAGCCACCCAGTCAATGGTATTTTGTTATGGCAGCTCTAGCAAACTAAACATTCTGCTTCTTTTCATTGATTCTCATCTCAATGACAGCCCCCAAATCCACACAGTTACCTTGCTGCAACGGTTCTGAAGAAAATGGCCACAATATTCTTGGACACTCCCTCCACTGAGAGGAGGACAGGCATATTCTATCCCCTCTGCCCTGGAACCTGGGTAGGGTTGGGACTACTTTGACCGAAGAATATGGTAGAAGTGACTCCACATAGCTTTCAAGGCTAGGTCAAGAAAGGCTAGGAAGCATCTTCCAGTTCTCCTGGGACACGTGTTCTGGAGGAAGGCAGCCATTGTGTAGGGACTCTGATTCCCCTGAGACCACCATGCTGGAGAGGCTGCCTGTAGGCACTTGGGGCAATCCCAGCCTAGTTCAGCATTTGAGTCATCCCAACTCAGGCGTCTGACATGTGAATGAAGGAGCTCCAGATGACTTCAGTACCCAGTCTTCTAGTCACCCCCAAACCTTTGAGTTTTGGGTGGCAGAGACAAGCGTCTCCTCTGTGCCTTATCCTAATTCCCAACCCACATAATCCATGAACATAATGAAATGGTTGTTTTACATGCTATGATTTGGGTGGTTATACAGCAATCATGAATTATGAATGTGGGCTTCATAAAGACCCTTCATGCTTCCTCATTCTCCAGAACCATTTGGTCTCCAAGCACAGTCTACCAAGCCTGGAAATCGCTCCCTAAACTACCCCTCCTCTCTAGCACACTACTCCAGCACAGGCAACTATTCGACAAGTTCACCTTGATCTCTGGCAACTTCTTACCCTTTAAGATCTCTGCCTCCAACTGGGAACATTCTCAGAGCCATCCCTTTGCAGGAGGACTCTAGAACAATGTTTTTTGGAAGCATACATCTGACTAGTCACTCTCCTCTTTTCATAAGCTTTTCGTGTTCTTAAAGAGAAATTCCAAGTTCTTTTTGTAGCATTCAAGACCATCCAAGAAATTGCCTCTGCAATTTTAATTACAAACTTAATGCTCATTGCTGTCTCTCTCATCATCTCTGCTCCAGTAACCAAAAGTAACCTGCTTCTTTGTGACCCCTTTCCTGGGTGTTTTTACTCCCCTCTGACTAGAATGCATTATTTTTTCTCCTTTATCTGAGTCTTTAACACTCAGCCTAGATGTTCCCTCCTCCGGATATTGACTCTAGATCCGTGAATCTGAGTTAGTTGTTCCTTTTTAGGGGATCCCACAAGGAGCCAGGCATCTGCCTATCACTACATACTCCCACCCTATTGTAACTAAGCACTGCATTCTCACCCCTCTATTCAGGTGGTCCGCAGAGCCCATGCCTGATTGATCTCTATGTCTCCAGCAGCCAGCAAGGAAGCACCTCTTTAGAGACCTGCACCTATACAATATCTACCACCTCCTATTTCTTGATATGTGAACTCCATTGAGAGCAAATGAGTAACTGTAGGTTATGTGCCTTCTTCTTTTCTTTTTTTTGGACGGAGTCTCGCTCTGTCGCCCAGGCTGGATTTCAGTGGCGCAATCTCGGCTCACTGTAACCTCTGCCTCCTGGGTTCAAGTGATTCTGCCGCCTCAGCCTCCCAAGTAGTTGGGATTACAGGTGCCTACCACCATGCCCAGCTAACTTTTTTTTTGTATTTTTAGTAGAGGTGGGGTTTCACTATGTTGGCCAGGATGGTTTTGAACTCCTGACCTCAAGTGATCCACCCACCTCGGCCTCCCAAAGTGCTAGGATTACAGGTGACAGCCACAGCGCCCGGCCAGTAATGTGCCTTCTTTAGTTCTGTGAACCATTCTAACAAATTATCAAAACAGAGGAAGGGGTTATAAACATCCCCCCACCCCCGATTTACAGCCAGTCAGTCAGAAGTACAGGTGGCCACCTGGGACTTGAATTGGTGTCTGAAGTGAGGACAGTCTTGGGAGAGTAAACCCTTTAACTTGTGGGATCTGACACTAACTCCAGGTGGACAGCGTCAGAGCTGAATTGAATTGTGAGATACCCAGTGGCGTCCCCAGAGAATTGGAGAATTGCTTGATATGGAACAGACCCACACATTTGATGCCAGAAGGACTGCATAAGTCGAGAATTGAGTTTGACTTAACTATCATATTTGGGCTTTAATACATGGCTGAAACTCTTCTCACTTCAGTAATTGTTTCTTTCATTTTCGTGAAACTGAAGAAGGAAGGGCTGGACATTCAGGTTCCTTGACCCTTGACATTTGGAAGCATTAACTCTAGTCTCTCACAGAAAGCTAGAGATGAAGGAACATTCAGACACATAGGTTTCCAAGAAGATTCCACTAACAACATACCCAAGGTGTCTTCTGAAAATTATAAGATATCCTGAGTTTCTGTTAGGGGATTGGTTCCAGCTCCATTGTCCCTCCCCCGTCATTCAGTAGTCTCTGTAAAAGCCCTTAGAGCTTGTGTTACTCCACAGGAAGCCAAGAAACACACAGGAAGAGGAGCTTAGCTGCTGGTAAGTTGGGGACTGACAATTTAAAATTTATCGTTGGAACTCCTGTTCTCTGGCAAACACCTCCTAAATTCTAGAGCAGTGCTGTTAATGGAGTATCCACTTGCCGCAGGCAACTTTTGAGTGCTTATGTTTCTATCTTGATCTGAAATGTGCTTAGGTGTGAAATATACTTAGTGCAGTTTAATCACTAGTATGATCAAAATAATACAACTTATCTCGTTAATAACTTTAATTTTGGTTACATGTTCCAATGATTTTTTTTTATTTGTGGGGTTAAATGAAACATATTATTATAATTAATTTCCCCCAGTGATTTTATTTTTTTAATATGGCTACTAGAAAGTTGTAAGTCACGTGTGTGGCTAGCATTTAGGGCTTGCATTACCCCGTCTCTACTAAAAATACAGAAAACGACAACAACAAAAAATAGCCGGGCGTAGTGGTGGGAGCCTGTAATCCCAGCTACTCAGGAGGCTGAGGCAGGAGAATCGCTTGAATCCAGGAGGCGGAGGTTGCAGTGAGCCAAGATTGCGCCATTGCACTTCAGCCTGGGCGAGAAGAGTGAAACTCTACCTCAAAGATAAATAAATAAACATGTGAAGGAGCCAGGTGTGAGAAGCTTAAGAGGAAGAGCATGGTAGGCAGAAGGAACAGAGAAGGCAGAAGCCCTGAGATGACAATGAGTCACATGTTCAAGGAATCAGAGTCTGCTGTGGGTGGAGCACAGTGTGCCCCACGAGAGTGCAGAGATGAGATCTGAGGGATGCACAGGGTAGGTCCAGGGGTGCTTGAGGGAACTTAAGATAAGGGTAAGTTAGAAGTTTGGAAGCCATTGGAAGGTGTTGAAAATAACATCACAGGCCGGGCGCGGTGGCTCAAGCCTGTAATCCAAGCACTTTGGGAGGCCGAGACGGGCGCATCACGAGGTCAGGAGATCGAGACCATCCTGGCTAACATGGTGAAACCCTGTCTCTACTAAAAAACACAAAAAACTAGCCGGGCGAGGTGGCGGCGCCTGTAGTCCCAGCTACTTGGGAGGCTGAGGCAGGAGAATGGCGTGAATCTGGGAGGCAGAGCTTGCAGTGAGCTGAGATCCGGCCACTGCACTCCAGCCTGGGCGACAGAGCGAGACTCCATCTCAAAAAAAAAAAAAAAAGAAAAAATAACATCACCATTTTATTGGACTTTTTTTTTTTTTTGAGACAGAGTCTGCTCTGTCGTCCAGGCTGAAGTGCAGTAGTGCAATCTCGGCTCACTGCAAACTCTGCCTCTCAGGGTCAAGCGATTCTCCTGCCTCAGCCTCCCGGGTACCTGGGATTACAGGCTCCCACCATCACGCCCAGCTACTTTTTGTATTTTTAGTAGAGATGGGGTTTCATCATGTTGGGGTTTCATCATGTTGGGGTTTCATCATGTTGGGCAGGTTGGTTTCGAACCCCTGACCTCAGGTGATCCACCCACCTTGGCCTCCCAAAGTTCTGGGAGGCATGTCACCATGCTGGCCCTTATTGGGCGTTTTTTTTTTTTTTTTTTCTTTTTGAGACAGAGTTTTGCTCTTTTTGCCCAAGCTAGAGTGCAATGGCACAATCTGGGCTCACTGCAATCTCCGCCTCCCTCGTGCAAGCGATTCTCCTGCCTCAGCCTCCAAGCAGCTGGAATTACAGGCATGTGCTACCACGCCCGGTTACTTTTGTATTTTTAGTAGAGATGGGGTTTCTTCATGTTGGCCAGGTTGGTCTCGAACTCCCTACCTCCGGTGACCTGCCTGCCTCAAACTCCCAAAGTGCTGGGATTACAGGAGTGAGCCACTGTGCCTGGCCCTTTCTGAACTTTTAAAAAGCTCATTTGGTTTTCTTCTGGAGATTGGATTGTAGGGCAGGGAAAAGCAGGACCAGGAACAAGCTATTTGCAAAGTTGGTGCAAACATTCCTGCCTGACAGGACCATGGACACAGGTTGTGGAGATGGAGATGGCTCTGGTTGTGCATTCAGCAGGTTCTGCAGATAGAATTAATAGGACTTGGATGGCATTGTGGTGAGAGAAAGGAAAATGAAAAATAAGTTCTAGTTTGGAAGCTTTAACAACTGAATGTTTAAACTCAAATAGACACAAAATATTGGAAGAGTGGCAGGTTTGGGAGGATGAGACAATCAACTGTTTGGTTGAGCCACGTTAGGTTTGGAGTGTCTACGGGACTCCTGTGGGGAGAGGTTATATCAGACTGGAGCACCAGAGAGAAGCCAAGGCTGATAATTTAGATGAAAAGACAGCATGATATTTTAAGCCCTGAAACTGGATAACATCACCTGTAGAAAGACTATATAGAGATAAAAGAGGTGGGGAACAAGTAAAAGCTGCAGGCTACTCCTAAATTTAGAGTCAAACTTAGAGCAGAAAATACTAGCAAAGGGGACTGAAAAGAGATGGCCAACTGAGATTTAAAGGCAAGTGAAAGTGTGTTGTGTGTACATTTATCATCTCATGGCACAGGAAAAACGTGATTTAAGGAGAAGGAAGAGATCCAATGGGTTCTACATCACGAAGATATTGAGATAAGAACCAAGATGGATTTGCAGCCACTGCATTTGCAGCCTTGAGGTCATAAGCATCCTCAGGAAAATGCACCATGGGTCAGTGCTAAGGACTGGAGTCAATACAGACTGGATTCAGGAGAAAAAGTGAAGCAAGGAGTCTAAGGGAGCAAACACAGACAACTCCTTCCAAAATCTGGCTGCAAATTCTTTTCACAGAAAGAATTCTCTTAGGAGAAATAGGGTTAACACCGGAGAGGAATATAGTCCAAGGATCTTTTTGGTTGTTTGCCCAGACCAGCTTGGTCGGGGAGATCCTAACCCAGCAGCGCTAGAGGAATTAAAGACACACACACAGAAGTATAGAGGTGTGAAGTAGGGAATCAGGGGTCTCACAGCCTTCAGAGCTGAGAGCCCCGAGCAGAGATTTACTCACATATTTATTAACAGCAAACCAGTCATTAGCATTGTTTCTATAGATACTAAATTAACTAAAAGTATCCCTTATGGGAAACGAAGGGATGGGCTGAATTAAATGAATAGGTTGGGCTAGTTAACTGCAGCAGGAACACCCCGTTAAGACACAGTTCGCTCATGCTAATTGCTTGTGGCTTAAGAATGCCTTAAACGGTTTTCCGCCCTACGGGGGCCAGGTGTTCCTTGTCCTCATTCCCATAAACCCACAACTTTCCAGCTTGGGCATTAGGGCCATTATGGACATGCCATAGTGCTGCAGAGATTTTGTTTATGGCCAGTTTTTGGGGGGGGCTTGCTCCCAACAGTTGTTTTTTGGGGGTGGTTTTTATTTTGTTTTTGTTTTGTTTTGTTTTATTTGTTTGTTTGTTTTTGAGACAGACTCACTGTCGCCCATGCTGGAGGGCAGCTCACTGCAACTTCCACCTTCAAGGGTTCAAGAGGTCTTCCTGCCTCAGCCTCCCAAATAGCTGGGATTACAAGTGTGCACCACCACACCCGGCTAATTTTTGTATTTTTAGTAGAGATGGGATTTCACCATGTTGGCCAGTCTGGTCTCAAACTCCTGGCCTCAAGTGATCCACTCGCCTCAACCTCCCTAAATGGTGGGATCACAGGTGTGAGCCACTGCACCCAGCCAAGAATAGTTTCTTTTTATAGGGAGGGGATAGGATAATGTTTATGTCATAGTGAGAATGATCTAGTAGAAATAAAATCTTGAGGGTTTGGTTTTGGCAGAAAATGGAAAGGACAAATGCAGGGGGAAGGTTTGTGGGAAGGTGAGAGGGCATCCCCGGCCCATGTAGGGAGGGAAATTATTGGAAAGAACAAGAAGTCTTTATTCACAGTGACAGGGGCAGGTAGACTGAGGGTCAGGGGAGAAAAGGTTGAAAATTTCACATCTAGTTATTACCATTTTCTCATTATAATGTCAGTCAACGGCATCTGCTGGGAGTGGGAAAAACACAGTAAATGAGGTATTTTTTGGAGAAAGCAGGACTGAAATAATTAAGGTGTGGGATAGCAAGCGCGCTGGAGAAGTAGAGTAACCTAATGAGGAACTGCTGAGTTTTCATTTGACATCTATGGTCATAAATTCAATTGCAACCCTCAATAATCGTGCAAGTCACTTCCCCTCTCTGAGCTGTACTTTCCTACATATTATGCAAGGACGGCACTTGTCCCAAAGCAAGGATGTTGTAATCAGAGATGATAAAATATACAGTGACTGGCACATATTAAGGACTCACCAAATAGTAGCCCTCATAATCAGTACAGGTATCACCTGTGGTTCACGGTTCTTCTCCTTATGTTACAACTAGGGTGGACCCAAAACTTTGCAATTTTTGCCTTGTTAATCTGTCCCCACCTGTCATTTCATAATCATCCTTCCTTGTTGTATCAACATTTTTTGTTGTTGTTGTTTTGAGACGGAGTCTCGCTCTTTTGCCCAGGCTGGAGTACAGTGGCACAATCTGGGCTCACTGCAACCTCTACCTCCCGGACTCAAGTGATTCTCCTGCCTCAGCCCCCCAAGTAGCTGGGATTATAGGCACCCGCCACCATGCCCAGCTAATTTTCATATTTTTAGTAGAGACAGGGTTTCACCATGTTGGCCAGGCTGGTTTCGAACTCGTGACCTCAAGTGATCCACCTGTCTTGGCCTCCCAAAGTGCTAGGATTACAGGTGTGAGCCACCACGCCCAGCCTGTATCAACATTTTAAAATGAATTTGAGATTATGGATAGATCATGTCTTCTAAGTGCCTCATAGAATGTTTGGAGGGTGGATAGAGAAAATCTGAGTCTGTTGAGGAACTATGGGGTGGAAAAGGGTTAACAGCACAATTCTGTTGTAATCAATCTGGCTGAGCTCCAATTCTGGCTCTACCTCTTTCTACCTGGGAACGTTGAACAATTAACATAGCCCATCTAAGCCCATCTTAACTTCCTTGTCTGTACAATGGTTATACTAATTATTAGGTTGCTGCAAAAGTAATTGCTGTTTTTGCTATTATTTTCAATGGCAAAAGCCGCAGTTACTTTTGCACCAACCTAATATCACTAAGATTAGTCAATATTCACCGTGTCTCAGGGTGTGCTCAGTGCTTACAAATATTAACACAGCCCATCCACACATCCTGTGAGAGGCGTCGTTAGGGCTAAAGGAGCTCTTGGCGTGTGGGTAATGTTCATACGTAGAAGCAACTATTGCTCTGAGCATCGTTCTTGTCCTGACCTTGAGCTTCATAATGGATTGAGCCCCAGGACACAGCACACAGCCTGGTGAGGGCCAAGAGTTCCCATTTGTCATAGATGTACTCAGTCTAGCCTAAAAGATTTCCATGTCTATTCTCACTTAATCTTCACCCGAAAGTTAGACTTCACCATAAAATTGTCCTCGTTCTGCAGAGCAGAAAACTGAGGCTTAAAGAGATATCACTAAGAACTCATAGTGAGGAGACATCACAGATGAGATTAGAAGAGAGATCTAGCTGACTCCAGAGTCCAGTATTTTTTTTTTTTAAGACAGAGTCTCGCTCTGTCTCCCAGGCTGGAGTGCAGTGGCACGGCTCACTGCAACCTCCGCCTCCCGGGTTCAAGTGATTCTCCTGCCTCAGCCTCCCAAGTAGCTGGGACTACAGGCGCGAGCCACCAGGCCCGGCTAATATTTTGTATTTTCAGTAGAGACGGGGCTTCACCATATTGCCCAGGGTGGTCTGGAACTCCTGACCTCAGGCAATCTGCCCTCCTTGGCCTCCCAAAGTGTTGGGGTTACTGGCGTGAGCCACTGCACCCGGCCGAGCCCAGTATTCTTTATAACAGTGACTCTCAGTTGGGGGTGACTTTGCCTCTGAGGGGACCTTTGACAATGTTTATGGAACCTGTTGATTGTCATTTCTGGAGAAGGAGTTGCTACTGGTATCTGTGGATAGAGGCCAGGGGTGCTGCTAAACATCCTACTGTGTCCAGAACGGTCCGCCACAACAAAGAATTACCCAGACCCACATGTCAATGGTGCCAAGGTTGAGAAACCCTGAGCTACATTAAATAATGTCCCATGGAAGAAGACCTCAGTGAAACTCACTGATAATAGCAGGAGGAAAAGAAGGAAATCAGTGAAAGGAAGAAGGCTAAAAATCATCAGACTGGGGCATAGCCCTATCCTAGTAATCTTGGGGGACCCCTTTCAAAGGCAGGACTTCCGTATGCAAAGGCAGTGGCTCTGGAGTTGTTCATCTTGGTTTCCATATCTTGCTGCCTCCACTGACTGGCTGGGCATGATGCTGAAAAACTACAGGAGTCCCCAGGCCACGAATTCCCTCGGATGTGACGGCTGTTTCACAATGTTATGAGCATTAGATATGAACAAGTGCTAGGGAATTGCTATTTCTCTTAAAGATGCTGAATAGCCCAGTCTGAGATGATTCTCAAATTCTCATGGCCATAATAAATCATCCTGACTTTTACACAAACAGATTCTAGAGTGAGATTTATGGATATAATTGTTTTTCATTTTCATTGTAAGTTCAGGGGTTTATGTGCAGGTTTGTTATATAGGTAAACTTGTATCCTGGTGGTTTATTGTACAGATTATTTCATCACTGAGGTATTAAGCCTAATACCCACTACTTATTTTTCCTGATCCTGTCCCTCTTCCCACCCTCCACCTTCTGGTAGGCCCCAGTGTTTTCCTCTTTGCGTCCATGTGTTCTCATCATTTACCTCTCATTTATAAGTGAGAACATGTGGTATTTGGTTTTCTGTTCCTGTATTAGTTTGCTAAGGATAATGAATACAATTTTAACAGGCAGCCTGGATGTTTCTGGTAAAGTCCACAGACCACAGCATAAGAAAATGTGCTCAAGTGGGCTGGGCGCGGTGGCTCACGCCTGTAATCCCAGCACTTTGGGAGGCCGAGGCGGGCAGATCACGAGGTCAGGAGATCGAGACCATCCTGGCTAACATGGTGAAACCCCGTCTCTACTAAAAAAAAATATACAAAAAATTAGCCGGAAATGGTGGCGGGCACCTGTAGTCCCAGCTACTCAGGAGGCTGAGGCAGGAGAATGGCATGAACCCAGGAGGCGGAGCTTGTAGTGAGCCAAGATCCTGCCACTGCACTCCAGACTGGGCCACAGAGCAAGACTCTGTTTCAAGGAAAAAAAACAAACAAAAAAAAAAAAAAACAAGAAAATGTGCTCAAGTGGCATGGGACTTTGTGTTGAATTGGATACAAAAATTACAGATGTGACCCAGACCAGAGGCAGGCACTACATGTTTTGGATTTTTGTTCTTAAAAGAAAAAAAAAAAACAACAAAACTTGATCTGAGAAGTTCTGCAGGTTATATTCTTACAATGTTATTGTCCACAACTCAGTCACATGTCCACTGCTAAAGCAATCCCTTGCAAAGTAAAAGGAATTCTCGTTAGTGCTAATTAAACTAGTCAAGATTTACTCCCAACATGGAGAAAGGACACCTTCTCTTCAGGGTGAGTAACTAAACACACGATTGTGGTTTTTTGGGCAGAGAAGAATGGGGAACAGTTGCTGGGTGGGCAACCAGCAATATCTGTCAAGAGTAAGGGTTTGGAAGTCAGACCAAGCTGAACTGAAGTCCTTAATCTATTATCTACTACCTAAGTGACCTTCAACACATTTCACAATTGCCCTGAGCTTTAATTTCTTCTAATGAAAACTAGAAGTAATGAATATTACACAGCTATTACATAAGCCAAACTGGATCCCATATGTAGTAATTAACACAATGCATAGTCTCTATTATAAGTATTAATATGGCTTATTATTCTCATAGTCTGTATCCCACAGACACCAAAGCTATACAAATCGGTACTGATTATTTGCATTCCAAACAGAGATGAGCTCCACATCAAGCAGGGACAGGAAAAAGCAGAGGGTAGAAAGTAGAGATAGAACTCTCTTTGCTGACTTCCTCTAGTGCAGAATCCTCAGGATATAACATACTACTACATATTACCAGTGACTTCTCAAGATTCTCTTCAACAATAACCTCAAGCTAAACCCTTCAACTTTATCTTGAGTACTAGCGAAGCAATAGGTCAAGGGTTCTCACATCTGTGAGGGTCAGGAGTTGGGAGACTGGAAGAACCTGGGGCTGAAAGAGGTTGCAGAGCTTGCCAGCATGTTTGCATTGAGTGATGGGAGACACAGATGTGAACCTTCTGACTCTGAGTCTTACGCCTTCCTCACAATGCTGAGGCTGCCTATGCTCGATTTTCCGTTGTCCGTACAACATAAGATCAGTATTTTTGCTGGTGGACAGAGCCTTGTAATCCTCTTGGTGAAGTGATCAGCCCGATAAGTGAAGTGCATATTGATAATGATGGGAATATGGAGGACTATCCCTTCCCAAAGGAGCATCCAAGAGAATGCCAATTCCATAGCACCATTGTCAACAAGGCTTAGTAGATAGAGTGGGTCTCCTGGCAGGAGTGGGAGATTTAGTGGAAGTTGATGTGAGCTATAAATACAGATGCTGTAAGATGGTTCCACAGCTGAGAAATGGCCATTGTTGGAATGTTTCAGGTGCGGGCAAGATGGAAACCAACCTCTCCACTCCTCTGAATGAGCATGAAGAAGCGTCCTATGAGTCTGCTGGCTACACTGTTCTGCAGATCCTCCCATTGGTGGTGCTTGGGGTCACCTTTGTCCTCGGGGTCCTGGGCAATGGGCTTGTGATCTGGGTGGCTGGATTCCGGATGACACGCACAGTCACCACCATCTGTTACCTGAACCTGGCC
Organism: Macaca mulatta; assembly: GCF_049350105.2. NCBI lineage: Eukaryota > Metazoa > Chordata > Mammalia > Primates > Cercopithecidae > Macaca > Macaca mulatta. The sequence continues at coordinate 63,966,938 of NC_133424.1, forward strand.
CTGGCTGACTTTTCTTTCACGGCCACATTACCATTCCTCATTGTCTCTATGGCCATGGGAGAAAAATGGCCTTTTGGCTGGTTCCTGTGTAAGTTAATTCACATCGTGGTGGACATCAACCTCTTTGGAAGTGTCTTCTTGATTGGTTTCATTGCACTGGACCGCTGCATTTGTGTCCTGCACCCAGTCTGGGCCCAGAACCACCGCACCGTGAGTCTGGCCATGAAGGTGATCATCGGACCTTGGATTCTTGCCCTAGTCCTTACCTTGCCAGTTTTCCTCTTTTTGACTACAGTAACTATTCCAAATGGGGACACGTACTGTACTTTCAACTTTGCATCCTGGGGTGACACCCCTGAGAAGAGGAAGAATGTAGCCATTACCATGCTGACAGCCAGAGGGATTATCCGGTTTGTCATTGGCTTTAGCATGCCGATGTCCATTGTTGCCATCTGCTATGGGCTCATTGCAGCCAAGATCCACAAAAAGGGCATGATTAAATCCAGCCGTCCCTTACGGGTCCTCACTGCTGTGGTGGCTTCTTTCTTCATTTGTTGGTTCCCCTTTCAACTGGTTGCCCTTCTGAGCACTGTTTGGCTCAAAGAGATATTGTTCGAGGGCAAGTACAAAATCATTAATATCCTGGTTAACCCAACGAGCTCCCTCGCCTTCTTCAACAGCTGCCTCAACCCCATGCTGTATGTCTTTGTGGGCCAGGACTTCCGAGAGAGACTGATCCACTCCCTGCCCACCAGTCTGGAGAGGGCCCTGTCTGAGGACTCAGCCCCAACCAATGACACGGCTGCCAGTTCTGCTTCACCTCCTGCAGAGACTGAGTTACAGGCAATGTGAGGATGGGGTCAGGGTTATTTTGAGTTCTGTTGATCCTACCCTAATGCCAGTTCCAGCTTGATCTACCTTTGAGTCATATTGAGGCATTCAAGGATGCACAGTTCAAGTATTTATTCAGGAAAAATGCTTTTGTGTCCCCGATTTGGGGCTAAGAAATAGACAGTCAGGCTACTATAATATTAGTGTTATTTTTGGTTTTTTGACTTCTGCCTATACCCAGGTAAGTGGAGGTGGGAAAGAGAAGAGAAAGAGTGGTGGGGATTTGTAAGACTTAGATGAGATAGCTCATAATAAGGGGAAGACTTTAAAGTACAAAGTAGAATGTTTGCTGTAGGTTTTTTTTATAGCTATTTAAAAAAATCAGACTATGGAAGTTTTCTTCTATTTTTAGTTTGCTAAGAGTTTTCTGTTTCTTTGTCTTACATCATGAATGGACGTTGCATTTTATCAAATGCATTTTCTACATGTATTAAGTTGGTCATATTCTTCTTCTTCTTTTATGTAAATCATCATAAATAATGTTCATTAAGTTCTGAATGTTAAACTACTCTTGAATTCCTGGAATAAACCACACTTAGTCCTGATATACTTTAAATATTTATATCTCACAAGAGTTGGTTAGAATTTCTGTGTTTATGTTTATATAAAAATGGTTCTGTTATTTCACTTTTTCTACTATCCTTGCTAAGTTTTACATCAAACTTGTAATGGTCTCTTAAAAGGAATTGAGAAGTAATTCCTCTGATTCTGTTTTCTGATGTTATGTCTTCATTAAATATTCAGAAAAACTCACCAGTGAAGCCAACTTGGTCTTGTGTTTTCTTTCTGGGAAGATTTTTAATAACAGGTTTGTTTTCTTTAACAGTCATTAGACTCTTCTGTTTTTTTGTTTTTTCCTATCTGTCAGTTTTGGTAAACTGTGAGTTTTAAGGAATTTGGCCATTTCATTCAAACTGTCAAACTCATCAGCATGAAATAGTATAATAACTGTTTAAAAGTTATAAAACAGTATGAAACTTGGCCGGGCGCGGTGGCTCATGCCTGTAATCCCAGCACTTTGGGAGGCTGAGGCAGGCGGATCACCTGAGGTCAGGAGTTCGAGACCAGCCTGGCCACCATGGTAAAACCCCGGTTCTACTTAAAATACAAAAATTAGCCAGGCATGGTGGTACACACCTGTAATTCCAGCTACTTGGGAGGCTGAGGCAGGAGAATTGTTTAAACCCGGGAGGTGGAGGTTGCAGTGAGCCAAGATCGTGCCATTGCACTCCAGCCTGGGGAACAAGAGTGAGACTTTGTCTGAAAAAAAAAAAAGCATGAAACTTGAAATGCTTTCTTTTATTTATTTATTGATTTCTGATTTTTGTTCTTCTTCTTCTTGTTATTATCCTAGAGCACAGCCTTTGGAGGTATGATTTCTTTTAAACAATGAAAATGTAAGCTCTCTGAAGTCAGGGATTTTGGTGTGTATGGTTTGCTGATTGAACCTCATCCTCTATGTGTAAAATACTGTCTGATACGTAATAGACATTCATTAAATATTCATTGAATAAATGAATCAATAAACAATAGTATCACCTAGGTGTCAAGTGAGAGCTTTTCATATCAAATCAAAATTATCTCCAATCCTCATTACACGAACCAGACCATGTCCAGTAAACACCCATCCTCAAGCACACAATATTTAGAAATTCTCATGTGGTTTACTTTTTTATGAATTTCTGGTTTTGAGCTTCTGCTTTAAGGAAAGTACCGTGGCTAACTGTTGCCTCATGCCTTTGTTTTGAAATAAATCAACCCACAAGAGTACTCAGCCCTTTACTTTGCTTTCAGGAAATAACCACTTAGAAATGGTCCTTCAGTGCGGAACATACCTTCCGGATGCGCTAACAAAAGACACAACTCTATGCGAATATGAGGCAGTCCTGTTATCAGCGTCCTCACTCACTCCACTGTTTTTACTCAGTCACATTTCCTCTCGTTTTCCCTCCTGTTTCCATTAAAGTTATTTGCATTTCCAACATTTCCAAAGCAGAGTTTACTTAGTTCATTTGCATTCTTTTTTTTTTTTTTGAGACGGAGTCTCGCTCTGCCGCCCAGGCTGGAGTGCAGTGGCCGGATCTCGGCTCACTGCAAGCTCCGCCTCCCGGGTTCACGCCATTCTCCTGCCTCAGCCTCCCGAGTAGCTGGGACTACAGGCGCCTGCCACCTCGCCCGGCTAGTTTTTTGTATTTTTTAGTAGAGATGGGGTTTCACCGTTTTAGCCAGGATGGTCTCGATCTCCTGACCTTGTAATGCGTCCGTCTCGGCCTCCCAAAGTGCTAGGATTACAGGCTTGAGCCACCGCGCCCGGCTTTCATTTGCATTCTTGACTCCTATAAATGCTTTCCAGTTCCTAAGAAAAGTATACCCTTTAATGCCCAACTAAGTTGTGGCCAAAGAAAATAAGGAACAAGGAGAAAATGCAAGAAGGAAAAACCAGGAACCAAGCACAGCGTATGACCTTGAGACAGGAGAATTAGGGCTTCTGGATTGGCTAATTAACAGCCTTCCTCCACTGCCAGGAGAGAGGAGTCTTACTTTCCTTCCTACTGGCCTTGGTTAATTGCAGTGGAACAGGGCCTGCTGCATCCTCCCCATTTTTCTTTTCTTCACTGGAAGTTGTCACTGTGGATTCTCAGTTCCCATTGCACCCTTGAATATTGGGGTCTTCAGAAGCTGAGGATTCTTGGTGTTTATGGGACATTCGCCACCAATAAACATTTCTAGACTTGCTTGAATCTTGAATCTGGAAGTCCAAAATAAAACTCTGGGGATAGTGCCCATAGGAAGAACAAGAGCACTTTTTCTGTTTGGGGAGAAGAGTGTAGAGAATGTTGAGTACCCAAAGGTGTAAGCTCCCCTGGAGACTGCCAGCTGCCTACCCAATATTCTTCCCCCTACTTTATTAACAAATGTGGGCAGCAATTCATTTAGCTAAAATAATCATTTTCTCAGTCATCCTTCCAGTCAGATGTGGGTAAATTCCAAGCAATAAGATACAAAAATAGTATCATATTAGTACATAAGGGGCTGCCTCATTATTTTATTAGCAGAGTGTTTATTGATTGATTGGTTGATTGATTGAGACAGGGTTTCACTCTGTCACCTAGGCTGGAGTGACGGCTCATTGCAGCCTTGACTTCCCAGGCTTAGGTGGTTCTCCCACCTCAGCCTCTTGAGTAGCTGAGATTGCAGGCTTGTGCCACCATCCCCAGCTAATTTTTGTATTTTTTGTAAAGACAGGGTTTCACCAAGTCACCCAGGCTGGTCTTGAACTCCTGAGCTCAAGCAATCCTCCCGCCTTGCCCTCCTAAAGTGCTAGGATTATAGGCATGAGCCACCGTGCCTGGCCTAGAGTTTATTTTTTAGGGCAATTTTAGCTTCACAGCAAATTGGGAAGAAAATACAGAGATTTCCCATAAACCCACTGCCTCCACGCATGCACAACTCCTCTCATTATCAACATCCCCCACCAGAGTAATACATTTCTCACAGTTGCTAGACCTACATAGATACATCATTAATCCAAAGCCCACAGTTTCCATTAGGGTTCATTCTTGGTGTTTTACATTCAGTGGGTGATATGGTTAGGCTTTCCATCCCCACCCAGATCTCATCTTGAATTGTAATCCTCATCATCCCCACGTGTCAAAGAAGACACCAGGTGGAGGTAATTGAATTACTGGGGCAGTTTCATGATGGTCTTGTGGTAGTGACTGAGTTCTCATGAGATCTTGATGGTTTTATAAGGGGCTCTTCCCCCTTCACTGGGCAATTCTGCTTCCTGCTGTCTTGTGAAGAAGGTGGCTTCTTTCCCCTTCGCCTTCTGCCATGATTGCAAGTTTCCTGAGGGCCTCCCCAGCCATGCTGAACTCTGAGTCAATTAAACCTCTTTCCTTTCTCAATTACCCAGTCTCAGGCAGTTCTTTATAGCAGTATGAAAACAGACTAATACAGTGGGTTTGGACAAATGTATAATGACCTGTATTCACCATTGCAGTATCATACAGACTCATTTCATTGCCCTAAAAATCCTCTGTGCTCTGCCTATTCACCCCTCCCTCCTCTCCATCCCCGGGAAACCACTGATATTTTCTTTGTGTTTATAGTTTTTTCCTGTTCCCGGATGTCATATAGTAGAAATCATGCATTATGTAGCCTTTTACGATTGGCATCTCTCATTTAGTTAGGATGCATTTGGTTTCCTCCATGTCTTTTCATAGACTGATAGCTCATTTCTTTTTAGAATTGAATAATGTCCACTCTCTGGATGAACCATCATTTATATATCCATTCACCTACTGAAAAACATCTTGGTTGCTTCCCAGTTGGGCAATTATAAATAAAGATGCTATAAACATCCACATGCAGGTTTTTATGTGGACAGAAGTTTATAATTTGTTTGGATAAATACCAAAGAACATGACTGCTGGATTGTATGGTAAGCCTATGTTTAGTTGCATGGGAAACTGCCAAACGCTCTTCCAAGGTGGCTGTATCATTTTGCCTTCCCATCAATAATGAATGAGGATGTTTCATGTCTTTGCCAGCATTTGATTTTGTCAGTGTTCTGGATTTTCGCCATTTCTAATAGGTAGAAATGGCCAAAGATAGGTAGAAATGGCGAATAATAGGTAGATTTTGGCCAAAGATACTAGGGTGGTATCTCATTGTTTTAACTTGCATTTCCCTGATGATATGTGATGTGGATCACCCTCTCATATGTTAACCTGGCATCTGTATATCTTCTTTCTTGAGGTGCCTGTGAAGGGCTTGGCCCATTTTTACAATGGGCTTTCTGTGTTCTTATTGTTGAGTTTTAGGGGTTCTTTGCATATTTCGGATAACAGTCTTTCATCTGATATGTCTTTTGCAATACTCCCACACAGAGCAGATTTTTTTTTTTTTTTTTTTTTGAGACAGTCTCACTCTGTCACCCACACTGGAATGCAGTGGCACCATCACAGCTCACAGCAGCCTCAATCTCATGAACTCAAGTGATCCCCCCACTTCTTCCTCCCAAGTAGCTAGGACTACAGGTGTGCACCACTATGCCCAGCTAATCATTTATTTTCTGTAGAGATGGGGGTCTCACTTTGTCACCCAGGCTGGTCTCAAATTCCTGGGCTCAAGCTATCCTCCCACCTCAGCCTCCCAAAGTTCTGGGATTACAGGTGTGAGCCACCATGCCCGGCCAGAAATTTTCAATTTTAGTAAGAATTGCCCTCTTGATTCTTTCTTTCATGAATTATGCCTTTTGTTTTGTAATTACAAAGTCATTGCCAAACCAAATGTCATCTAGATTTTCTCCTATGTTATCTTCTAGGTGTTTTATAGTTTTGTCTTTTACATTTAGGTCTTTGATCCATTTTAAGTTAATTTTAGCAAAGCACATGAGGTCTGTTTCTAAATTTACTTTTTTGCACATGGATGTCTAGTCATTCCAGAACCGTTTGTTGAAAAGACTATCTTTTCTCCACTGAATTGCCTTTGCTCCTTTGATAAAGATCACTTGACGATATTAATGTGAGTCTATTTCTGGGCTCTCTATTCAGTTCCATTGATCTATTTGTCTGTTCTTTTGCCCGTAGTACACTGTCTTGATTACTGTAGCTTTACAGTATGTCTTGAAATCAGATGGTGTCAGTCCTCCAACTTTGCTCTTCTTGTCCAATATTATGTTGGCTATACTGGTTCAATATTATGTTGGCTATACTGGGTATTTTTCCAGGGAAATGCAAGTTAAAACGATGAGATACCACCCTACTCCTATTAGAAATGGCCAAAATCCAGAACACTGACAACTTTAGAATCAGTTTGTTATATTCACAAAACAAATTGTTGGAATTTTTATTGGGATTGTATTGAATCCAAAGCTTGGCATCCTGACAATCTTGAATCTTGCTAGTCCTGTACATGGAATATCTCTCAATTTCTTCAGTTCTTCTATAATTTCTTTCATCAAACTGTTGTAGTTTTTCTCATATAGATCTTGTACATATTTTGTCAGATTTGTACTCAGTGTTTCATTTCTGAGGGAGAGAATGTAAATAGTATCGTGGTTTTAATTTCAGATTCCATTTGCTCATTGCTGGTAGCTAGGAAAGTGATATATATATATATATATATAGTACTCTGCAACCCTGCTATAATCACTTATTACTTCCAGGAATGTTTGCTGTCCATTCTTTTGGATTTTCTGCATAGATGATCATGTCGGCTTTGAACAAAATAGGTTTTTTTTTCTTCCTTTCCAATACGCATACCTTTTTAGTTTGTTTCTAATTGAATTAGCTAAGACTTCAGCAATGCTGAAAACCAATGTGAGAGAAGACACCCTTGCCTTCTTCCTGTCCTTAGTGGAAAAGCTTCAAGTTTCCCACTGTTAAGTATAATGTTAGCTGTAGGATTCTTTTGTAGGCATTATTTATCAAATTGAGGAAGTTTCTCTTTATTCCCAGATTACTGAGCATTTTTAAAAATTATGAATGGGTGTTGAATTTTGTCAAATACTTTTTCTGCCTCTACTGATATAACTATGTAGTTTTCTCATTAGTCTGTTGATGTAATTGATTATATTAATTAATGTTTGAAATTTGGGCCGGGCGCGGTGGCTCAAGCCTGTAATCCCAGCACTTTGGGAGGCCGAGGCGGGCGGATCACGAGGTCAGGAGATCGAGACCATCCTGGCTAACACAATGAAACCCCGTCTCCACTAAAAATACAAAAAAATTAGCCGGGCGTGGTGGCGGCGCCTGTAGTCCCAGCTACTCGGGAGGCTGAGGCAGGAGAATGGCGGGAACCCGGGAGGCGGAGCTTGCAGTGAGCCGAGATCGCGCCACCGCACTCCAGCCTGGGCGACAGAGCGAGACTCCGCCTCAAAAAAAAAAAAAAAAAAAAAAAAAAAAAAAAGAAATTTGAACTAGACTTGCATACCTGGCATGAATAATTTTTATACTTTGTTTTATACCTTAGACTATAATAGTTTAGACATTTTCGGGTTTGATTTGCTAATAGGTTTTTGAGAATTTTTGCATCTATGTTCATGAGAGTTATTGGTCTGTAGTTTTGTTTTCTTGTAATGTCTTTAAATGGATTTGGTTATTGGGGTGATTATGGATTTATCGTGAGTTAGAAAGTGTTCCTTCTGTCTCTATATTCTCAAAGATCCTCATTCTTTTTAATTTTTGCATTGTATTTTATTGGATGAATGTAACAAAATTTAATCTGACCTGTCACATATGAATGAACATTAAAATTGCTTTTGATCTTTTGCTCATTACCAAAAAAATGCTATAATGAATACCTGTGCACACACACATTCCTTTGCACGACTGTGGGTTTGTCTGTAGAAAAAAAAATTAAAATAGTTTGTAACCTAATGTCTATCAATAGATGAATGAACAAAAAAATATGGTTCATATACATAATGGAGTACTATTCTGCCATGAAAAATAATGAGACTCTGTCATTTGCAACAACGTAGATGGAACTGGAGGTCATTATGTTAAGTGAAATGGATCAGGCACAGAAAGACAAACTTTGCATGCTCTCACTTATTTGTGGGAGCTAAAAATCAAAACATTTGAACTCATGGATATAGAGAATAGAAGGATGGTTACCAGAAATTGTGAGGGTAGCAGGGGTCGAGGGAGAGGTGGGGATGGTTAATGGGTACAAAAAGAACAGAAAGAACGAATGAGACCTAGTATTCAACGGCAATGGCACAATAGAGTGAATATAGTCAATAATAATTTAATTGTATATATATTTAAAACTAAAGGAGCATAATTGGATTCTTTATAATCCAAAAGATAAGTATTTGAGGGAATGGATACCCCATTTTCCATGATGTGATTATTACACATTGCACGTCTGATATCAAAGTACCTCATGTACCCCATAAATATATGCAACTATTATGTACCCACAAAAATTAAAAATTAAAAAAAGTAATAACTAAAAAAAAGTTTGTAATTTAATTGATTTCTCTGCTTTTATCTACTATCAGAGCTATAAAGCCCATTGCCACATCTTAGGAAGACAACTTTTCTGAAAAACGAATAGTGATCTATTTCTTGACATGAGTGGGAGTACATAAGCATTTTGTTTTACACAAATACATTAATCTTCACGTTTATCTTTTTCTCATTGTGTGTGTGGGGGGTGGGGGGTTGTTACAGTCCACATTTTAAAAGCTAAGAGAAATAAGTCAGCTATATGCAGCGGCTCATGTCTGTAATCCCAGCACTTTGGGAGGCCGAGATGGGAGAATTGCTTGAGCCCAGGAGTTCGAGACCAGCCTGGGAAACATAGTGAGACCTCGTCTCTACTGAAAATACAAAAATTACCTGGGCGTGGTGGTGCGTGCCTGTAGTTCCAGCTGAGGGGCTGGGGCTGAGGTGGGAGGATCGCTTGAACCCGGGAGGCGAAGGCTGCAATGACTGTGCCACTGCACTCCAGCCTGGGTGACACAGCGAGACCTTGTCTCAAAAGAAAAAAAGGAAAAAATGAAAACTAAGTTAATCGAATTCTGGTCCCCTTTTCTTTATACCGGTAAAGTTTCATAGCTCCTGAAATTAGGCTGCTTGAAGCAGGACACCATTCATAAAGGTGCTGCAATTCTCTAAATTCATACCTGCTAGGACAGGGAGAACTCAGGGTCAAAGGCAGCAGGAGGAAGCCATCCCCGGCATGACTGACCCCGGTCTCCACTGCTCGTGAAAACGAACTCATTAGAAATCGAGCTCCATCTTGTGGCAGCTAAAAGAAAAAACAAGGAAATGCAAGTCTTGCTTCACTCTCACTTCCAAGACCGCACTGGGAGATAACCCTTGGAAAGCTTGATTATTTCTGGGCTAGCTCGCGCAGAATAAATTTCTAAGCACATCTGTACAAGTAACTCTGTTTTTTCAATACAAGAAGTCCCCTTCATTCCAAAATGTACAATCCAGAGACGGTGGAGGCTGGAGATCTCTCCTGTATCTCATCCCATTCTGAGTTACCAGTGCCATTAGACAAAAGAAAATCTATGTAAATGCTTCATGCCCTTAGATGCTGGGGAAGGTTCAACTGTGATTCCATTCTATCTTTCTCTCTCATACCTCCTTCAGCTCCAAACACCATCTAGCTAACTGCTTCCCAAATGTTGACCTACACTGATGCTGTTTCATCAGAATCAATTGGGGAGGTGTTTTTTGTTTGTTTGTTTTAGTATGGGTTAGGTCACTGCAACATCAAAGCATCTTGATTTATAAAGTTTGGAGCAGAATGCAATAATCTGTATTTAATCACAGATTAACTTTGTTCTCTTTATGTAGTCCCTGGTAAACTGTAATGTGCAATCAGATTCCCCTGTTTGTTTTGTTTTGTTTTGTTTTGTTTTTGAGTCAGGGTCTTGCTCTGTCGTCAAGGCTGGAGTGCAGTGGTGTGATCATGGCTCACTGCAGCCTCAACCTCCCTAGCTCAAGCAATCCTCCCACCTCTGTCTCCCGAGTAGCTGGGACCACAGGCACACACCACCACGCGGGGCTTATTTCTCCTTTTTTTTTTTTTTTTTCTTTTTTTGTAGAGACAGGGTTTCGCCAGTTTGCCCAGGCTGATCTTGAACTCCTGAACTCAAGTGATCTGCCTGCCTCAGCCTCCCAAAGTGCTGGGATTACAGGTGTGAGCCACTGTGCCCAGCAATGATTCCCTTACTTTCTAGCGGTTGAATAAATGCTCTCTTAACTAGAGGACATAATAAGAACTAATATTAGACCATGAGAATTAGAACTAATGTTATTAGTACCTAATAAGTACTAATTATTTTTATTTATCTATGGAAACTGTGTAATTATGAACTGTGTTCTGAAATGCCAATAATGTCTGCTTATTTTCTCATTGAAATAATAAGGCTTTATATTTTGCTCCATTTAAAAACTGTCATATTACTTTTATCGCTTCTGTACTTTCTATTAAAAATCACATATTCTGAGAAAAAACAGAGGAATGATAAAACATTAACTAAAATAAATGAGTAGGGTATTGAGAGGAAGAGATGGAGGTGGTCTCTCTCTCTCTCGCTACTGTATCATTAAATTTTATTTCATTATTGCCATATATATATATATATTTTCTAATCTAACTAAAAAAAAAAACTCCTTGTAGAACACACCTCCTCCTGAACGTTACAATCAATCTCTGCTCTCCTTGACAGCAAATTCAAGGGCCACTTCCACTTCAGTTCTCTACTTCCTCATTTCACATTTTTACAACAACCCATTCTATATGGGTTTGTTTCCTGATTACTGCACTGGGACTACTCTTACTATGGACAACAGTGACATCTGTTGCCATGTTACCGCACTGCAGGTTCAGACATTCGGAGCTTGGCTCAGACTCCAACGGGGCAGTGGGTGGGGGTGGGTGGGGGGGAAATCTACCATCGGTCAGATAACAGTGGAATCTTAAGCTCCTAAGCATATACGACTCAGTTGACGAGTCCTTTCATCTGTAAATATATAATGTTCCTGGCGACATCACACGTGTTTGGTTTTCATCCCACCTCAGTCACTTCTCTTTCTCGATTTCTTTGACTGGTTCTTTTCTGACTTTTAAATATTGGTGTAGCTGAGGGCTCAATTCTAGACCCCTCATCTATTTGTGTCAATGCAGTCAGCCTAGGTAATGTGTTCCTGTAACTTGAAATCCCACCTGTCCATTGATGACCCCTCCCAAATCTCCATCATAATCCACAACCTCTTCTCAGAAGAAGTCCTGACTGGTATCTACCTCCCTTCTCTACATCTCAACTTGAAAATCTAACTGAAGTATTTTATGTGGCATGACCAAAACAGAACAATCAATCTGATTCTTCCAAAAAAACTGATTGCTATGTTTTCCACATCATTTCCAAATTTAGAAAAAGCTACCACCTTCTACCTAATATCTTAAGTACCAAATATGAGTTATTCCTGATTCTTTTACTGTCATCCATCACCAAATCACATTGATTCTATGTCAGAAACATCGACCAAATCTGTGTGTTTCTTTTCTGTGCACTGCTATCACATGACTCCAATCCACCTCCATCTGGACGACTGCAATAGTCTCCTAAATTCCTCTTTCTGCTTCCACTCTTGCTTCATAACAATCCATCTTTACAAACCTTTTTCATAGTGTAAGTATCATCATGCTCCTCCCCTGATTAACACCCTCTAATAGCTTTCTATTACACTAATAAAACAAACATTTAAAACCTCTCTCTAGGAAAGCCTCATATTATCTGGTTCTTGCGTATTCTGATCTTCTCTCATGTCACGTTTCTTCTCACTTATTATGATGTAACTACACTAGTAATATTTTTATTTCTCTTTTTTTTCGTTTTTTTTTTTTTGAGATGGAGTCTCACTCTGTCGCTCGGGCTGGAGTGCAGTGGAACGATCTTGGCTCACTGCAAACTCTGCCGCCCAGTTTCAAGCAATTCTCCTGCCTCAGCCTCCCCAGTAGCTGGGATTACAGGCGCCTGCCACTGGTCCAGCTAATTTTTGTATTTTCAGTAGAGATGGGGTTTCACCATCTTGACCAGGCTGGTTTTGAACTCCTGACCTTGTGATCCACCTGCTTCAGCATCCCAAAGTGCTGGAATTACAGGCGTGGGCCACTGCGCCCTACTTTTATTTCTCAAACACACAAAACTTACTCTTGTCTCACAATCTTTGTACTAACCACTCCTCTGACTGGAGTATTTCTTCCCTTGAACTTCTGAAACCACCTTTGCAAAATTATGACTGAGACAGTGAAAGAGATCTATCTAATTTAATCAACTCCACCTTGCTTCTAACCTCCGAGCTGTACTTGTTCATTTCTGGGTGTAGGCTGAACTTTGGGAAAAACTTAGTTTGTAGTTTAAAACAAAGATAACAGCAGACCTTTCCCAAAGCAGACCTCCTTCTTGCCTGGGGACTAGATTGCCTTGTAGGACTAACATTAGCCGCAAGATTAGAAATTATGGTTAGGAGTCATGCAGCTGGAGGCTACAAGATTCTGACCCTCCCTAAACTGCTCCTAAGATCAGTGTTGGAGATATTTTGCAGACCCCACACTGGATGGATCAGCGGGCACCATCCAGACGGATAAACTGGCTCATCTGATCTTGTGGCCTCCACCCAGGAACTGACTAACCGCAAGAAGACAGTTTCAATTCCCTGTGATTTCGTCTCTGACCCAACCAATCAACACTCTTGACTCCCCAGTTTCCCCTTACCCACGAAGTTCTTCCTAAAAACTCTGCTTTCTGAATGCTTGGGGAGGCTGATTTGAGTAATAATGAAACTCCAGTCTCCTGCACAGCTGGCTCTGCATGACTTACTCTTTCTCTATTGCAATTTCCCCGCCTTGATAAATTGACTCTGTCTAGGCAGCGGGCAAGGTGAACCCACTGGGTGGTTACACTTCACATTAGCAGTTCATGTAATGCTGATTTCAGCTTACATGTCACCTCCTCAAGATATTGTTTTCCGAGCCTCTAAGATAAAGTAGCCTCTCAGGCACTCTCCATTCTAGTCCATGAAACTGTATTTATTCTCTTGATAATCTTCATTGCTGCCTTCTGTCAATCACAAAATTACCCTTTTCCCTCAATCTTTACAATCACTGATGTGAGTGCCTTTGTATCTCTCACTCTCTGTCTCTTCATCTACTGAAACAGCCTCTGCATTCACCTGCTATTCTGTGAAAGGGAGAGTAGATTTCCATCAAATGATGTCTGCACCAGTTCTGGTAGAGCTTGGTAAGTCTAAGTTAGAAATTTGGAAACCACTGGAGAATGAAGAGCAGGGTAACGTCATGATTTGATATGTTTAAAAATTTTTTTTTTACTGACTCTGAAGCTGAATAGCAACTTTCAAAAGAATAAGCATTTTCCATTTTAATTAAGTCCAATTTATACTTTTTTCTTTTATGGATTGTGTTTTTGGTGTCATATCTATGAACTCTCTGCTTAGCCTTAAGTCTTCACTATTTCTTCTATGTTTTCTTCTAAAAAGTTTGTAGTTCTGCATTTAATATTTAATCTGTAATCCACTTTGGATTAGCTTTTATAAAGGAGGTAAAACTTAGGTTGAGGGCTTTTTTGGTTTTTTTTCAGACGGAGTTTCACTCTTGTTGCCCAGGCTGGAATGCAATGGCGCAATCTAGACTCACCACAACCTCCACCTCCCAAGTTCAAGTGATTCTCCTGCCTCAGCCTCCCAAGTAGCTGGGATTACAGGCACCCATCACCATACCTGGCTAATTTTTTTGTATTTTTAGTAGAGACGGTGTTTCTCCATGTTGGTCAGGTTGGTCTTGAACTTCCAACCTCGGGTGATCTGCCCGCCTCGGCCTCCCAAAGTGCTGGGATTACAGGCGTGAGCCATCAGGTTGAGGGTTTTTTTAAAAAAAGGAATTGATAATGGAGCCTTCTGCAATGACAGGAGGATTCCTGCCAGTGAGAAAAAGCTGTGCCGTGATGACTCCACCATGGTTTGAGGGAGAAAACCCATGATTTACAACGAACAATAAACACAGCGGATACCGCTTTTTTGAACTCCTTCTTTGTGGCAATCACTGGATCACACTCTCATCATTCTCACCTCTGATCTCAACAGTGTTGACTCTACCTCATCCTCATTGTGGGACAGGAGAGGACACTAGGCCTTTGAGAGGGGAGGGGACCAGCCCAAGTCTGCAGTTCTTGAGAAGGTGGAGCTTAATTCTAGCCAAGTGTTCCATGCACCATGGAGGACCTGTCTCTTCATGTGGAGACTCATCCCTGCTCTGAAAGGTGACCACTTCCACATTACACCCATTTTCCCATTACCCGTAATAATCATTGGGGCCCTTCTGTTTTTCTTTTCAAAGCTGTGAAACTCCTCACTGATCCCCACTCATGCTCTCAAGCTGACGCCTCTGCCTCCTACTTCACCAGATTTAGCCTCCTGCCGGTTCCTGCACCACTGTTCTCTGCCTTCACTTTGATATTGAGAAACAAGTGTTCCTTCCCAGGGGTTCCTCTACTGGTTGCAAAACTCACATCCTCGTTTACTTAAGAACTTCCCTTCTTTACTTGCTCCCTGTGTCTCCTGCAGTATCAATACTTTATCTATATTCTATCATTCCTATTAGCACTCTGATACTCTCTGGAATCTCTTACATGTTGTCACTTATAAGTGGGAGTTGAACAATGAGAACACATGGACACAGGGAGGGGAATATCATACCCCAGAGCCTGTCAGGGCTGGGGGGCTAGGGGAGGGATAGCATTAGGAGAAATACCTAATGCAGATGATGGGTTGATGGGTGCAGCAAACCACCATGGCACGTGTATACCTGTGAAACAATCCTGCATGTTCTGCACATGTACCCTAGACCTTAAAGTAAAAAAGAAAATAAAAGAAAAAAAATTTTTCTTCCACTTCACATTCTTCTTCTACTCACTCTGAAGAGTCTATTGTACTCCAAAGGGTCTATTAAGTATGCCCTTAACAAGCTCCCCATCCCCAGAGATATGTACTTCATCTGGCTTTTATTTTCCACCAGCTGGGTCCTTGCTCTGGGAAGTTCTAGGTCCCAGTTCCAGGAGACAGTGACTGTCATGTAATTTTCACAGCAGAAGTTACCCCAAGGGACAGGAGGAGTAAGAGAACTAAAACCAGTTGGGAAACAGGAAACAGAAACCAGAGCTCCTTCCGATTTTTAATAGCCCTGAGAACACACCAGTATACTACTTGTTTTAATAGCATTTGTGGGTTGGGGTGGGCCCATTTAGAAACTAAAGTACCTGATTCTGTTTCTCAACCTCAGTCTTTGTGGGATGCAGAGGTTCAACCCTCTCAACATAAAGAGCCAAGGAATCTGGGTGTCCAGGCCCCTTCTCCCTTCAAAGGTCAAGGTAAGGAGAGGAGCAAGTGCTGTGATGATGTCAGAGGCACTGGAACCAGAGCAACTCCATCTTGAATAGGAGCTGGGTAAATGAGTCTGAGACCCACTGGGCTGCATTCCCAGACAGTTAAGGCATTCTAAGTCACAGGAAGAGATAGGAGGTCATAAAGACCTTGCTGATAAAACAGGTTGCAGTAAAGAAGCCAACCAAATCCCACCAAAACCAAGATGGTGACGAGAGTGACCTCTGGTCATCCTCACTGCTACACCCCCACCAGCACCATGACAGGTTGCCATGGGAACATCAGGAAGTTACCCTATATGGTCTAAAAAGGGGAGGCATGAATAATCCACCCCTTGTTTTGCATATCATCAAGAAATAACCATAAAAATGGGCAACTAGCAGCCCTCAGGGCTACTTTGTCTATGGAGTAGCCATGCTTTATTCTTTTACTTTCTTAATAAACTTGTTTTCACTTTATTCTATGGAGTCACGCTGAATTCTTCCTTGTGCGAGATCCAAGAATCCTCTCTTGCGGTCTGGATCAGGACCCCCTTCTGGTAACAGTGAGAAGAATCAGAGGGAAACATCTGGGAAGGTGAGAAGGATGGAGACCAAAACCACAGAGAGATTGAAGGGAGGCAGAGAAGTTGACAGGACAGAGCATCCACACCCAGGCACGTTGCCAAGATTAACCCCATAATTTTTGGCTCTATTGGAAGCTCATTTGTAGGTTTCCAGTGCAAAGAGGTGGTGGGCTTTCTGAAATACTAGGTTCTATCCAAGGATATCAGAGTGGTATAAAGAGAAATGGGAAGCAGAGGCAGAAATAAAGTAGTCATCCTAAAGCATTATTCCCAAGGCTTTGTGTCATTAAGGCTGTTTACAATTTTAAGTAGTTTAAAATTTAAAATTGCATCTAACAATGACTTAAACCAAAGACAGCATTTATGGTTTACTTTCCAAAGATTTTGCAAGTGAGTAGTACTCAGTTACGTTCTGTCTGAATAATATCATTAAAAAAAGTTTATTTTAATCTTTTCACTTTTTCATCACTAGTTTGGCATTTTTGTTTGTTTGTTTGTTTGTTTTATTTCCTGGAAATTGCTACCTCACAGCCCCAAGATAGCTCCTGACCTCACAATACAACATCTCATGCCAGGAAGATAGGGATGAAATGAAAAAATACTGAAGATTTAGATCTGAGGTGAGAGGCCGGGCGCGGTGGCTCAAGCCTGTAATCCCAGCACTTTGGGAGGCCGAGACGGGCGGATCACGAGTTCAGGAGATCGAGACCATCCTGGCTAACACGGTGAAACCCCGTCTCTACTAAAATACAAAAAAAATTAGCCGGGCAAGGTGGCAGGCGCCTGTACTCCCAGCTACTCGGGAGGCTGAGGCAGGAGAATGGCGTGAACCCGGGAGGCGGGGCTTGCAGTGAGCTGAGATCCGGCCACTGCACTCCAGCCTGGGCAACAGAGCTAGACTCCGTCTCAAAAAAAAAAAAAAAAAAAAGAAACATTCTCAAAGCCATCCCTTTGCAGGACTACAGAACAATATTTTTCAGAAGCACACACCTGACAAGTCACTTTCCTGCTTAAATGGCTTTTCATGTATTTATGAAGAGATTCCAAGTCCTTCTTGTAGCATTCAAGACCCTCCAACAGATGGCCTCTGCCACTTGGTACACACAGTGTTTATTGCTGTCTGCCTCACCATCTATGCTCCAATAACCACAGGTAACCTGCTATTTCTTGACCCTTTTCTGTGTGCTTTCACTCTCCTCTGACTGGAATGTATTTTTTTTCTTTTTCTTTATCTGAGTCTTTAAGACTCATCCCGGATGTTAGCTGCATTGCACTTGGAAGTGACCCTGGACCCTTTCAGTCTCAGTTAGTTGTTCCTTTTGGGAAATCTCATAATGAACCAGGTATCTGTCTATCACTGTATACCCCCACTCTACTGTGACTGCTTAGGGAAATGGCAGAGGACACCATTGTGCACAAAGGCTGCATAAGACTATGCTTAGTCATAGCAGAGTGACTCTCTCATCTCTTTACCTGGGTAGTTGGCATCTCCAGGGTAGAGCACATGTCTGTTTAAGCTCTATGTCTGCAGGAGCCAGCAAGGGAGCAACTCTTCAGAGGCCTCACCCGTGCAATACCCACCACCCTTTAGTATACTGATAAGTACATTTCATTTTAATCAGGTGGCAGGTAGCAATGTGCCACTGTCCTAGGAAATCAATCATGATTGGCCTAAGCCAATATGAGCAACTTCTTTATCTTTTTATTTATTTATTTATTTATTTTTTGAGATAAGGTTTTGCTCATTACCCAGGCTCGAGGGCAGTGGCATCATTATGGCTCACTGCAGCCTCCACCTCCCTGACAAAGCAATCCTCCTACTTCAGCCTCCTGAGTAGCTGGAATTACAGGAGCATACCACCACACCCAGCCAATATATATATATTTTTTTAGATATGGGGTCTCACTATGTTGCCCAGGCTGGTCTTGAACTCCTGAGCTCAAGCAATCCTCCTGCCTCAGCCTCCCAAAATGCTGGGACTACAGGTGTGAGCCACTGTCCCTGACCTTTATTTTTATGTATTGGTATTTTTGTTATTTCTTGGCCATTGATTGGTCTAGAGATGGCATGCTCTGGCAATGAAAGACAAGAAGAGGTCCTGAAGAGACTCTGGACTAGGTTTCCCTTTGTGGTAAAATGAAAGAAGCATGTGAATGAGTCACATTTTCTGCTTGTCTCATGCTTCTGGCTCAGGAGGGCCTGTTGATGTGATGTCCAGAACAGTGGCAGCCATTCTGTGGTCACTTTCAAGAAGGCCCTGGAAGAAAACCAATATGATGATGGAGTGGAAGGGTGACATTAAACTCAATTTTTGTTCAGACTCCAGATCTATCCCCTTCCAAAACTTTTTTTAATAATAAATTTCTCCATGGCTTATGTGCTTCATTGGTTTACTCTACCTTATCATTGAAAACATCCAGTGAATCAGAGAGAAACTAGAAAATAGTTGACTCTTGTTTTGTGGCTTTCTACTGTTTTTCATGGTTCTATTCCTTGGGCTTGAGAACAACATTCTGATGGTGTTTAAAAACTCAGAAAGAGTCCATCTCCTCAGATCAGTGGTCCATAGAGCATCTCCCTAAGAGCAGAAGGTTAGGGGGTTAATCTCGGCAATGGTGTGGGATGAAAGGTGTCTCTCATTCACCTCCCTTACCTCCCTCCATGCTCCTAGTTACTGCTTCTTTTTGTAACTCCGAGGTGTAAAATACCTCAAAGCATATTTGATTTTGTCACAGATTTCTGGTACGGGGCTCTTAAAACCCTTGGAATTCCCTGAGTGATAGGAGTGTTTTTTTGTTATTCGTAAAGAGCCCCTTTTGATCACAGCTGAGTTATGCTAAGGAGATGATGGCCTTTGGATGGGACTGGTCACCAGTAAGACCAAGGGATTAGAGGGCTAGGGCCATTGGCCCCACCTACTGACCTCCAGGAAGGGGAGGCAGGGACTGGAGATAGAGTTCTATAAAAACTCTTGAACAGTGAGATTTGATGAGTTTCCACATTGGTGAACACTTAGGGGTGCTGGGAGAATGGCTGCCTGGAGAGAGCAAGGAAGCTCCATGTGCCACCCAACCCCTTTCCTGCCACATACCTGCCATATGCTTCTTTCCAATGGATTATTCCTGAGGTGTATTCTTTATATAAAGCAGCAAACATAAACAAAGTGCTTTTCTGAGTTCTATGTGCCATTCTAGCAATTTATTGGTGTCATTGGAACACCCAGTTTATAGCCTGTCAGGCAGAAGTACAAGTGGTCACCTGGGACTTGCAACAGACGTCTGATGTGAGAACAGTTTGTGGGAGTGAGCCCTTTAACTCTTGAGATCTGATGATAAATCCAGGTAGACAGAATCAGAACTGGATTTTTAATTGCAGGTGGCCCAGTTGGTGTCCCCAGAGAATTGGAGAATTTCTTGGTGCGGAGAAAAACTACATTTGGTCAGAAGGATTGTGAAAGTAGAGAATCGAGTTTTTGTTTAACCATGCATCTTTGATATTTATTGTTGTCCTCTCATTCTTCTCACCTTGGTAATTGTTTCTTTCATTTTCCTGAATCTCTGAAAAGAAAGGGCCTGGACTCTCAGATTCCTTGGCCTTTCATATTTGGAAGGATGGACTCCGGTCTCCCACAGAGGGCTGGAGGTGAAGGAACATTCAGACACATAAGTTTCTAAGCGAAATGGTCTGACAACATCTCCAAGGTGTCTTCTGGGAAGGGTAAGAAACCCCGCGTTTGTGTCAGGGTTGATTCCAGCTCCATTGTCCCTGTGTCCTTCAACCTACGTCTCTGCTGAAACCTGTTCTATAAAAACAGGAAGTAAGTGGTTTGGACTGACCTACTGCACTAGGTTCTACAGAGCAAACCAAATGGAGTCAGTCATACTAAAACTCCACATCACCAAACCAAAACTAATTTGTTTACCTGAACTTTTGAGAAATCAGGAGAGAGAGAAAATGGACAAATTCCTAAAACAGGCCAGTTTCAGTGGACATGAAAATGAAGTTCTCTCTGCTTTCATCTTCACCAAACAAAAAAAAAGTAATCTGTGGTAACTTGACTTCAATCAATCAGTTGTTCCTTATTGCTGTCTCTCTATTCCTGCCGCACAGAAAAATGCAACGTCCAAATGACGAATCAATTTTTTGTTCTTGTTTCTGCTTTCTTTAGCCCTCCTGTCCCTATAAAACCAACTTTCTCGGCTCTAACCATCAAAATATTCGTGTTATTTTATAGCATGAAAGACTGTCTGATTCTATTATTACAAAGCCAATTAAGATCTTAAAACCAAACGTGTAACTTCATCTTTTGACAAGTCCTTAGAGCCTGAGTTGCTCCACAAGAATCCAGGAACTGGGCACAGGAAAAGGATCTCAGCTGGTGGTAAGTTGGGGTCTGAAAATTTTAAAGTTATTGTTGAAATGCCTGCTACATGACAGAGCCCTTCTAACGCTGGAGTAGTGCAGTCCAGTGAAGAATCCACTTCTCACACATGGCTATTGATCTCCTGCTGTTCCTAGTCTGACCTGAGTTGTGCTGTATGGATAAAAATGCACATAGTATGCTTGAAGAGTTAGTGTGAAAACAATGTTAACTATTTCATTAACAATGTTTAATTTGGTTACATGTTTCAGTAATATTCTTTTTGTTTGTTTGTTTGTTTGTTTTTTGAGACAGAGTCTTGCACTGTCACCCAGGCTGGAGTGCAGTGGCGCAATCTCAACTCACTGCAACCTCTGCCTTCTGGGTTCAAGCGATTCTCCTGCCTCAGCCTCCCAAGCAGCTGGGATTGCAGGCACTTGACACCATGCCCTGCTAATTTTTTGTATTTTTATTAGAGACGGGGTTTCAATATGCTGGCCAGGCTGGTCTTGAACTTCTGACCTTGTGATCTGCCCGCCTTGGTCTCCCAAAGTGCTGGGATTACAGGTGTGAGCCACCGTGCGTGGCCAATTCTTTATCATGTATGTAATTAAATAAAATGTATTACTAAAATAATTTCCCCAAAGGTGTTTTACTTTTAAAAAAAAATAATGGCTACAAAAAAGTTGTAAGTCCCATATGTGGCTAAAGTTAACATATTATATTTCTATTGGACAGTGTTAGTCTAAAGATGTAGCACTGGGGCCGGGCGCGGTGGCTCAAGCCTGTAATCCCAGCACTTTGGGAGGCCGAGGCGGGCGGATCACAAGGTCAGGAGATCGAGACCACAGTGAAACCCCGTCTCTACTAAAAATACAAAAAATTAGCCGGGCGCGGTGGCGGGCGCCTGTAGTCCTAGCTACTCAGGAGGCTGAGGCAGGAGAATGGCCTAAACCCAGGAGGCGGAGCTTGCAGTGAGCCGAGATTGCGCCACTGCACTCCAGCCTGGGCAACAGCGTGAGACTCCGTCTCAAAAAAAAAAAAAAAAAAAAAGATGTAGCACTGGATGATCTTGGCAGTCCTGTGGATCTTACGTACTAGTGTGGAGGGTATTTAAGAGAGAAAATAAATGAACAACAAATAAAGGAGATAAGTACCTGGTGAGACAGGCTGCACCTGGGCATTCTGCTTTGCAGAGTGGGTCAGGCGGGATCTCTCTGAAACAATATTTGACCTGAAATATGAATATTCAGGATGAGCCAGATGCGGGAAGCTCAAGACGAAGAGCACAGTAGTCAGAAGGAACAGAGAAAGCAGAGGCCCTGAGATGACAATGAGCTGCAAGTTCAAGGAACAAGAGCCCAGTGGGTGGAGCCCAGTGAGAGAGTACAGAGATGAGGTTTGAGGGATGCACAGGGCACATGTGGCAGTGAATAAGGGAACCTAAGATAAGGGTAACTTAGAAGTCTGGAAGCCGTCGGAAGGTATGGAGAATAACGTCACCATCTTATTGGACCTTTTTAAAGCTCATTTGGTTTCTGTCTGGAGAATGGATCTTAGGGGAGGGGGCAGCAGGACCAGGAAAAAGCTACTTGCAAGGTTTGCGCAAATATCCAAGCCTGACAGGGCCATGGAGATGGCAATAGTTCTGGCTGGGCATTCAGCATGTTCTGTAGATACAATGCATAAGATGTGGATGGCGTTGGGTGGTGAGGAAAAGAGAAATAAAAGGTGAGTTCTAAATCTGGAGCTTTAACAACTGAACGTTTAATCTCCAAATAGATACAGAATATTGGAAGAGTGGCAGGTTTGGGAGGCAGGGAACATCAACAGTTTGGTAAAACCATGTGAGGTTTGGAGTGTCTATGGGACTACCATGGGGAGAGGTTTTATCAGACTTGAGTGCCAGTGAGAGGCCACGGCTGATAATTTAGATGAAAAGACACACAATGGTTTAATCCCAGAGACTGGATGATATCATTTATAGAATGTGAGATGCCCCAACATTTGGAGTCAAATTTAGAATAGAAAACACCAGTAAATTGGACTGAAAAGAGGAAGTGAATTGAGCTGTAGAGAAGACCAAGAGTGTATTGTGTGTACATATCTCTTGGATATATCGCATGGCATAGGAAAAATGTGTTTGAAAAGGGAGAAAGTGATCCAATGGGTCCTGTGTCACTGGGATATCGGGATAAAAACTGAGAAGAACTCACTGGAGTTGTCAGCCTGGGGGTCATAAGCATTCTTGGGAAAACGCATTAGGTGGAGTGCTAAGGACAGAAGTCAATATGGAGTGGATTAAGGAGAACAGCTGAGGCGAGGAAGAAAAAGGAGGAATTAGAGACATTATCTTTGGATGTTTGGCTGAAAATTCCCCTGACAGAGAGGTCATTTGGCTGAATAGGGTTGAAACTGGAAAGAAATATGGTTCAAAGGAGGTTTCTCTTCAAAGAGAAGGGGGTGTGATTATGTGATAGAATGATCTAGTAGAAATACAATTTTCAATTTTTTTTTGGTATAAAAAACGGTCTTTTGTCCCTCACCACATCCCACCCCAATCTAAGTCTCAACTTTCTCATCTGTACAATGGTTATACGAATTAGAACTAACATTAATCGATATTCACTGTGTCTCAGGATGTGCTCAGTGCTTACACATATTAACACATCCCATCCGCAGAGCCTATGAGAGGAGTTGTGAGGGTTACGGGAGAAGCTCTTGGTGTGTGGATTAATGTTCATAAGTAGAAGCTACTATTGCTATGAGCATCGTTCTTGTCCCAACCCTGAGCTTCATAGTGCAGGGTTCGGGATTGCACCCCACAACACATCACACAGCCTGGTGAGGGCTAAGGGTTCTAATTTGTTATAGATTTACAGATCTATCCTAGACGATTTCCATGTCTATTCTTTTTTTTTTTTTTTTTTTTTTTTGAGATGGAGTCTCTCTCTGTTGCCAAGCTGGAGTGCAGTACTGCAATCTCAATCTCAGCTCACTGCAACCTCCGCCTCCCAGGTTCAAGCGATTCCCCTGCCTCAGCCTCCTGTCCATGTCTATTGTTATTTAATCCTCCCCTGAAAATCAGTCTTCATCAAAAAACCATTTCAGTTCTGCAGAGGGGAAAACAGGGGCTCAAAGAGATGTCACTGATCAAGAATTTACACTGTCGAGGTGTCAGAGATAAGATTATAGTAGAGATTTAACTGACTCCAGAGCCTGGTACTCTTTACACGGTCACAGTGATACTCAACTGGCAGGGGGAGGGAGTGGGGAGGTATTTTGCCTCCCAAGGGATCTTTGATAATGTCTTTTGGTTCTCACTCCTGAATGAGGAGTTGCTACTGGCATCTATGGATAGGGGCCAGGGGTGCCGCTAAACATCCTACTGTGTACAGACCAGTCCACCGCAACAAAGAATTAACCAGCCCTAAATGCCATTGGTGCCAAGGTTGAGAAAACCTGAGCTACAGTAAACAATGTCCCTTGGAAGGCCTCAGTGAAAGTGACTGGTAATGACAGGAAAAAAAGGAGGAAATGCGTAAAAGAAGTAGGAGAAAAAATTTATTATATGAGGGCAGGACCCTATCCTGGTAATTTTGGGAGAACGCCTTTCAGTGGCAGCGCTTGAGCTTGCAAAGGTAGTGGCTCTGGGCTTGTTCAGTCTGGTTTTCAAATTTTGCTGCCTGCACTGATTGGCTGGGCATGATGCTGAAAAAACTACAGAAGTCCCTGGGGCAAGGATTCTCCCTGGTAACAAAGGGATAATCATGGCTACCTCGCCGTGTTATTATGAGTATTAGATGTAAACAAGTGCTAGATAATTGCTATCATTCTCAAAGAGGTTAAATAGCCCACGGTGGGAAGATTCTCAAATTTTCACGATCATAGAAAATCACCGTAGGTTGGCTGGGCACGGTGGCTCACACCGGTAATCCCAGTACTTTGGGAGGCCGAGGAGTTCGAGACCAGCCTGGCCAACATGGTGAAACCTCAGCTCTACTAAAAATACAAAAAGTTAGCCGGGCATGATGGTGGTCGCCTGTAATTCCAGCTACTGGGGAGACTGAGGCAGAAGAATTACTTGAACCCAGGAGGCAAAGGTTGCAGTGAGCCGAGATTCACGACTGCACTCCAGCCTGGGCGACAGAGGAAAAAAGGGAACCATTACAGACATTTGCCCCTGAACTTGAAGTGCGCCACACCCCACTCCCACTGCCAGTTGCCACCCCCGTCAGCTCTCTTCCTGCCTGTTCTCTTGCTCCTCTGAGTGTGGCCTCTAGATGTCTCATGTACCTCCCAGGGTCTGTGAATACCAAAACCTCTCAAACTTTAACACTGTGGTGGCATCATTGAGCTGTGCCCACAATCTGACCAGCGATGTGAGGTTGCCCGAACGAGACCTGGGCAGGTGGATCCCCTCCTGATGTTCTTTTGTCCTGGCTTCTGGTGGCTGCTGAGGACGGTCACTACCAGCTGAGTTGATAGAGAAACTTGAAGAGCTTCATTTAATACCACTGGCATACCAGGCAGGCTTTTGGCTGTGTCTTGGACACAATCCCAATGTCTGTGTTTGTGGATGACTCACACACTTCCTGCCCAGTCGGTCTGGGATGGCACTACTGCTTGCTGGTGCTTGATTTTGCTGCTTCGTGCAGCTTAGTACTGCTGTCCTCAGCTGTTACCTTGGAGATTCTCCAGAAATTCCAGTGGCTGTGGACGGCTCTCCGAGGCTTCGGGCTCCCCAGCAGCTGCTGGAGGGCAGATCCTATCGTAATGAGGGTGTTTCCCTGTGGGACATCAGACACCCTTTCTGGGATCAGGCCCCTGACAGGGGTGCCACTAATGGAGGGTATGTTGCCCCTTGAGCCATACCTGTTTATCTGGTGACCTAGGGCCTCCGTAGTGGTCCGGCCTGTATTGGCTCTAAGTTGCAAAGTACTGGCCTCTGGCCAGAGAGAGCTGGTCAGGATGGTGAGCTGGCCACCTGGTAGCTGTGGCTCTATCCTCAGTTCTACCTCCATCTTGCTGACGATAGGGCCATGGGCCACCAGGCTCCTGGGGAGCAGCGATTCCCCCATAGTGAGGTTGAAGAGGATGACAGAATGCTGGCTTCACTGTGTCAGTGAAGGGTTGGTGGGTGAAAGGATCCAATCGCCTAACTCTAACCTGTGACAGGGCAACCGTACCTGAGTGTCCAGGACACCTTGCGAGAACAGGTGCTGCTGAGGCCAGCGCCTCCTTGGTTGCTGCATTCCTTGGTGCTATCACTTCTCATTCTCCCAGCCCCTCAGAGGTCGATCGGGTCACCCTGGAAAGAGAAGCAGCTGCCTACAAGGCCGGTGCAAGCGGAACTCATTGTTCGGTTTTGAAGAGAAAGTGAGGTTAAAGAAAGACACTCGAAGAGAGAGAGAGCATCTCAACAGCAAATGCAGGCATTTACGTCTAGCATAAACCTGCAGCGGTGCCAGTGCCCACCACTGCTTACAGGCTTTGGCAATTACAGGCCTGGGTGGGGGAGGTCTGGAAGTGGGGCATGGCCTGTTGCCTGGGAAAATGTTGATAACATGTTCCCATGATGAGGCGGTTTGGCACTTGTTCCTGCAGAATGTGATAGTGAAATGCCTTGGGCCTTTGCCCGGCTGGGTATGATAAGGATGTTCTTCTGCCTCGTGGTCAGGTGGTTAGGAGGATGTTTCTCATGGCCCGAAATCCCGTGGAATGTTTGCAGACCTTTGATCAAGGTCTGCAAAATGGTGGCGGGCTTACAAAGTGGTACAGTTTGGACTAACTCTCATTACCATTAATTTTTTCCTTTTTTGATAACAATGTGTAAAGTGAAAAGAGCAGAGTGCTACTCCATACCACTGGGATCTTGTCCAGTAAACATCCGGAGAGTGAGGATAGGAAATAAAAAGTGTATAAATATTGGATGCCTAGAAATGCAAGCCATTTTAAAGATTTTACAGAAAATAGAAAAAAAGAGAGGAGAGGGACTCATTGTCTTGTAATGGGGTCCTTCCCAGAGAGAGTTGACTATTTAGTGGCACCGGGCCCTTTTCCTCCTTCCCCTTTTTCTCTTATCAACCAGGGCAGAAACTAAGAATTTTGGCTTCAAATGGCTAAAAGACTGATGGGGGAAAAAAGAAAATAGAAAAAAATAACAGAGAGACTGATGCTCTAGGCAGCTACAAGTCCAAGAAAAAAGAGAGAAACTTTTAACTTTAAGTGCTGAGCCAAAACCAGGTCTAGCAAACATAATGCTGGCCCTAGATTACTTACTAATTTATGAAGAAAATTCTAGATATGGGGGTGACAAAAGGAAATTAAATCCATTATATAGGCATATATTTTAATGTAAATATATAATAGATAAATTATGTATACATAATATATAACCAAATTGAAACAGTTTTATAATTTGATTTGACTAGAAAGTCAAAATCCATATATTAATTTTTGTAGTAAAAGTTTATGTAAAAAAAAGACAAAAAGGACACTGATTGGCTTTTGTTCCTCTACAATATAGGTTCTAACTTAACTTTTAACATTAGTGGCCAGGTGCGGTGGCTCACGCCCGTAATCCCGGCAGTCGGGGAGGCCGAGGTGGGCAGATGACCTGAGGTCAGAAGTTCAAGATCAGCCTGGCCAACATGGTGAAAACCCATCTCTACTAAAAGTTACAGAAATTAGTCGGGCGTGATGCCAGGTGCCTATAATCCCAGCTACTCGGGAGGCTGAGGCAGGAGAATTGCTTGAACCTGGGAGGTGGAGGTTGCAGTGAGCCGAATTGTGCTACTACACTCCAGCCGCATGAATTGACAAAAATTTATGGACTTAATAGTGGGACTCAACTTATAGTAGTACATCGGGATCCCATTAAATTTACTTACTCTACCCCCATAATCTTGAGAAGCTAACTAAAATTTTGAAAAATGAGTAGACCTCACTTTATCTGTAGTGTCACCTAAATTTCCCAAAGCCATACAGTCATTGCTCTAAAATATTCCATGTTGCATGTAGACTCTGTGACACAATTAATAACAAATTAAAATTAAAGTAAGCTTTTGGCACTTACAAATTAGCTTGATCAAATGGGGCCCCTTAGTCCCACAGTTAAGATAATTTATTACAGCCCAACAGAAGTTGAAACAGCACCTTCAAGGATTAAAATGTATTATACAAAACCTGATTAATAAAAGCGTGATTATCGACACCACATCTCCATTTAGCAACCCAAAAGTTCTTCCTGTTCCCAAATCTAAAAAAAAGAATTTCCTAAAAATGCCTTATGATGGATGACTACAGCAGATGGGCTGTTGAGGGCTGCCTCAACCCCTCAGCCCAGACCAGTGACAGAGCTACAAACACTGCTTCACTTCCTGCAGAGGTGGAGTTACAGGCAATGTGAGGAGGGGGTCAGGGATATTTTTTAGCTCTTTCTCATCCTACCCTCATGCCAGTTCCAGCTTCATCTACCCTTCAGTCATATTAAGCCATTCAAGGATGAGTGATCAAGTTTTTAATCAGGAAAAAACACTTCTGTGCCACCTGATTTGAGAGTAAGAAATAGAAAATGAGGCTATTGTGAGTGTCATTTCTAATTTCTGGACCTCAGCCTGTACCCTGGGGTAACTGGAAGTGCAAAAAAACTACAAGAAAACAGAAAGAGTGGTTGGGGTTTGTCAGGCTTAGATGAGATCGTTTACATTAAAGGGTAAACTTAATTACTTTACCCTTAAGTATAATGTTTGCTGTCACCTTTTTGTATGTTTCTCTTTTTAATCAGATTATTGAAGGTGTCTTCTATCCTCATTTTTTAAGAGTTTTCTTCTTCTATTGCTTAAATTATGAATGGATGTTAAATTTTTTTAAATGTAATTTCTGCCAATATTAACATGATTATTTTTATTCTTTCATTTTCATCATTACAAATTAGGTTGATGAATTCTTCAATGTTATACTACCCTTGCGTTTCTGAAATGAATCACGCTTGCTCATGATATATCTTAGATACTTGTAATTGATCTTCTAGATTTGTTTAGAATTTCTGTATTTATGTTTATGTAAAGATGATTCTGTTATTTCACTTTTCTCTACTGTCCTTGTTAGGTTTTACATCCACCCCTAATGGTCTCCTGAATGGAGTTGGAAAATGATTTTCTGATTCTCTTCTGTAGTATTACATCTTTTTTAACACTGTTACACTTAAACTTTTTTTTTTAATTTTCAAAAAAAAATTTCTTTTGAGACAGTGTCTCACTCTGTCACCTAGGATGGAGTGCAGTGGCGTGATCTTGGCTCACTGCAACTTCCGGCTCCTGGGTTCAAACGATTCTCATGCCTCAGCCTCCCGAGTCGCTGGGACTACAGGCATGTGCCACTATGCCTGGCTAATTTTTAGTAGAGATGGAGTTTCACTATGTTGGCCAGCCTGGTCTCAAACTCCTGCCCTCAAGTGATCTGCCCGCCTCGGCCTCCCAAAGTGCTGGGATTACAGGCGTGAGCCACCGCACCTTGCTTCAAAATTTATAAAAAGTGTTTATTAAAAATACTTTTTAAAAACATTTACATGAAGCCAACTGGGTCTTGGGTTTTCTTTCTGGGAAGGATTTTAAATATAGGTTTAATTTCTTTAACAATTATTACATTGTTCAGTTTTCTGTTTCGTATCTTTCACTTTTGGTAAACTATTATTTTCAAGAAATTTGGCCATTTCATCCCAACTATGAAGTTTATTGGCATGAAGTGGGATAACAACTGTATACAAACTTCACATCGTTCCTTTCATATAATAAGAATGTAAGCTATCTGAGGGCAAAGATTGTGGTCTGTATTGCTTACAGATGGATCCTCACCCCCTATGTGTAAAATAGTGTCTGACACGTGGTAGGCACTCAATAAATACTGAATTAATGAATCAATAAATAGTAGTGTCACCTAGATATTTAGGTGAGAAACATTTGATGTCTAAAATTATCTCCAGCCCTCATAACATGAACCAAGTCATGTCTAGTAAATTCTCATCCTCATGTGCACAATATTTATAAATTCCCAGGTGGCTTCCATTTTCATGAACACCTTAAATTTTGAGTTTCCGCTTCAATAGAGTACTCTCGCTAACCACTGCCTAATGACTTTGTATTTAAATCAACCAGCTCATAACTCAGCCCTTTACCTTGCTTTCTCCACGTAAACACTCAGAAATTGTCATTTTTGTATTGTGTAACATACTTTCCTGATGCACTGGCAAAAGACACCACTCAACAAGAAGATCAAGGAGTCCTGTTATCAATGTCCTCTCTCACTCCACTGCTTTACTCACTCATTTTTCTCCTGTCTTCCCTAGAGTTCTGTGCATTTCCAAGGCAGAGCAGTTTGCCCATTTCGTTCACACTTTTGACTCCTATAAATGCTTTTAATTTCAAAAAAAAAAAAAAAAAAGTATATTCTTTAATGCCCAACTAAGTTGTGGCCATAGAAAATGAGGAACAATGAAAAAAAATGCAAGAGAGAAAGTCAGGAGCCATGAAGGACAGTGTGTGACTTCTAGATAAGAGAGCCAGGGCTTCCAGATGGGCTAATTAAGAGACTTCCTCCACCATCAGGACAGGAGATTCTTACTATTCCTTCCCACTGGCCTTGGTTAATTGCAGTAGAACAGTGCCTGCTGCATCTCCCCGTTTTTCTTTTCCTCATTAGGAGTTTCCATTGTGGATTCACAATTCTCATTGCATCGTGGTATATTGGGGCTTTGAATCTGAGTATTCTTTTAAGTTATGGGACAGTTATCACAAAGAAACTTCAACATAAAACGTTGGGGATATCATCCTTGGGAAGGATGGCTCTACTTCTTCTATTTGGGAGAAGAGTGTAAAGGGATCTTGAGTACCCGAAGGCATAATTCTGGCCAAGACTGACAGCTGCCTACCCAACATTCATCACTCTTCTTCACTGCAGTGAATGCTTATAAGGGTCTGTTGCCTCGGCATCCAGTCTGAAAACAAGCTTAATTTTCTCATATGAGGCTCAGGATTCAGTCACCCTTGACACAGTTTCCAGTTCTACACCACAGTCATGAGTCCAAGGAAAAAAAAAAGAAGAACTTTAAGTACTGAGCAGAATCCAGTTCTAGGAAACATAATCCTAGCCCTAGAATACTTAGTGATTTATGAACAAACTTCTAATGGGAGGGTGATAAAAGGAAATTCAATACATCATATTTATATATGTATATATTTTCATGTAAATATATGACAAATAGGTGGATTATGTACATTTAATATATAACCGCATCAAAATAAAGTTTTACAATTTCATTTGTTTGGGAATTCAAAATTCATATATTAATTTTTATACCAAAAAATCTATATAACAAAAAGATAAAAATGCACTGATTTGGTTTTGTGCCTTTACAACATAGGTACTAACTTAACTTCAACAACAGCAAAAATGCTCAAATTGACAAAAATTTATGGACTTTACATTGGGGCTCAAATTATACATGAGGATCTGTTGAGCACTCGATTATCTCGCTGTTCGGGGTGCCACTATGTAACCTGCCATGATCCCTGGTGGACTGAACAAAGAGGGGTGAACGTGGGAATAAAAGACAAGAGACAAAATAGTATATTTGGAAGAAGGGGTCAGGGGGCACCTTGCCTCTAGTGGACAAGGGCCCTGAACTTTACACAGCCCTCCATATTTATTAGTCAAAAGAGATAGTGAGAAAGGGGGTGGGAGAAGAGGTCAGCTGGTTGGTCCAGAGTAGGCTTACAAGACTACATTCTCTAGATGTCCCAGTAGATAACTTCAAAGAGCTTGGCGCCAGGAAGCAACTGCCCTCTGCAAACCTTCTGGCGGCAGGAGCAGTTGTGAGTCTGCTCACATCCTGTATTCATGATAAACAGTTTGCTCTTTCATCATATAGCCTCCAGTGGAATGCTGAGTTGGTCATGTCCCAGGGGCCTTCAGCTCCCTGCATATCTCCCTTTCTGGGCAGTTCTCATACTTCAATTGGCGGTCCATCCAATTTTACAGACTATAAACAGAAGATAGAGATAAAACAACATAATTCCAAGAACTACATATAAGATGTTACTGTGGTACTTTAGATAGGTCCAAGGGTTGAGGCTCTCCAGGCCTTCCTGGAATTCAGTCCAGTCTTCTAAAGAAGGCTGAAATTCTTGAGTTTGCCTATTTAAATGAAGAATTTTGTTTTGTAATTCACCAATATCAAAGGTGAGGTTGGATGTGAAAGCTCCCTGCAAATGGGCTTTCACAAGGTCCCATGGATACTCACTTTGGTTGTATTCTAAGTTGGTTACACAAATATGAGTGTGATTAAAATGATGACGCAATTGCTGCTGCAACTGCAAGCTTTGTACTTGTTCCCCTAACCACAGAACCGTGGATTTCAACATTGCCACTTCAGTTTGTAACTCAGTGTTAACTTTATTCTGAAGTAGCCACGCTTGTCTGTACGTGTCCAGTTCTCTACGTGCTGAGCCATTTGAACAGAATTATGCAAAGCTACAGAGGACATCACAACAGAAGTTATTAGTGTGACCAAGGAAACGATAACAAAAATTATTATGCTTAAGGCTCTATAGGCACAATGAGTAAGCTGAGTTAGAAGAAGTTTCACAAAATGCAAAGCAGGTGTGGCAGCCCAAGCCTTGGACAGATGAACAGGAATCCATAGCCCAGGGATGCAACCTAAAATGATCAATGTAGAGATACTATGTGTTCGCAATGTGCTATGATTAATGCAATGATACAACTGGCAAGCTTTACAGGTCAACTGGTTATTGTTTACCTGGAACTGGTCGTTCTTAGCTGCCAAAAAGACATAAGTATTAAAAACACAAACTGCAAACTGGTGATATTCTTTACAAATGTAACATTAAGACTGTGTCGTGACTCCAGTCGGCCTTCTCTCCATCTCTGCACTCAGGCTCAGCTGACTCATGGCTCGTACCGGAGGGACTGGGCCCATGGTTGGCCACCTTGGGTCCCTCCAGTCTCCCATTCCATGGTCGCACACACCTTGAGGGCACCCACACAGCTTGTCCATCTCCTGTAAAACACAAGCATATCCTCTTCCCCATGTCAGTAAATCCACCGGGCCTTTCTATTGTTCTTCTTCTGGGGATTTCCATAACATTTTTGGATAAACTTTCCTCTTTTCCTCTAACAGTTGCCAATGTCTTTCTGCTGGAGTCTTACCATCCGTACCGGGAGTCAAAAATTTTAAAGTAAGTAAGGCTAAATGTAGCTTTGATTGAGGTGGTAGTTGGCCTCCTATACCCCATTTTTGTCTTTTCAACATGCAGTGTAATGTTTGATGTGCCTGCTCTATAATGCCTTGTCCTCTAGGATTATAAGGAATTCCGGTTTTATTGGTTAGAGCCCAAAGCTGTAGGAAATTTTGAAAAGCATGACTAGTATAAGTGGGTCCATTGTCAGTTTTTAATTGTTTAGGTATCCCCACATGAGCAAATGATGACAGACAATGTCACTGTGCATGACCAGCTGTCTCACCTGTTTGGCATGTAGCATGCAGCATATGAGAATAAGTGAAACAAATTAAGCAGTTCTGGGCCTAGTGTACTTTCAACTGTAGCAGTTTCTATGCGACTGGCTACATTTACAACATAAGCTGAAGAAGAAGAATCTCCTTGCAGGGTTTGGTAAAGATGTATAAGTTGATAGGTAGCAATACCTAACATCGGGCGTAGCCAATTAATATCTCCTAATAATTGTTGAAAATCATGTAAAGTCTGCAACCTGTCTTTATGGTTGACAATGTTGATTGTAGCCTGCCATGGTCCCTGGTGGAGTGAACGAAGGGGGCGAGTGTGGGAATAAAGGCAAGAGATAAAAGAGTATATTTGGAAGAAGGGGTCAGGGGGCAGCTTGCCTCTAGTGGACGAGGGCCCTGAGCTTTACACAGCCCTCCGTATTTATTAGGCAAAAGAGATAGCGAGAATTGCCGGGGGGGGGGGGGCGGGGGGGGTGTTGTTGGCCAGCAGCTTCACAGCAGGCTTGCAAGACTGCATTCTTAAAACAATAGGCGCTAGATTTCTCAATAGATAACTCTCAATAGATAACTTCAAGGAGCCAGGGAGTGAGGCCCTCCGCAGACCTTTTGGTGGCAGGGCAGTGTGAGTTTGCCCACATCCTGCATTCATGATAAACAGTTTGCTGTTTGATCACATAGCCTCCAGCGGAATGCTGAGTTGCTCACATCCCACGGGCCTTCGTCTCCCTGCAGTTGATAGGATCTGAAGCTGTGAGCTGTAAAACCTCGCAGCTGACTGCAATTAGCTCTGAGTGTTGAGCTGAAACCCGAGATCATTATTGTTTGAGTATGTTTTGGTCCATAGATAGCGGCATGACCTTTGGAAGAGCCATCAGTACAACAAGTGTGCCCACCTGGTATAGGTTTGTGATGAGTAATAACAGGAAGAATGAAAGAATGGATTTTATTAAATGTAAAATTTTGTCTGAGGGTAATGGTTATCTATAGCACCCATGAAGTCTGCGAACGCAGTTTCCCAGGCAGTCTTCATTTCCCAAGCTGCAGCTTGTTGCTGGGAGTCTAAAGGAACAATAATTTTGTCAGGATCATATCCCGTAAGCATTTTTGACCTATGCCTGCCCATAGTTACAATTTGTGTAATTAAAGAAAGATAAACTTGCAAGGTTTTGACTGTTTGATTAGATAGAAGGAACCATTCTATCACTGTTACAGACTTGTCTATGAACTGGCCCAAAAGTCCTGTTGGAGAGTGGGGGGTAGGAAGAATAAACAAAAGCAAAGGTTTTTGTGGTTGTAGCCATGAGGCATATCTCTGTTGTAACATTTGCTCTACAAGCTGTAATTCGGCTTCTGCCTCTTTAGTTAGTTGCTGCCGGGAATTGAAGGAAGAATCTCCTTGCAGGGTTTGGTAAAGATGTGTAAGTTGATAGGTAGCAATACCTAACATCGGGCGTAGCCAATTAATATCTCCTAATAATTGCTGAAAATCATTTAAAGTCTGTAACCTGTCTTTACGGAGAACTACTTTCTGAGTTGGTACACTTCTCTCTGTAACAATCGTTCCTAAATATTGGTCTGGGGAAGTTGTTTGTACCTTTTCTGGAGCTATTTTGAGATTCCATTTAGTCAGAGCCTGCTTCGTTTCTCTGAATAACTGATGTAGCTTTTGATCTGTAGGAGCGGCCAAAAGAATATCATCCATAAAATGAATGACATAAGCGGTAGGAAACATATTCCGAGGCTCCTTGAATGCCTGTCCTACAAAATGCTGACATAGTGTAGGCCTGTTAAGCATGCCTTGGGGTAAAACTCTCCATTGATAATGGGAAACAGGTTCTCTTTGGTTAATAGAAGGCACAGAGAAGGCAAAACAGGCTTATTCTTCTCGTGTAAGGGTGTAGTAAAGAAACAATGCTTAAGATCTATTATACAAGAGGCCAGTCTCTTGGAATAGCCGCTGGAGATGGTAAAACTTTTTGTAAGGCACCCATCAGTTTTACGTGTACATGAATAGCTCTTAAATCATGTAGTAGTCGCCATCTTCCGGACTTTTTTGGAATAACAAACACTGGAGAATTCCAGGGTTATGTGTCTGGCATCCCATTGTTCTTTTACTAGCTGCTGAAGTTGCATCAGGTTCTCCTGAGATAGGGGCCATTGATTCACCCATACAGGTTTTTCACTGAGCCATTCTAATGGTAAAGGCAGTGGGCGGAGGAGAAATATCAATGACCCTCATCAGAAATCCTGACATCCTATCCCTTTTCTCTCTGTTTTTCCATTACTGATACTGGGTTAGGATTTCCTTGAAGAAATTTTCCTAAACATTTTCCCCTCTGATAGCCCATGTTCTTCAACATTTTAAATCCGGGGTTATGCAAGTTTTCATTTGTAAGTCTCCTATCCCATGCTGTCAGTCAGTCTCAACCCCATAAATCGATAGCTATATTTGCAACATAAGACTGAAAAGTACATGACTGTCCATCCGGACCAAGACAAGGTAAAATCTCAGCGCTCTGTTGAACACTTTCAGCTGTTCCTACTCCCACTAAGGATGGAGAAGTTAATTGCAAAGGCCAGGATGGGGGCCAATTGTCTTTAGATATTACTGACATATCAGCTTCCTTATCCATAAGACCATAAAATTTCTTTCCTTTAATTTGTACTACATAGGTGGGTCTATTAGAGGCTATGGGTTGGGACAGATAGATTTCCCATGTAGTTGTGCTCCCAAACCCTTTATTTCCTCATTTCTCCTTTCATGGAGAAGGGTGTGATTTGCAGAGAATAAGCAATAATTGAGCAATATATTCTCCCAGCTCAAAACCCCAAAGATTTTGTGACATTAAAACTACTTGAATTTCTCCATAATCAGAGTCAACAACTTCTGGGACTACAGTAATGCCCTGTAAGTTAAGGCAGCTTTTGCCTAAAATTAGTTCCACATATCCTGCTGGTACAGGTCCCCAAATACCAGTGGGAACTTAGATGGGTTTGTCTGCCCCAACTAACATTACCCATTCTCTGACTGGGAGATCTAATCCTTCACTCCTGGTGTTCCTGGGGTGAGGGAATCAATGTGCCTCTGGGAACCCATGCCTGAAACAGGGTTGAGGTCTGGACTGGGAATGCCCTCATTGTTTGTGGGGCCTGGGTCCAGGCCCCTGTCTCATTTCCCAGCAGGGGCGTGCCATTCTGATGAAATTTTGGGTGGCACTGATTAGCCCAGTTATTTCCTCTGTTACAGCAAGGACAAAGCCCTGGCGTTTCTTCCGCTGGGTGGGGCACTGCATTGTAAGGTCCTTTCTTTCCTGAGATCTGGTGGCATTCCTTTATAAGATGCCCAGGTTTTCCACAATTATAACATTTTCCCATTTTAGGGTTTGACCTTTGGCTCCTTTTAGATTTGTCAATTGCTAAATTAGCCACTGCTTGCATTAATATTGCAAAGTGATGAAGCTCAGTTCCTACATCTTGACAAGCTCTGAGAAAATTTCCCAAGTTTTTTATACACCTCACCAGTGCCAGTGCATGTTTACAATCCGTGTCTGCATTCTCAAAAGCTAGAGTTAAGGTTAGCATTTCTGCAGCCGTGGTATGAGGAATCTGATGCTTCACTGCCTCTTGTGATCTTGCAAGAAATTGCACATAGGGTTCCTGTGACCCTTGCATGATTTGTAAAAAGGATTGTACTGGGACTCCCTCTTCAGGAACAGTGGCCCAGGCGCATTCAACAGCCTGTGCACACTGCTGATAAGCAGCATCTGGGAGTGCCATTTGACTTCCCAGGTCTGAATAAGCGCCATTACCTAATAGCATATCCTCTGTAATGTCTCTGTTCAGCAACACGGTTCTGTTTAGCCTGGTCTGCACACATTTCTTGCCAATTTAAATTCCATGTCAGATATGCATTAGCGGACAATCAAGTGTGCACCAAGTGTCTCACATCAAAGGGTGAAAGACGCATAGCACCAAACACAGATTCTAGCAATCCTAAGGTGAATGGGCTCTGTATGCCATTATTTACCACTCTGCTTTTAATTCCTTCAACAACTTAAACTCCAGTGGGGTGTGTTCATGAATAACCTGCTGTGGATTGTTTGGATCAGGCCTTATGGAAATAGGAAAAACACAAGATCCTAAGGGCTCTTCAGCTATGGCAGCAGAGCATAAAATTCTTTGTATTGGGGTCTCTATTTCTGCTACCAAAGGAGGCGGTACACATGTTTCTGCAACTGGAGGAGGCGGTATAGGCCAATTTTTATCCTCCCTCTCCTGTTTTTTATTTTCAATTGGAGCTGTGAGTGGGACAACAGATTCAGATTTTTAGATTCAGCCTGCTGTCCCGCAGAATAATAAAGAGATAATGGCACAAGTACAGTATGAACTAAACTCCAAGTGGATAAAACAGAATAATCAATTTTAAGACCTTTTTGATGAGCTTGTTTTAATCCTTCTCCTGCTCTGTCCCAATTTTCCACATCAACAGTGCCTGCCTGTGGAAACCATCGGTTATGTGTAATAATCTCCTGCAGCAGCTTAGTTAATGTCTGAGAACTAACCTGAGCACCAGTTTGTTTCAACAAAACTTTAAGCAACTGCACATAATGTTTTTTTTCAGTAGACAAAATCTGCCCCATGTTACCCTGATTCAGAAAACTTCCCATTCCCAGTACTTCTTTAAGGCACTGCTCCCAGTACCTCTTTAGGGCACTGGTCAGTACCTCTTTAGGGCACTGACCTTATATCCACTGCCGGCCGACTCGTCCTGGGGTCCCCGTTTCCCCTGTTCCAGGAGATCTTCTTCATTCATGTCCTCATAGTCCCGTGTTCAGACTGTCGCCTGTTTGAGTGCCACCTGTAGAGCACCCAATTCTGGGGCTGTTCGGGACACCACCATGTAATGTGCCACAATCCCTGGTGGACTGAACAAAGGGGGATGAACACGAGAATAAAAGACAAGAGACAAAAGAGTACATCTGGAAGAAGGAGTCAGGGGGCACCTTGCCTCTAGTGGACAAGGGCCCTGAGCTTTACATAGCCCTCCATATTTATTAGTCAAAAGAGATAGTGAGAAGGGGGGTGGAAGAAGGGGTCAGCTGCTCAGTCCAGAGTAGGCTTGCAAGACTGCATTCTCTAGATGTCCCAGTAGACAACCTCAAGGAGCTCGGCACCAGGAAGCGATGGCCCTCAGCAAACCTTCTGGTAGCAGCAGTAATCGTGAGTTTGCCCACATCCTGCATTCGTGTGCTGTTTGATCATATAGCCTCCAGTGGAATGCT
The DNA here is from genome assembly GCF_049350105.2 of Macaca mulatta. Classification (NCBI taxonomy): domain Eukaryota; kingdom Metazoa; phylum Chordata; class Mammalia; order Primates; family Cercopithecidae; genus Macaca; species Macaca mulatta. Next base: position 64,005,511 of record NC_133424.1, read on the forward strand.
GAGTTGGTCATATCCCATGGGGTCTTTGGCTCCCTGCAAGGATCCCGCTAAATGTACTCACTCTGCCCCTATTGTCTTGAGAAGGCAACTATATATAAAATTTTGAAAAATGAGTATACCTCACTTTAACTACAGCCTTGCCTAAATTACCCATAGTCATACCTATTGTTCTAAAATAGCCTATGTTGGAGGTACGTTGCTCTAAAATAGAACATGTTGGAGGTAGAGCAGACATAATAAATAATACATTAAAATTCAAGTAAGTTGTTTGCACTTAGAGATTGGCTTGATAAAATCAGATCACTTAGTCCCCCAGTTAAGATAGTTAATACGGCCCAATGTAGGGTGAAACATGGCCTTCAATAATTAAAATTTGTTACACAAAACATGATTAATAAAAGAGTGACTATCCATACTGCATCTCCATTTAACAGTCCAAAGTGCTTCTTGTTCCCATATCTGGAAAAAAAAAATCATAAAGAATGTCTTATGATGGACGACTACAGCATTAAGGCTGTAGTCCCATCTATCAGGGCCCCCATATCTAACATCTAATATTATTAAAAATTGCTAATACTATTCAATCAAGAACTGGTAAACATTTTGCTCTAATTCATTTGGCTAGCATGTTCTGTTAAGTGCTTATTTCTACAGACCCTCAGCTACAGTTGCCTCCACCTCTGAAGAAACACAATACACCTTTCCAGGCCACCTAGGGGTACCCTCATAGCTTTGTCATCACAAACAAGCTTTGCAGACAAGAGCTTAATGACATCCACAATCTCCATGAGCACACATACAGCATTACGTTGAGGACATCCTCCTCCAAGAAGATTCACTTGATACACACATTATGGTCATTTAGACTAATTTGTCTCTTAGTCCATTCAAGGTACTATAACAACATTTATTATGCTGGATAATTTGTAAACAACATAAAGTTAGGCCAGGCATGGTGGCTCATGCCTGTAATTGTTGCAGGAAGTCAGGGACCCTGAACGGAGGGACCGGCTGAAACCATGGCAGAAGAACATAAATTGTAAAGATTTCATGGACATTTATTAAAGTTCCCCAAATTAATACTTTTATAATTTCTTACACCTGTTTTTACTGCAATCTCTGAACATAAATTGTGAAGATTTCATGGACACTTATCATTTCCCCAGTCAATACTCTTGTGATTTCCTGTGCCTGTCTTTACTTTAATCTCTTAATCCCATCATCTTCGTAAGCTGAGGATGAATGTCGTCTCAGGACCCTGTGATGATTGCGTTAACTGCACAAATTGTTTGTAGAGCATGTGTATTTGAACAATATGAAATCTGGGCACCTTAAGAACAGGATAACAGTGATTTCAGGGAACAAGGGAGATAACCTTAAAGTCTGGCTGCCTGTGGGCTGGGCAAAACAGAGCCATATTTCTCTTCTTTCAAAAGCAAATAGGAGATATATCACTGAGTTCTTTTTCTCAGCAAGGAACATCCCTGAGAAAGAGAATGCGTTCCTAAGGGGAGGCCTCTGAAATGGCTGCTTTGGGAATGTCTGTCTTTTACAGTTGCAGATGAGGGATGAAATAAGCCCCGGTCTCCTGTAGCGTTCCCAGGCCTATTAGGATGAGGAAATTCTCGCCTAATAAATTTTGGTCAGACCAGTTGTCTGCTCTCAAACCCTGTCTCCCGATAAGATGTTATCAATGACAATGCATGCCCGAAACTTCATTAGCAATTTTAATTTTGCCCCAGTCCTATGATCTCGCCCTGCCTCCATTTGCCTTGTGGTATTTTATTAATTTGTGAAGCATGTGATCTCTGTGACCCACACTCTATTCATACACTCCCTCCCCTTTTGAAAATCACTAATAAAAACTTGCTGGTTTTGTGGCTTGCGGGGCATCATGGAACCTGCCAACATGTGATGTCTCCCCTGGGCACCCAGCTTTAAAATTTCTCTCTTTTGTATTCTTTTCCTTTATTTCTCAGACTGGCTGACACTTAGGGAAATAAAAAAGAACCTACATGAATTATCGGGGGCAGGTTCCCCTGATATGTAATCTCAGCACTTTGAGAGGCTGAGGTGGGTGAATCACCTGAGGTTACAAGTTTGAGATCAGCCTGGCTAACATGGTGAAACTCTGTCTCTACCAAAAAATATAAAAATTAGCAGGACATGGTGGTGCACCTGTAGTTCTAGCTACTGGGGAGGCTGAGGTAAGGGAATTGGTTGAACCCTGGAGATGGAGGTTGCAATGGACTGAGATCATGCCACTGCACTCCAGCATGGGTGATAGAGTGGTGCTCTGTCTCAACACACACACACACACACACACACACACCATAAATTTATTGATCACAGTTCTGGGGGGTGTAAAGTCCAAGATCAAGGTGCTAGCAGATTCAACATCTGGTGAGGGCCATTACTCACAGACAGTGCTTTCTATCAGTCCTCACAAGGTAAAAGGGAAAGACAAGTGCCTATAAGACTCTTATAAGGCACTCATCCTACTTATGAGGGCAGAACAATCATAATCTAAAACCCCCACCTTTTAATACCATCACCTTGGAGATTAGAATTTCCCATACTAACATTTGTTTCTCCCCTCTGTATATTGGGGGAAGCTCCATACTGGTTTGAAGCTCCATCTATGCTCCATACTGGGGAGGGGAGAAACAAACATTCACATCATAGCAGATGAGTTACAATAAAGCAATCACAACTTAAGGAATGTGGGATTTATAAAGAGCACTCATTCTTCCTCACTCTCCATAGCCATCCAGTCTTCAAGGCTCATCTACTAAGCCTGGACAATCTCTCCCTAAACCACACCTCTTCTGTGTCACACTATTTCTCCCTGAGTAAGTCTTCAACAAGTTCACCTTGATCTCCAGCAACATTCTCCACTCTACAGCCTCTGCCTCTAATCAGAAACATTCTCAAAGCCATCCCTTTGCAGGACTCTAGAGCAATATTTTTCTGAAGTACACACCTGATAAGTGAGTCCCTTTCCTACTTATGTGACTTTTTGTGTCCTTAAAGAGAATTCCAAGTTTTTCTTGTAGATTCAAGATGCTCCAAGAGATGGCCTCTGCTTCTTGCTTGCACACTCAATGTGTATTGCTGTCTGCCTGTCTGCCTCCATCTATGCTCTAACAACAAAAGATAGCCTGCTATGTCTTATCTTTTTTCCTGTGTGCTTTCACTCCCTTCTGCCTAGATTGAATTATTTTTTTCTCCTTTACCCAGGCCTTTAAACTCAGCTCAGGTGTTACCTGCTCCAGGAAGTAATCCTAGACCCTGTCAGTCTGAGTTAGTTGTTCCTTTTGGGGGACCCCATAATGAACCAGGCATCTGTCTATCATTATATACCCCAAGTCTACCATGACCCAAGCACTGCACTCTCATCTCTCTATCCAGGTGATCGGCATCTCCAGGGCAGAGCCCATGTCTGGTTGATCTCTATGTCTCCAGCAGCTGGCAAAGAAGTACCTCTTCAGAGACCTACATCAACATAATACCTGCCACCCCTCATTACCTGATAAGTAAATTCCATTCTAATCAGGTGGCAATGTACCACTATGCTGGAAGATCCACTATGATTGGCTTAAGCCAATATGAGCAACCTCATTTTTATTTTTAATTTTTGCCTAGGGAATGATCTAAAGGAAGACAAGATGTTTTCTTTTTTTTTTTTTTTTTTTTTTTCCCCACAGAGTCTTGCTCTGTTGCCTCGGTTGGAGTGCAGTGGTGTGATCTTGGCTCACTGCAAGCTCCACCTCCTAGGTTCACACCATTCTCCCACCTCAGCCTCCTGAATAGCTGGGACTAGAGGTGCCTACCACCAAGCCCGGCTAATTTTGCTTTTCTATTTTTAGTAGAGACAGGGTTTTACCGTGTTAGCCAGGATGGTCTCAATCTCCTGATCTCATGATATGCCTGACTTGGCCTCCCAAAGTGCTGGGATTACAGGCATGAGCCACTGCACCTGGCCAATGTTTTCCTCCTTTATAAAATGAGACAGGCATGTGAATGAAGTCAGTTTTTCTGTTTGTCTTTATTCTTCTTGCTCAGGAGGGCCCGTTGATGTGATGTCCAGAACAGTGGCAGCCATTCTGTGGTCATTTTCAAGAAGGCCCTGGAAGAATGCCAATAGGATGGTGAAGCAAAGGGCTTAAATGAAACCCAGTTCTTATTTAGACTCAGATTCTATCACCTTGCAAAACTTTTTGTAATAATAAATTCCTTTTTGGTTTATGTGCTTCATATGTTTACTATACTTGATCACTGAAAACATCCTTTTGGTATAGTGATTGGGGGAGAAAAGAGAAAATAGTTGACTCTTGTTTTCGGCCTCTCCACTTGTCTTCACGGTTGTGGTGCTTCAGCTGGAGAACAATGTCTTGATGTTGCTTAAAATCTCAGAAAGGGCCCATCTCCTCAGATTTAGACCTTTAACTCTTCTCAGATTAAGATATTTGAACTAAATTTGTTGTAATTTTGTCTATTAACTAATCCTTAGAGCTATGTTGCATGTCCGACAAATTATCTCCCTCTGGAGCAGAAGGTTAAGAGGTTAATCTTGGTAATGATATTGGATAAAGGGTACTCTCTCATGCATCTGCCTCACCTCTCAAGGTTTTTTGTTTGTTTTGTTTTTGTTTTGAGACAGATTCTAGTTCTGTCACCCAGGCTGAAGTGCAGTGGTATGATCTCGGCTCATTGCAACCTCCATCTCCTGGGTTCAAGTGATTCTCCTGCTTGGTCTCCTGAGCAGCTGGGACTACAGGCATGTGCCATCATACCGGGCTAATTTTTTTATTTTTAGTAGAGATGGGTTTCCACCATGTTGGCCAGGCTGGTCTTGAACTCCTGACTCAGGTGATCTGCCCACCTCAGCCTTGCAAAGTGTGGGGATTACAGGCATGAGCCACCAGACCCAGCCTAAAAATCACTTTTTTTGGTTTGTTTGTTTGGTTTGTTTTGAGATAGAGTCTCGCTCTGCCCCACAGGCTTGAGTGCAGTGGCACAATCTCAGCCCACTGCAACCTCCACCTCCTGGGTTCAAGCGATTCTCCTGCCTCAGCCTCCAAAGTAGCTGGGACTACAGCCACCTGCCACCATGCCTGGCTAATTTTTGTATTTTTAGTAGAGGCAGGGTTTCACCTTGTTGCCCAGGTTGGTCTTGAACTCCCGACTTCAAATGATCTACCTACCTCGGCCTCCCAAAGTGCTGGGAATGCAGGCGCGAGCCACCTTTTATCACATCTCATTTTATGTTAGTGAGGTTATTTAGGGTGAGGTCCCTTGATAGCCTCAGTTAGGGCTGGCCACCACAAAAATAAAGTGACTGGAGGGTTGGAGTTTTCAGTTCCACCTATTGACTTCCAGGAAGGGGAAGTGGGGACTGGAGATTGAGTTCTATAAAAAAATGTTGGCCTCACGCCTGTAATCCCAGCACTGTCAAAGACCGAGGTGGGTGGATCTCGAAGTCAGGAATTCGAGATCAGGCCTGTCTCTACTAAAAATACAGAAATTAGAGAGGCATGGTGATGCGCGCCTGTAGCCCCAGCTACTCAGGAGACTGAGGCAGGAGAATCGCTTGAACCTGGGAGGTGGAGGTTGCCGTGAGCCAAGATCCCGCCACTGCACTCCAGTCGGGGGGAAACGGTGAGACTCTGTCAAAAAAAAAAAAAAAAAAAAGTTAGAGACCAGGCATGGTGGCTCACACTTGACATCCTAGCCCTTTGTGAGGCTAAGGCGGGCAGATCACTTTAAGCCCAGGAGTTTGAGACCAGTCTGGGCAACACAGTGAAACCCTGTTTGTACAAAAAAATACAAAAAAGTAGTTGGGCATGGTTATCTCACGCCTGTAGTCCTCACTATTCAGGAAGCTGAGGCTGGAGAATCCCTTGAGCCCAGGGAAGTGGAGGTTGCAGGGAGCAGAGATCATGCAACTAGACTCCAGCCTGGGTGACAGAATGAGACCTTGTCTCAAAAAAAAAAAGAAAAGAAATTAGCCAGGTATGGTTCCATGTACCTACAGTCCCAGCAGCTCAGGAGGCTGAGGTGGGAGGATCACTTGAGCCCACGAGTTTGAGACTGCAGTGAGCTGTGACTGTACCACTGAACCCCAGACTGGGGAAGAGAGTCAGATCCTATCAAAAAAAAAAAAAAAAAACCCTCTTGAAAAATGAGATTAGATGAGCGTCTTGAGTTGGTGAACACATAGAGGTGCCAGAAGGGTGAGTGCCTGAAGAGAGAGCATGGAAGTTCCATGTACCACCCCAACCTCTCCCTTGCTATATACTTGCCCTATGCATCTATTTTGACTGTTTTTGAGCTGTATTCTTTTCTCCTTTTTTTTTGATACAAAGTCTCACTCTGTTGCCCAGGCTTGGAGTACAGTGGCATGATCTCGGCTGACTACAACCTCTTCTTCCTGGGTTCAAATGATTCTCGTGCCTCAGCCTTCTCAGTAGCTGAAATTACTGGCATGTGCCACCACACCCGGTTAATTTCTGTATTTTTAGTAGAGACAGGGTTTTGCCGCATTGGCCAGACTGGTCTCCAAATCCTGGCCTCAAGTGATCCACCAGCCTCAGACTCTCAAAGTGCTGGGATTACTGGCGTGAACCACCATGCCTGGCCTAAGCTGTACTCTTTAAAATAAACCAGTAAATGAAAGCAAAGTGACTTATTGTGTTCTGTGTGCCATTCTAGCAAATTACCAAACCTGATGAGGGGGTCACAGGAACCCCTGATTTATAGCCCATCAGTCAGAAGTACAGGTGGCCACGTGGGACTTGGACTGGTGTCTGAAGTGAAGACAGTGTTGTGGGAGTGAGTGCTTTAACTTGCGTGATATGACGCTGGCTCCAGTTAGACAGCATCAGAACTGAATTTAATTGTAGGATAGACAGTGGTGTCTCCAGAGAATTGAAGAATTGCTTTGTTTGGAAAAAAGCCCACACATATGCTGTTAGAAGTACATGTGTAAATAGAGAAGTGAGTTTTTGCTTAATCATGCATCTTTGTTGTTTATTGTTTTCCTCTCATTTTTTCACCTCGGTAATTGTTTCTTTCATTTTCCTGAATCTCTGAAGAAGAAGAAGAAGAAGAAAGGGCCTGGACTCTCATATTCCTTGACCCTGGTTATTTGGAGGGATGAACTCCAGTCTCCCACAGAAAGTTAGAGGTGAAGGAACATTCAGACACATAGGTTTCTAAGATGAGTAGTTTGATGACATCTCCAAGGTGTCTTCTGGGAATGGTAAGAAACTCTGAGTTTCTGCCACTGGATTGATTCCAGCTCCATTGTCCCCTTGTCCTTCAGCGAAGTCTCTGCTGAAGCCTATTATGTAAAAATCACAGGACACCATTGGCTTAAACTGAGCTACTGTACTACACTCAACAAACAAACCCAAAATAGAGTCACTCATACTAAAGTTCCATGACACCAAACCAAAAATTAAGTTGTTTATCTGGCTTTCTAAAAAATCATAAAGAGGGAGAGAGAAGATAGCCAAATTCCCAAACAGGTCACTTTCAGTAGCCATGAAAATGCCTCTGCTTTAATCCTTACAAAAGAAGTAACCTAAGTAACTATGTCAGTCAATCTGTTTTTTTTTTCTTAAATTATTGTTTCCCTATTCCCACTGTACAGAAAAAGCAACTTCGAAATTACTATTCAGCATTTTTTTTCTTTGTTTCTGCTTTCTTTAGCCTTCCTCTCCCAATAAAATCAAACTTCTCTGTTCTACTCATCAACACATGCATTCTATTTTGAGGGATGAGGTGTTGATTCTTGAATTACAAATAAAGTCAATAAAAACTTTACACTAAATTAGTTGTAATTTTGTCTTTTGACAAATCCTTGGAGCTTGTGTTGCTCGACAGGAAGTCAGGAACTGGCCACAAGAAAAGGAACTCAGCTGGTGGTAAGTTGGGGTCTGGCAACTTAAAAATTATTGTTGGAATGCCTGCTCTATGACAGACATTTCCTAAACTCTGGAGCAGGGCTGTGCAATGAAGTATCACTTGCCAAATACAGCTTTTGGGTGCTTGCTATTTTTCTCATTTAACCTTAAGTGTGCTATAAGTATAAAATGCATTTCATGTCTTCTAAGACTTAGTATGAAAAAAGAATGCCATTTATCTCATTCATAATTTTTATTCTGATTAAATGTTCCAATGATATCCTTTTAGATATGTAGGATTCAAGAAAATACATTATTGGTGTTAATTTCCCAAATGTTTCCTACTCTGTTTACACATGGCTACTTGAAAATTATAAGACACAAATGTGGCCCATGTTTACAGATCACATTATGTTTCTTTTTTTTTTTTTTTTTTTTTTTTTTTTGAGACGGAGTCTCGCTGTGTCACCCAGGCTGGAGTGCAGTGGCGCGATCTCGGCTCACTGCAAGCTCCGCCTCCCGGGTTTACGCCATTCTCCTGCCTCAGCCTCCAAGTAGCTGGGACTACAGGCGCCCGCCACCACGCCCGGCTAGTTTTTGGTATTTTTAGTAGAGACGGGGTTTCACCATGTTAGCCAGGATGGTCTCGATCTCCTGACTTCGTGATCCACCCGCCTCGGCCTCCCAAAGTACTGGGATTACAGGCTTGAGCCACCGCGCCCGGCCCACATTATGTTTCTATTGGACAGTGCTATGCTAGAGACATAGCACTGAAAGAAGGTGCTACTTGTGGAGTTTGTATATCAATGCAGAAAGTATTTAGGATAGAAAATAAAGGAATGAACAAAGACGAAAAGCATCTGGTGAGATAGGTTGGACCTGGGGCAGCCATTTTGCAAATGGGTCAAGAGGATATCTCTGAGGACAAGCTATTTAAGCTAAAATATAAATATTCAGAAAGAGCCAGGTGTGGTAAGCTCCAGAGGAAGATCATAGTAGGCAGAAGGAAGAGAGAAAGCAAAAGCCCTGAAATGGCAAGAAGCTGGCATGGTCAAGGAATCAAGGAGTCCACCATGGGTCCAGCACAGTGTGTCAGGTGAGAGGGCAGAGATGAGGTCTGGGGATACACAAGACAAATCCCAGGGTGCTTGAGAAGTGTGAGTTAGAAATGTGGAAGCCATAGAAGAGTGCTGAGAAGAATAACTCATTGTCTTATTTTTCCTATTAAAACACAATTTGTCTGTGTCTGGGCTTTAGGAGAGGGAACAGCAGGGCCAGGAACAAGCTATCTGCAAAGTTTGTACAAATATCCAAGTCTAACAGGGCCATGGACATGGGTAGTGGAGATGGAGATGGCTCTGGCTGTGCATTCAGCATGTTCTGCAGATATAATCAATAGGACTTGGATTGTATTGGCTGGTAAGGAAAACAAAAGGTGAGTTCTAGATTTAGAGCTTTAATAACTGAATATTTAAACTCCAAATAGATAGAGAATATTGGAAGAACGGCAGGTTTGGGAGCATGGGACAAACAACCGGTTGGTTTGGGCAATGTTTGGTTTGGAGTGTCTATGGGACTCTCATGGGGCGATATCAAGAAGTCAATTGATTATATGAGACTAGAGCCCCAGGGGAGGCCAGTGCTAACAATTCAGATGAGAAGACAGCATGATACTTTAAGCTGTGAGACTGAATGATATCATCTATAGAATGTGGGACACCCTAAATTTAGAGACATTCAGAGCAGAAAGCACCAGTAAATTGGACTGAAAAGAGGTGGCCAACTGAGCCGTAAAGACAACCCAGAGTGGATTGTGTGTACATCTTATCATCTTATGATATGGAAAAAAATATGCTTGAATTAGGGGAAAGAGATCCAGTCGTTCCTATGTCACTGGAACATCAGGATAAAAACTGAGAAAGGTCCACTGGATTTGGCAGTCTGGAGGTCATGTGCATCCTTAGGAGAGTGCATTAGCTGGAGTGCTAAGGAGTAAAGTCAATATGGAATGGATTCAGCAGAATAGGTGAGGTGAGAAAAAAAAAAAGCAAGCAATTAGAGACAACCATTTCTAAGGTTTAGCTAGGAAATCTCTTTACAGAAAACACTTCTCTTAAAGAAATAGGGTTGAAGTTTGGAAAGAAATAGGGGCCAAGATTGGTTTCTTTTTAAAGGGAAGGAATAGGATAATGTTTATGTGGTAACAAGAAGTATCTAGTAGAAATAAAATCTTGAGAGTTTCTTTTTAGCAGAAAGCAGAAGGACAAATACCAGTTCTTGGGGAAACAAGAGAGAGAGGGATGGAAAGCAAATGTGAAGAGGGAAGTCACTGGGAAAAAGAAGTCTTTATTCACAATAACAACGGCAGGTAAATTGAGGGTTAGGAAAGAAAAGGCTAAAAAATGCACATCTAATTGTTACCATTTTCTCATTAAAATATCAGCCAAGGCCATCAGCTGAGAGTGGAACAGTAGAGGAAGTTGGTCAGTTTGAGGAGAAAGCAGAAGGGCTGAATGTTATTTTAATGCATCAGAAATCATATGTGCTGGAGAAGCAGATGCTAACAAGGAAGTGCTGAGTTTCCATTTGAAATCTGTAATCATACATCCATTTGAGCCTCTCAATAACTGTGACATTGAACAAGTCACTTCCCCTCTCTGAGCCATGGTTTCCTATGGATTACACAAGAACCGTATTTGTCCCAAAGCAAGGATATAGAAATAATAAAATATACATTGGTTGACACACATTGGGATTGCAACAAATAGCAGCCCTCATAATCAGTACAGGTGTCATCTCTAGTCCATGGTTCTCTTCTCCACTTTATAACTAGGGTGGATCCAAAATTTTACAACATTGTCTTGTTGGTCTGTCCCCACCTGTCACTGCACATTCATCTTTTCCTCTTGTGTCAACATTTCCAAATGACTTAGAGAATATGGATACATCATACTGTCTGAATGTCTTCTAGGATATTTGGAGAGTGGGTGGAGAAAATCTGAGTCTGCTGAGGAACTAAGGAATGGGAGAGGGTTAACCATACAATTCTGTTGAAATCAGTCTGGTTGAGCTCCAACTCTGGTTCTACCCCTTTCTGACCGGGGGCTTTAAATAATTAATGTAACCAATATAAGTCAACTTCCTCATCTGTGCAATGATTATACTAATTCAAACTAAGATTAGTCAATATGCACCATGTCTCAGGGTGTGTTCAGTGCTTACACATATTAACACATCTCATCTGTAGAGGCTGTGAGAAGCATTGTTAGGGTTAAAGGAGAAGCTCTTGGCATGTGAGTAATGTTCATAAGTAGTAGCCACTATTGCTATGAGCATTGTTCTTGTCCTGACCTTGAGCTCTGTAAGGCATGACCCAGGATTGAGCCCCATGACACAGCACACAGTCTGGTGAGGACCAAGAGTTCCCATTTGTCACAGACACTCAGTCTAGCCTAGATTTCCATGTCCAGTCTCACTTAATCCTCACCTGAAAGTTAGACGTCACCACAAAATTGTCCTTGTTAAGCAGAGGAGAAAACTGAGGCTCAAAGAGATGTCACTGACCAAGAACCCATATTGGCAAGGTACCAAAGAGTAGAGATCTAACTGACCCCAAAGCCCAGGGCTCTTTACTCTGTAACCGTGATGCACAACTAGGGGGAGTTTTGCCTCCCACGGTACCTTTGACAATGTCTATAGACACTTTCAGTTGTCACTCCTGAAGGGGGAGTTGCTACTAGCATCAGTGGATAGAGGCCAGGGGTGCTGCTAAATATTCTACTGTGTACAGAACAGTCCCCCACAACAAAGAATTATGCAGCCCCAATTGTCAGTAGTGTCAAGGTTGAGAAACCTGGAGCTACATTAAACAATGTCCCATGAAAGACCTCAGTGAATGTGACTGGTAATGACAGGAAGAAAAGAAGGAAGAGAGAAAGGGAAAGGAGGAAAAAACCATGATACTAGGGTATGACCATATGCTGGAAATCTTTGGGGAACTCCTTTCAAATGCAGCACTTTAGAGTTGCAAAGGTAGTGGCTCTAAAGTTGTTCATCCTGAATTTCAAATCTTGCTGCCTCCACTAACCCGCTGGACATGATGCTGAAAAATCTAAAAAAACCCGTAGGGCATGAATTCCCTCTGGTAAAAAAAAAAGGGGGTAATGATGGCTGCCCACAATGTTACTATGAGTATTAGATGAGAACAAGTGCTAGATAATTGCTGTTACTTTTAGAGAGGCTGGATAGCCCAGGGTGGGAAGAGTCTCTAATTTTCATGGCCATAAAAATCACTGTAGCTTTTACACAGAGAGATTCTAGAGTGGGGTTCATGAATATGCACTTTAACAAATACCTTGGATGCTTCTGATAAAGCCCACAGACCACAGTATAAGCAAATTTGGTCAAGTGGCAAAGACACAAGGGACACAGAGACCTTTGGGTTGAGTTGGATGCAACAGCTTCCCATGTGACCTGGTGCAGAGACAGGGACTGTAATTTTGTGATTCTGTTTCTTAAAAGCAAGGAAATAGATCCCAGAAACACACCAGGATATATTCCCATAGTGTTATTGCCCAGAATTTAGTCATGTGTCCACCAATAAGCAATCCCTTGCAAAGCAAAAGAATTCTAGTTAGAACAAATTAGAAAATCAAGATATGCCCGCAAAGATGGAGGAGGGATACCTTCCCCAAAGAGTGAGTAACTGAACAAAATTGCGATTTGATTTGCAGAGAAGAAATGATGAACAGTTATTTGTGGGGGAGGGGCACCACCAGCAATATCTGTCAAAATTGTTGCATAGAGATAGGGCTTAGAATTCAGACTAAGCTAAATTAAAGATCTTTGTCTACTGTTTCCTACTTAAGTGACCAGCAGATTTCACAATTGCTCTCAACATTGAGTCATTCCTATGGAAACTACAAACAATGAATATTACAGAGCTATTATGTAGACCAAACTACAACCCATACATAGCAATTAACACAGTGAATAGTCTCTGATAAGAACCCTACAAATATTAGCTAAATATTCATGCTCATTCTGTTTATCCCACAGACCTTGAAGATATACAACGAATGCTAATTCACTGCATCCCAAGCACAGAACTTTATATCAAGTAGGGACAATGAAAAGCAGAAGGGAGAAAGTAAATATAGGGTCCCCTTTGTTGACTTCCTCTAGCATAGAATCTATAGGATGTAATATATTTCTGCTCTTTTTTTTTTTTTTTTTTTTTTGGTGGGGGCAGGGGGACGGAGTCTCGCTCTGATGCCCAGGCTGAAGTGCAATGGCACGATCTTGGCTCACTGCAACCTCCGCCTCCTGGGTTCAAGCAATTCTCCTGCCTCAGCCTCCTAAGTAGTTGGAGTTACAGGCTCTCGCCACCACACCTGGCTAAGTTTTGTATTTTTAGTAGAGATGGAGTTTCACCATGTTGGCCAGGCTAGTCTCCAACTCCTGACCTCAAGTGATCCATCCTCCTCAACCTCCTAAAGTGCTGGGGTTACAGGCATGAGTCACCACGCCCGGCCTATAACACGTGATATTTGTCTACATATTACAGGTAATGGTTCCAAATCCTCTTCAGCTATGAACTCAACCCAAATCCTAAAACTTTAAATTAAATATCAACTAAAAAATAGGTAAAGGGTCCTCACAGTGGGAGGGACAGGAGCTGGGAGACTGGGAGAGCATGGGGCCGAAAGAAGTTGCAGAGCTTGCCAGCATGTTTGCATTGAGTGATAGAGGCCACAGATGTGAACCTTCTGACTCTGAGTCTTGTGCCTTCCTCACAACGCTGAAGCTGCCTATGCTCAATTTCCATTGTCCACACACTCTTAGTTCAGTATTTCCGCTGGTGGATAGAGCCCTTTAATCCTCCTGCTAATCAGCCTGATAGATGGAATGCATATTAATAATGACGGGGATATGGAGAACTATCCTTTCCCAAAGGAACTCTGAGAGAGTGCCAATTTTATGTTATAACTATTCACAAGGCTCACTAGGGCGGGTCTTGGTAGGAGGAGAAGCTATAGTGGAAGTTAATGAATAGTTGTACTGTAAGATGGTGCCACAGCTGAGAAATGGCCATTGCTGAAATGTTACAGGTGTGGGAAGATGGAAAGCGACTTCTCCATTTCTCTGAATGAATCTGAGGTGCTCCCTGAGCCTGCTGGCTACACCGTTCTGTGGATCTTCTCACTGCTAGTCCACGGAGTCACCTTTGTCTTCGGAGTCCTGGGCAATGGGCTCGTGATCTGGGTGGCTGGATTCCAGATGACACGCACAGTCAGCACCATCTGTTACCTGAACCTGGCCCTGGCTGACTTCTCTTTCAGTGCCATCCTACCATTCCGAATGGTCTCAGTCGCCATGAGAGAAAAATGGCCTTTTGGCTCGTTCCTAAGTAAGTTAGTTCATGTCATGATAGACATCAACCTGTTTGTCAGTGTCTACCTGATCACTGTCATTGCTCTGGACCGCTGTATTTGTGTCCTGCATCCAGCCTGGGCCCAGAACCATCGCACCTTGAGTCTGGCCAAGAGGGTGATCATGGGACTCTGGGTTCTTGCCACAGTCCTTACCTTACCAGATTTCATCTTCTGGACTACAGTAAGTACTGAGAATGGGGACACACACTGTATTTTCAGATTTCCATTCTGGGGTGACACTGTTGTAGAGAGGATGAACGTGTTCATTACCATGGCCAAGGTCTCTCTGATCCTCCACTTCATTATTGGCTTCAGCATACCCATGTCCATCATCACAGTCTGCTATGGGATCATCGTTGCCAAAATTCACAAAAAGCGCATGACTAAATCCAGCCGTCCCTTACACATCTTCACTGCTGTGGTGGCTTCTTTCTTCATCTGTTGGTTCCCTTATGAACTAACTGGCATTCTAATGGCAGTCTGGCTCAAAGAGATTTTGTTCAATGGCAAATACAAAATCATTATTGTCCTGCTTTACCCAACAAGCTCCTTGGCCTTTTTTAACAGCTGCCTCAACCCAGTTCTCTACGTCTTCATGGGTCATAACTTCCAAGAAAGACTGATTCGCTCCTTGCCCACTAGTTTGGAGAGGGCCCTGACTGAGGTCCCTGACTCAACCCAGACCAGCAACACAGACACCAATTCCACTTCACCTCCTGAGGAGTGGGAGTTACAAGCAATGTGAGGTCGGGGATATTTTGGGGCTCTGTCTCTTTCTACCCTGCATTAAGCGGAAAAAAAATTCTGACAGTGTTTTTCTTCTACATTCATACTACCACCACCACCACAATCATCAACATAAAAGAAGTCTGTACCAAACGTGTAGGAGGTTTTCCCCACAACCAAGCAGTAGACACCATCTGGGTGTCGTACAATTAAATTCCAACACTATCTACCTGGAGTTAGTGTCAGATCCCACAGATTTAAGGCTCATTCCCCAAGTCTGCTCCTCCAGTTGAGACACAAGTCACAAATCCAGCCTTCTGAAACTCTGGACCAACCAGCTTCAATCAGGGTTCCCACTACCCCCTCTTTAGGGGTAGAGTGGCTCATGGAACTCAGAGAAATAATTTAACTGCTAGAGTGGCTCACAGAACTCAGCAAACATTTATTTTGGCTTGCTGGTTTATTATAAAAGATACTACAAAGGATACAGATGAAGAGGCGCATAGGGCAAGGTATGCAGGAAGAAATGAGCAGGTTCCATGCCCTTCCTAAGTGCATCACCCTCCGGGAACCTCTGCGTGTTCACCTCTCATGAAGCTCTCCAAATCCAGTCCTCTTGGGTTTTTATGGAAGCTTCATGATGTCAGCATTCTTTCCTCCAGAGTACAGGATGGCACCCTCCCTGGGGAGGGTCTTAAGACCCACAATTAGAAAGGTGAGGGAAGATTAGAGTCCTGCTTTGGGGTAGATGAAAGGAAAGGAGAGAGATTCTGTTTCCTGAGGCTTAACCCACCCAACATTATAACAAAGGCGTGTAGCAAGGGATACGGGAGTTATGAAGCAGAAACCATGGGCTAAAACCAACATACATCTTAATACCAGATACCCTAATCTCAGTCCTAACTTCATTTAACCTTGGTCACATTGAGTCATTACAGGATGAGTGGCTCAAGTATTTCCTCAGGGAAAATATTTCAGTGCCCTCCCTGATTTGAGGGTAAGAAGTAGATAATAAGGCCACTGTGGGTGTTATTTTTCATGTCTGGACCTCAGCCTATATCCTGAGACTAAGTGGAAGTGGGAAAAGAGTACAAGAGAAGAGACAAAGTGGGGGGATTTGTAAGGCTTAGATGAGATAGTGTTTTTTTAGAAAAAATCTTTATCTACCATTAAGTAAAATGTTTGCCATAAGCTTCCTCGGGCTTTCTCTTTTTAAAGTCAGACTGTAGAAGGTTTCTTCTATTCTTATTTGTTAAGAGTTTTCTTTTATTGTTTAAATTGTGAATGAATATTGAACTTTATTAAATGCGGTTTCTGTAAATATTAACAAGATCATATTAGTTTTATTCTTTTATTTATATCATTATAAATTAGATTATGTTTTCAATGTTACACTACCCTTGCATTTCTGAAATAAACCACGCTTGCCCATGATTTTTGAACATTTATAATCTGTGTCACAGATTTGTTTAGAATTTCTGTATTTATGTTTATGTAGAGATGGCTCTGTTATTTCACTTTTCTCTACTGTCCTTGTTAACTTTTACATAAAACGCATATTTTCCTGAAAGGAGTTTGGAAGCAATTTTCTAATTCTATCCTCAGGTATTATATCTTTTTTAAACATTTAGAAAAATTTGCTAGTGAAGTCAACTGGATCTTGGGTTTGTTTTTTGGGAAGGCTTTTAAATATAGGTTCAATTTCTTTAATAATTATTAGACCTGGCCATTTTCTTTTTCACATTGCTCACTTTTGGTAGACTGTGATTTTCAAATTCAAGAAATTTGGCCATTTCATCCCAACTACCAAACTTATGTAATCACCCAGTGGGTTCTTCCTGCCTGCTGCACAGACAAAACCAGTTTACTGAGACTGTGGTATTGCAGTAAAGAAAGAGTTTAATTAACATGATGCTGGCCACATGGATGAACTGGAGTTATCATTCAAATCAGTTTCCCTGAGAGGTTATGGTTTTTCAAAGATAGTTTGGTGGGCAGGGGACTAGGGAATGGGTGCTGCTGACTGGTTGGGAAGGCAACCACAGGAGAGTTGAAAGTGGTCCTCATGCACTGAGTCTGCCTTGGAGTGAGGGGGTCACAGGACCACTTGAGTCATGAGTCATGAGCTCTCTGTGGGGTCAGTCAGTTGCTACAATGAAAGTCTGAAAAACATCTCAAAAGACTAATCCTAGGGTCTACAATAGAGGTGTCACCTATAGAAGTGATTGGGGAAGTTACAAATCTTGGCCTTTACTGCCCAGGTGTCACCGGCCACATGACACCTGGCAGTAAAGGATTATAGAAACTATAATCCTTCATTTTAGCAGAATTCAGACTCCTCACACAATCCTAATCTTAGGCCTTTCATTGCCTTTCAGTCCCAGAACAAGGAGGGTGTGAGTTAGGGAAGGCCTACTATCATCCTTGCTTCCATGTTAAACCATAAACTAAATTCTTCCCCTGGTTATCTTAGCCTATATACAGGAGTGAGCAAAGACAGACAACCTTTGAGGCTAGAGGCAGGAAGGAGTCAGCCACGTTAGACATCTCTCACTGTCAAAATTTTTGCAAATGTGATTTCACTTATTGGCATGAAACAGTATAATAACTGTATGGTAGTTGATATGTTTCTTTCAAGTAATGAGAATGTAAGCTATCTGAGGGCAGGAATTTTGGTCTATATTGTTTGCTGATGAATCCCAATCCCCTGCATATAAGATAGTGTCTGATATGTGATAGATACTCAATAAATGTTTACCTCATTAATAAACAATAATATCACTTAATGTCCAGTCAAAATTATCTCCAGTCCTCATAATATGAATCAGGTCAGGTCTAGGAAATTCCCATCCTCATGTCCACAATATTTGTAAATTCCCAGCTGGCTTACATTTTCATGAACATTGCTGATTTTGAGCTTCTGCTTAAGTAAACTACTCTGGCTAATTATTGCCTAATGACTTCATATTTAAATAAATAACTCATAACTCAGCCTTTTACCTTGCTTTCTGCACATAAACACTCAGAAGTTGTTAATTCTGTATTGTGTAACATACTTCCCTGATGCACTGGCAAAAGACACCACTTAACATGAATATCAGGCAGTCCTGTTATCAACGTTCTCACTCACTCCACTGCTTTACTCCGTTTTCTTCTCCTTTTCCCTTCTGTCTCTCCTAAAGTTATTTGCATTTCCAAGGTAGAGCAGTTTGCGCATTTCATTTGCACGTTTGACTCCTATAAACGCTTTAGAGTTCTCAGGAGGTGTATATTCTTAAATGCCCAACCAAGGTGTAGCCATAGAAAAGAAGGAACAAGGCTGGGCATGATGGCTGACTCCTATAATCCCAGCACTTTGGGAGGCCAAGGTGGGTGGATTATTTGAGGTCAAGAGTTCTAGACCAGTCTGGCCAACATGTGGAAATCCTGTCTCTACAAAAAATACAAAAATTATCTGCGCATGGTGGTGCGCACCTGTAATCCCAGCTACTTGGGAGGCTGAGGAAGGAGAATTGTTTGAACCTGGGAGGCAGAGGTTGCAATGAGCTGAGAATATGCCACTGCACTCTAGCCTGGGAGAGAGAGAAAGATTCCATCAGAAAGAAAGAAAGGAAGGAAAGGAAGAAGGAAAGGAAAGGAAAGGAAAGGAAAGGAAAGGAAAGGAAAGGAAAGGAAAGGAAAGGAAAGGAAAGGAAAGGAAAGGAAAGGAAAGGAAAGGAAAGGAAAGGAAAGGAAAGGAAAGGAAAGGAAAGGAAAGGAAGAAAGAAAGAAAGAAAGAAAGAAAGAAAGAAAGAAAGAAAGAAAGAAAGAAAGAAAGAGAAAGAAAGAAAGAAAGAAAGAGAAAAAGAAAAAGAAAAAGAAAGAAAGAAAGAAAGAAAGAAAGAAAGAAAGAAAGAAAGAAAGAAAGAAAGAAAGAAAATAAAAGAAGGACAAAATTTAGATAGGAATGCCAGGGCTTCCAGATGGGCTAATTAAGAGACTTCCTCCACTGCCAGGACAGGGGATTCTTACTATTCCTTCCCACTGGCCTTGGTTAATTGCAGTAGAACAAAGCCACTACATTCTCTCCATTTTTCTTTTCCTCTTCAGGAGTTTTCATTGTGGATTCTCAATTCCCATTTCATGATGATATATTGTGGGTTCAGGAAACTCAGATTTTTTTTTTTTTTAATTATGGGACAATTACCACACAGAAATACTTCCCAATGTGTGTTCATGTGGATGGCTCACTAACTTCCTGTATCAGGCCTGGTCAGTCTGGGATGGCACTACTGCTTGGTGGTTTCAGATTTTGCTGCTTTGTGCAACTTAGTACTGCTGTTGTCAGGTGTTGCCTTGGGGATGCTCCAGAAACTCTGGTGAATATAGACGGCTCTCTGAGCCTTCAGGCTCCCCTGCAGCTCCTGGAAGGCAGGTTTCATTGTAATGAGGATGTTTCACTATGAACAGCAGTCACTCTTTCTCCAATCCGGCCCCTGCTGACGGGCCACTACTTCAGGGCATGTTGTCCCTTGAGCTGTATATGCTGTTCTTGTTACATGGGGTCTTGGTAGTGGTCTGGCCTGTACTGGGTATAAGTTGCAAAGTCCTGGTCTCCAGTCAGAGTGAGCTGGCCAGTATGGTGAAACTCTACGTTCATCTCTGCCGGATCCGACCTGCAGAAGCTGGCTGAACGATGGATGAACAAATGCATTCTGATGCTGATATCCAGTGAAAAAGCAGGCTAGGGGACCGGGAAGCTCACAGACACTGAGGAGGGAGCTGTAAAGAGTCAGCAGTCACGGCCCTGACAAGCTGGCACTGCGGGCATTTATTCAGTACAGATTTAATGACAAAGGCCTCAAGTCAACACATCTTGTGGGTAATTAACATTGTCACCCTGCCCCCCAAAAGAGAGCAGTCCTGTGCATAGATGACTAAAGACCAGGTTCCAAGGCCTAAGTAAACAAACTTATCTAGATCAATTCCTTTACACTTCCTTGTTATCCATTCTGCGAAAATTCAGCTGACTTCAGCCAAATCCTCTTCTGAAGCTATGCAAACCCCAGGCCTTCCGAGAAGGCTTGTGTCCTTTTCCTATAATTTATCTTACAATTTTTCCCACCATCCTGACCGATCTCCTACACATCTCACTGATGAGAGAGCCATAGGATACCAGGCTCCTGGGTAGCAGCAATTCCCTCACAGTGAAACCAGAAAAGATGATAAAATGCTGGGCTTCAGTGTGTTCATAAAGGAGAGCCAGGATGAAAGGATCAAGTCACCTAAGCCTAACCTGTGATATGGCAACTGCACCTGAGTCCCCTTGGCAATTTGCAAAAGCAAGTGCTGCTGAGGCTAGTGCCTCCTTGGTTGCTACATTCCTTGCTGTTATCACTCCTTGTCCCCACCAGCCACTCAGAGGTCAAGTGGGACACCTTCAAAAGGGAAACAGCTGCCTACAAGGCCAGTGCAAATGGAGCTCACCCCCAGATTTTTTTAGTAACAATCGGTAAAGTCAAAACAACAGGGTGCCAAACCCAAGGTCATCTAGATTTTCTCCTGTTATCTTCTAGTTTTATAATTTTGTCTTTTACATTTAGGTCTCTGATTCATTTTCAGTCCTATTTATCTGGTGGAAACCTGACTGACACAGCATATGTTTCTAGTGTTTAAAAACAAACAAACAAAAAAACACAGAGGAAAGATGAAGCATTAACTAATAGAAATTAGTAGAAATTGAGTGGTAGAAATGGAAATAGTCTTTCTCTCTCGGTCTTCTTTATTACGAAATTTTCTTTTTGTGTTTTTGCCATCAGCATATACATCTGTTCTCTCATTTACTAACTGAAAATGTAAAAACCTCTTGTACCACACACATCCTCCTGAACTTTACAACCAATTTCTCTGCTCTCCTTGACAGCAAACTCAAGGGTCACTTCCAGTTCCTTTCTCTACTTCCTAATTTCACATTTTCTCCAGAACTCATTCTAAATGGGTTCATGTCCTGATTACTACAGTGGGACTACTCTTATCAAGGACAACAGTGACATCCATTGCCATGTTATTGCACTGCAGGTTCAGACATTTGGTGCCTGACTATGAATTCAACGGGGTAAATCTAAGTCATATATGCTTATCTGATAATGATGGGAATCTTAGGCCCCTAAGCATATATGACTCCCTTTTATTTTAAAATATATAATTCTCTTGGCAACATCCCACTTGTTTGGTTTTCTTCCTACCTCCATGACTTATCTTTCTCAATCTCCTTGACTGGCTCTTTTCTGACTTTTAAATGTTGGTGTACCCGAGGGCTCAATTCTAGACCCCCTCATCTACTTGCTTCAATGCAGTCATCCTAGGTAATGTGTTCCCATAACTTGAAATCCCATCTGTACATAAATGACTCCCCCTAAACATCCATCATAATCCACAACTTCTCTTCAGGATTCCAGAGTGGTATCTACCTCCTTCCTCTGCATTACCACTTGAAAACCTATGGGGCATCATCAAAGTAAAACTATCAATTTGATTTCCCCTAAAACAGTTGCTTGCCAAATCTTCTACATTTCTTCCAAATTTAGGAAAAGTCATCACACTCTACCAAATGTCTTAAGTTCCAAATACAAGTAATTATTGGTTCTTTTTATTTTGTTTATTTTTTATGAGACAGAGTCTCGCTCTGTTGTCCAGGCTGGAGTGCAGTGGCATGATCTTGGCTCACTGCAACCTACACCTCCCAGGTTCAAGCAATTATCCTGCCTCAGTCTCCCAAATAGCTGGGGTTACAGGTGCATGCCACCCCACCTGGCTAATATTTGTATTTTTAGTAGAGATGGGGTTTCACCATATTGGCCAGGCTGGTCTCAAACTCCTGATCTCAAGTGATCTGCCTGCCTTGGCCTCCCAAAGTGCAGGGATTACGGGCATGAGCCACTGCGCCCGGCCTATTGATTCTTTTAATCTAATCCATCACCATATCCCATTGACTCTATGTCAAAAACATGGACGAAATCTGTGTGTTTCTTTCCTGTCCACCACCACCTGACTTCAAACCATCACCATTCGGACCACTACAATAGTCTCCTAATCTTTCTGAATTCACTCTTGCTCTATAGCAGTCAGTTATTCACCCAGCAGCCAAAGTTTTTTCTTCTAATATAAATATGAGCATGCCCATCTCTTGATTAACACCCTCCAACAGCTTCCCATCGTGCTAATAATAAAAACATCTGAATCTGCTATCTAACTCCCAAAGCCTCATATTATCTGGCTTTTGCCTGTCCTTCTGATGTTCTTCCTCAACAGTTTTTCTTTCATCGATTATGTTGTTAGTAATTACACTAGTAATATCTTTATTTCTCAAACATACCAAATTCATTCTTGTCTCAGAATCTTTGTACTAACTGCTCTCCTGCTTGGAATATTCTTCCTCTTGAACTTTCATGTGACCAGTTCATGTAATTCCAATCTCTGTTTAAACATAACCTCCTCAGAATATTTTTTTTTCTGAGTCCCTAAGATAACGTAGCCTCTCAGACGCTCTCCAGTCTAGTTCAGCAAATATTTTAGTTCTTTTCATAGCACTCGTTGTAGCTTTCTGTCAATCACAAAATCACCTCCCTTCTCTCATTCTTCGCTGGTCTGAGAGCCTTCGATGCCTCTCTTTTTCTTCATCTATTGCAACAGCCTCCACATTCATCTGTCATTTTTCAGTGAGAAAGAGAGTGGGTATCCAGAAAATGAGGTCTGAGCCATATACAGCAGAGTTTGTTAAGCCTGAGTTAGATGCCTCGTAGCCATTAAAAGATGCAGAGCAATGTGATGATCTGCTCTATTTCTTTTTAAATTTTTATTGAGTATAAAGCTTAACCATAACTTTCCTTTTCATTTTTATTTTTTATTTTTTTGAGACAAGGTCTTACTCTGTTTCCCAGGCTGGAGTGCAGTGGTGCAATCTCAGCTCACTGCAGCCTCTGACCCCTCCGGCTCAAGTGATCCTCCTGCCTCAGCCTCCCAAGTAGCTGGGACTGGAGGTGCAAACCACCATGCCTGAGTAATCAACCATAACTTTCAAAGTAAAATTTTTTCATTTTTATGAAGTCCAACTTATTCCTTTTTCACAGATTGTGCTTTGGGTGTCATGTCAAAGAGTTCTTTGCTTAGCTCTTGGTCCTGGACATTTTTTAATGTTTTCTCCTAAAAATGTAGTAGTTCTGCATTTAACATTTAAATCTATAATCCATCTTTATCTTTTGCAAACAATGTGAGGCTTAGGTTGAGTTTCTTTTTTGTTAATATTTGTTTGTTTGTTTGTTTGTTTTTTCAGCCCAGAAGTCTTTTTTTTTTTTTTAACACCTATTATGCCATGAATTCATAGGGAATAGGTTCCAGCAGCTCAGGCTCCTTCCCATTGGTTCTCACAAAGTGTGCTTCTCTGGGTGGAGCAGGCTGGCGCTTCAGTTGAACCCAGGTACCTTTCTCTTTGGCTTCTTTCTTTTTCTGATCATTTTCCTTCACGCGTTTCAGGAAGCTATCTCGGCTCTTAGAGTGCTTAATGTGCTCAATACGTACATTAATTCTCTTGGCAAGAATCTTGCCCTTAACTTGTTTGTTTACAACAATGCCAACAGCATGCTGGGTAATGTTGTAGACTCTCCCAGTTTTGCCATGGTAACACTTGTGGGGCATTCCTTTTTGAATGGTACCCATTCCCTTGATGTCTACGATATCACCTTTCTTATAGATTCGCATATACGTGGCCAAAGGAACAACTCCATGTTTTCTAAAAGGCTTAGAGAACATATATTGGGTGCCTCTCCTCTTTCCCTTTGAGTTCGTCATTTTGGCAAATTACTGGAAGATGGCGGTTCCCTTTGTTAATATTTTTTAATCTCCAATTACGCCAGTACCATTTGTTGGAAACAATATTCTTTTTTCATTGAATTTTTTACGTATGTCAAAAGTCAATATTGTGTGTGGATCTATTTCTGGACTCTATTGTGTTCCACTGGTCTATCTGTCTACCGTTTAGCCAATATCACACTGTCTTGATAATTGTAGCTTAAGAGCAAGTCTTGACATTAAGTAGCATGAGTACTTCAATGTTGTTCCTTTTCAAAAGTAGTTTGGCTATTTTAGTTTCTTTGCCTTTCCATATAAATTTTTAGAATTTGGTTGTTAATGTTTTTTTAACTTGAATCACATTGAATCTATGGATTTGCTTGAGGAAGAATTGATGTCTTAATCATATTCTGTCTGCAATACTCTCTTATTTAGTACTAATCTTTGAAATCTATCTGTCTTGTTCTTCCCAACTCTCAACTTCATCTTCTTATTTCAAACTCATTTCAAAGGGTCTACTGGGCTCTACCTGTGTTTCCCCTCCTGCACTGCGGCCTGGAAACTCTCTTAAGTCAGTAAGCAGGGCAATCATGGGGATCATCTTATTTGTTTCCCCTTTTTTTGGAGATTACAATGCTACACTACTTGTTGTCCAGTGTCAGAAAACCACTCTTTCGCATTTTCCCTAGATTTTTAGTTGTTTAAGGTAGGAGCATAAATCTGGTCTCTCTTACATGTCATCACTGCTGGAAGTAGTTATGTTGATTGTGTTTTAAAGAGTCATTTTTTGCTTCTGTTCATGGAGAGAGAGATCTGTTCGCAAAAGCCAGTTCAGGCATCCAGACAAGAGATGGCATGAGCCTGTAGGTGATTCTTGGGGTGCATAAAATCAGCAGCACTTGGATTTTGCTTACCAAATGAGAGAAAAATCAATAATAAATTTTAGACTTGGCACTTAATCTATTGAGAGGACAATGCCTCTGATTCCTAAAAGAAAGAAAACTGAGGAAGGGGCAGGTCAGGGAATAGGAGAATTGGGGATACTGTTTTCAGAATGTTTAGTTTGTCATGCCTACTGCTTGTGTCCACAGAAATTCCAAGAAGTTGACTGATTTTATGAGGCTGAAATTTTGGGAAGTGGTCAGGTCTGATGGCTTAGACTAAGAGTTGGGGTACGATATACTTTTTTCTTTTAGTTTTAGTTCACATCATAATTGTACATATTTAAGGGATACAGAGTGATATGCTGATACATGTATACAATGTGTATAATAGTCATAGGGTAATTAGTATATCCATCACCTAAAACATTTATCATTCCTTTGGGTGTGAAGATTCAAAATCCTCTCCTCCAGCTTTTTGAAAACACACAATAAATTTTTTTTTCTAGTCACTTATGTAGCTAGCAAAAATAGTACTGGGGTAGGGTCAGGGTCTTGCTCTGTCACCCAGGCTGGAGTGCAGTGGCACGATCACAGCTCACTGCAGCCTTAAAATCTCGGGCTCAAGTGATCCTCCACCTCAGTCTCTGGAGTAGCTGAGGCATGTGCAGCCACACTCCTTTTATTTATTTATTTTTTCGTAGAGACAAGGTTGCTAGGCAAACTCCTGGCCTCAAGATAGAGAGATTTAAACATCACAATCAAGTAACCTAACTGACATTTATAAACTATTTCTTACACCTAAGAGTAGGATATTTCACATAATATCCAATCTAATTCTTTTCAAGTGCTGGGTTATAAAATAAGTTTCAATAAAAATCTAAGGCTTTAAATTATACTAAGTATATTCCATGACCATAATTTATCAAATTAAAAACCAGTAATAATAACATAACTAGCAAATGCCCAAATCTTTAGAAACTAAACAACATATAATAAATAACCCATGGGCCAAATAAATCTTAACGAAGATTAGAAAATATTTTAAACTGAATGATAAGAAGAGTAGATTTCAAATTTTGTGATTTAAAGCTAAAGGTAGTGTGCATAGGATTTTTTTTTTACACAGGGTTTTGCTCTATCATTCAAGCCGCACTGAAGTGGCAGAATCATAGCTCACTGCAGCCTCAACCTTTTGGGCTCAAGCAATCCTCCTGCCTCAGCCTCCTGAATGGCTGAGATTATAGGCACTCACCACCACATCTGGCTAATTTTTAAATTTTTTGTAGCGGTGGGGTCTTGCTATGTTGTCCAGGCTGCTCTTGAACTCCTGGCCTCAATCAATCATCCAACCTCAACCTCCCTTATGGGGAAATTTTTACCTTAAGTGTTTTTATTAGAGAATAAATGTGTGAACTCAATGATCTAAATTTACACCTCAAGAAGCTAGAAAAAGATCAAATTAAATCTAAAGAGAATATAAGAAAATAATCTTTAAAAGTGGAAATAAATGAAATAGAGGTCAACAGATGAGGAAATATTAAAATTATGTTAAGAGATCAATAAAATGGATAAGTTTCTAGCAATACTAATCAAGAAAAAAGAGAAAATGCAAATGACTAATTTTAGGAATGAAAAAAGGAACATTATTACAAAGACTAAACACATTAAAATGATATTACAAATCACTTTATACCATTATATTTGACAATTTAGATGAAATGGACAAACTCCTTGAAAAGCACACATATGAAACTGCCATAAAAAGAATTAGAAAATCTAAATAGTCCAATACCTAGTAAAGAAGTTGAATTTCTAATCAATACCCATTAAAAAAACAAAAAAACAAACAACAAAAAAAAACTTCAGGCCTGCATTGTCTCACCTGTGAATTCTACTAAATATTTAAGAAAGAAGTAACATCAGTCTTACAAGAAATACTTGCAAAAGACAGGGGAAAAAGGAACACTTACTAGTTTACTTTTAAATACATCTGTTCAATACAAAAATTGTGCTTGAAAAATAAAGTGATTTTTATGAACTGAAGTTAAAATATTAATTCATTTTTTAATTTTAACCAATATTTCAGAAAAGCTGTGTTTTCATTGACATGACCAGACGTAACTGAAATCGGTATCTTTTTTTTTTTTTTTTTTTGAGATGGAGTCTTGCTCTGTTCCCCAAGCTGGAGTGCAATGGCACGATCTCGGCTCACTGCAACCTCCGCCTCCTGGGGTCAAGCAGCTCTCCTGTCTCAGCTTCCTGAGTAGCTCAAACTACAAGTGCCCACCACCACACTCAGCTAATTTTTGTATTTTTAGTAGAGATAGGGTTTCATCATGTTGGTCAGGCTGGTCTTGAACTACTAACCTCAGGTGATCCACCTGCCTTGGCCTCCCAAAGTGCTGGGATTATAGGTGTCAGCCACCGTGCCTGGCCTTGAAATCAATATCTTAAGTAATGTTTGGATCATCCAATTTTAAAGTGACACATACTTTACACATTAGTGGTTTTAAAAAGTTTTTCTCATATTGATGTCATGGCAATAAATGGAAGAAAAAAATATCTAGTTCTTGAAAACAATAATGAAAACCTTTGTTTCTGATGATTACTCATCATGTGGAAATTTGCAGTGAAACAAAAATGAAGCCAAGTAATTTAATATCTACTCTTCAAAAATCTCTGCATGTAGTATTTCTGGAATACCTGACTAGTATAATAAGGTTTTTTTGCCTTTATTGTCAGACACTTCATTAAATCTTAAGGTGGTAAAAACAGTGTGAAATCATCATAAAATCTTACCGCTTAAATAAATTAATTCCTTGATTCAAAGTACTTATATTTTACACTTTTTTTCAAATAGATATTCTGACGGCGGTAAGATAATATCTCATTGTGGTTTTCATTTGCATTTCTCTGACGATTTGTGATGTTCGGCTTTTTAAATGTACCTGTTGGCCATTTCTATGTCTTCTTCTGAAAAACGTCTATTCATGTCCTTTGCTCACGTTTTAATGGAATTATTGGTTTGGTTGTTGTTTTCACATGAGCATTTTCAGATGAACATTCATTGAGGTTTTATTCATAAAAGCCAAACCTAAAATAAATAAATAAATAATAAAATATTAGCAAATCGTATACCAAAATAGATAGAAAAATATTGTACTATGACTAAGTTGCATTTATTACAGAAGTGCAAAGGAACTGATTTATGCCAACCACCTGACTGAGCTTGGAGCCAACTTCTTCCCCAGTCTTCAGATAAAAGCCCAGCCCAGACGACACCTTGGTTTGATTTTGGCCTTAAGATCCTATGCAGAACATTCAGCCAAACGCATTCAGATGCCTGACCTACAGAGCTATGAGCTAAAACATGAGCATTGTTTTACACTGCTAAATTTGTAGTAATTTCTACATAGCAACTAAGAACAAATACAAATATTATAATACCATTTATAAAACTTAAAAATCTAAATATTGAGTTCTTTAGGTATCCACATATAAGTACATATTTCTAAACATATTTCTAAAAATATGTACTTATGTGGAAATCACATACACAATTCTAGATGGAAATTTTCAGCGGGGTGGGAATGATTAGGCAAATACACGATTGATGCAAAGATGGGACAGAAATGAAAGACTTTGTCATTTGCATATTATCAAACATTACCTTTATTA
The DNA here is from genome assembly GCF_049350105.2 of Macaca mulatta. Classification (NCBI taxonomy): domain Eukaryota; kingdom Metazoa; phylum Chordata; class Mammalia; order Primates; family Cercopithecidae; genus Macaca; species Macaca mulatta. The sequence continues at coordinate 64,033,969 of NC_133424.1, forward strand.
AGCAAAAAGAGCCAATGGTTAAATATGCATTTAAATGTTTAATTAGAAACTAAATTATTCATTGTGCACATGTACCCTAGAACTTAAAGTATAATAAAAAAATTTTTTAAATAGTCATTCTTCCTGGTATAAGAGGGTAAAAAAACCTTAAATTATATTTATTATATAAATTTTATATATGTATAAACATAAATATATTATATATAAATTTATATTAAATTAAATAGAATTTAATTTAAAATTTAATTTAAAAGTTTATGCATTTAACCTGATCTGCTTTATATATTTAAAAAAATGAAATATTCATACTCTGCAGTTCAATTTAATAACATAGCACAAAAGATAAATTTGCTATAGGTGGTAAATCGTAGATGCTTTTACTATTACTGCCTGGTTTTTTATTTACAAGCATGTAACAATTTTTGTAATAAATAATTGTTGTAAGGAGATCTTTATTTAAAATCCTCAGAAGTTTTCAAATATGTACTCAAAGATAAATTCATATAGGAAAACGAACTATATGAAAGCAGAAAAGGAAAAGTTAGAGAATTAAAATTCCCACAGAAAGATATATATTTGAATAATAATAAAAGACCATTTCTCAATTATCTACTATAAACCAGGCACTTTGCTAGCATTTCAGGCACACCATTCCAATAATCTTCAAAAGAAATTTGCCAAGGAGATACCATCATTTTTTCCTAACAGTAAAACTTATAGTATTTCAATACCTTGCCCGAAGTCATGCAGACAGTAAATAGCAGAATCGGTATAAAGAATCAGGACTAAAATGTTATTTCAAAGGATTCATCAAGAAATAAACTACGTTAGCCAGGCGTGGTTGAGCATGCCTCTATTCCCAGTTACCCAGGAGGCCAAGGCAGGAGGATCACTTGAGCCCAGGAAGTTGATGCTGCAGTGAGCTATGATCACCCCTCTGCACTCAAGCCTGGGTGACAGAGCAAGACTCTTTCTCTAATAATAATAGTAATGATAATAATAACAACAGCAACAAGAAGAAGAAGAGGAAGAGGAAGAAAGAGAAGAAGAAAGAAGAAAGAAGAAAGAAGAAAAGGAGGAGGAGGAGGAGGAGGGGGAGGAGGAGGAGGAGGGGGAGGGGGAGGAGGAGGACGAGAAGAGAAGAAGAAATTACACACACATACCCATACACATGTACCAGGTATTTATGACACGATTTTAGTAATTGCTGAATCTAGGTGATGGGTACACAGATGACCACCATGTTGCTATTCCTTCAGTGTACTTCAAAGGTTTCAGTATGAAATGTTGGGAAATACGGTTGGATACTTAGCATAGCACCCAAATCCCTGACATCTGAAGCAATGAAGTACCTCCTTCCCTGGCCCCTCCCACCACTGATAGCCATAACGGCCCCCAACTCCGCATCGCTTGCTCGCTCTTCCTGGTTCCCCAGACACCGACTTCCACTCGACGCTGAGGGTGCTCCAATACAGACCACAGAAGCCCTCAGTGGCTAACCCCCAGCCTCAGATTCCACTGACCATTCCCTGAAGCCTTCTTACACCGCAAACCGGTCTCATCCGGTCAAGCATTCCACCAGCACCGGGAAACTCACCCGACAGCTGGAGTCGCACGAACACTCACTTGAGGACTAGCAGGCTTCCGTAGCCTCTTCACTCGTTGCCGTACCCACGCTCTTGCGCAGACTCGGTAGCACTTTCGCTGTACACAAGATGTCTACAGACTTTGAGGCCGCGCGCGGTGGCTCAAGCCTGTAATCCCAGCACTTTGGGAGGCCGAGACGGGCGGATCACGAGGTCAGGAGATCGAGACCATCCTGGCTAACACGATGAAACCCCATCTCTACTAAAAGTAAAGTACAAAAAACTAGCCGGGCGAGGTGGCGGCGCCTGTAGTCCCAGCTACTCGGGAGGCTGAGGCAGGAGAATGGCTTAAACCCAGGAGGTGGAGCTTGCAGTGAGCTGAGATCCGGCCACTGCCCTCCAGCCTGGGCGACAGAGCGAGACTCCGTCTCAAAAAAAAAAAAAAAAAAAAAAAAAAAAAAAAAGATGTCTACAGACTTTGAAACTAGGCGTGCATATGGAAGCAGCAGTCTTGGAAGATGCTTCTTACAGATAGCAAGATGGGCATTTTCTGGCGACTAAATTCCATTTTGCTGGAAAGGAAAGAGGCAATGCAGCTGATCTACTATCCTTTTATCCTTTTCACCACCTTCCCCGCTGTTACCAGCAGCATTGTGCATTCTCGGGAACAACATTCAGCGTTCTCACCTGTCTACTTCAAATCTAGCAACAGCCCTAAGCCAATCACAGACAAGACCTAAGCAGAAAATGGCTGCACCTACTGAGCCCTGTAGGCCCTTAAAGCAGCAGGTAAGGTGCAGCCATTTTGGAAAACGTTTTGGGATCTGTTGAACAAAGACTAGGCAGTGGAGCAAGGAAGTGGGAGCAGGAAGAGGGTGGATTCAGGGAATGCGTTTGTTGAGAAAAGTCTTAGGAAACCAGAATTGGGTCTGGAGGAGCTCAGGTAGTAAGCGGGGAGCCATCTGGGTACAACTGGGTGTGGGATTGTGGAGAGAGACCTTGAGGGGTAAGGACTGGGCCAAAATGGTTGTTGAGCAGACACTGACAACCACAACCCGTTCCAAGAGAGTATTACTTGTACTTCAGAAAGATCACATGTATTCTGAACAGTCATGTGAAATAGATGTAAAAGTCATGAAGAAATTATTAGCAATCAAATCTAGCATTATATGAAAAGAATGAACTTCAAGATCAGGTTCCCAGGAATACAAGGATGTTTTATACCTTAAAAATAAATATATGTAATGTCTGGTGCCAGCCCTGATTGAGTAAGCCCCCTAGTTTATCACTCCCACTGGTTACACTTAAAACTTTTGGAAAAAAAAAATAAAAAAATAAAAACGACTTGAGAACTTTTAAAATGAATAATTGCAAAGAGATCGGAGAATATAGAGTTGAAAACCAAGCAATACACAGAGTAAGTTCCCTAATTTTTTTTTTCTGTTTGTATCTCCTGCCTTTGACCTAAGAGTAAGACAAATTAGGAAAGTGCCAGTCCAAACTGCACCATTTTGGAAGCCCCTCACCATTTCACAAACCCTGATCAAAGTGAATCATTTCACGGGGGGTTCGAACTGTGAGAAACATCCTGCCTCTTATTATATTCCGCTGGGAAAAAGTACAAGGAACACTACTTTGCGCGGGAACCGCCTCATCCTGGGAACACGTTATCCATGCCACCCCAGGCCCCTCCCACCCAGGCCTATAAATTGTCCCAGCCTATAAGCAGCGGTGGGCACTGGCATTAGGCTGTTTCCCCACTTCTGTAGGTCTTACGCTGGACATAAAGCCTGCATTTGTTGTAGAGCCACCACTCCGTGTCTTTCTTTCACCCTTGCCTTCCCTTCAAAACCCAACAGAAATTTTACTGCTGAGGTGAAGAGCAAGGACACTAAGAAAAACCAGTCTTGATGGCCATAAAATAGAGAAAATGAATCCCCATGGGCCAAAAAGTGTGTTGTGGGGATCTCTATTTTATTTTTTTCCGTTTTTCTAGTTTTTCTAGCATGGTCTTGCTAGCTCTACTGTTGAAACTGCACTGCCACAGTACTGGCAGTGACATGGACACCTGAAACTCAGGGAAAAAAATCTATAGATAGAAAATATTAGGCCCAATGCAGTGGCTCACACCTGTCATCTCAGCACTTTAGGGGGCCAAGGCAGGCGGATCACTTGGGGTCAGGAGTTTGAGGCCAGCCTGGCCTACATAGTGAAACCTCGTCTGTACTAAAAATACAAAAATTAGCCAGGCATGGTGGCAGGTACCTGTAATCCCAGCTACTTGGGAGGCTGAGGCAGGAGAATCAGTTGAACCCGGGAGGTGGAGGTTGCAGTGAGCTGAGACTGCGCCATTTACTCCAGTCTGGGCAACAAGAGTGAAACTCTGTCTCAAAAAAAAAAAATTAAATTAATTTAAAAATTAAAATTAAAATTATAAAGAAAATATTGGGAAATGATTCCCTATTGTGCAAAGAAAATGGGGAAAATATCTTTTTTCCCATTATTTTTATTTCACTGCTTTGTCATTGGGTGAGCCTAGCATAAAGCTGCCTGACTTCATAGAGAGAACTCCATCTTTTGAGGCAAAGTGCTGGATAAAAGGGTCCCCAGGAAACCAGACACTGTGGGGGAAAAAATCCTGGAAAGAAGATAGTAAAGAAGTGAATTCCTTAAGACGTAAATCTAAGACTCACCCCCCTGCTTGCACATGTATAAAAAACACACGAAGAAGCAAAGACTCTGAAAATTACTACTGTGAGGTGGCTTATGTGAGGGCTGCATCCAAAGATCATAGCAAGGATTTTGAAAACTGCACTGACATTGGAACCACTACCCACAGAAAAATTTATGGTCTGAATATAACCTGATTGACTTCAGTCTAAGACAAAAGGAATTAACATTTTCAAGAGGATTTTAAAAGGACAAAGTCTCACAACATAATATTGAAAATGCTAAGGGTACAATAAAAAGTTACTTAACATACAAAGAACCAGGAGACCCTGACCAATTTTAAAGAGAATGTACAATCATCAGGTACCAAACTTGTGATGACTAAGGCATTAGGATTATCAGGGGAAAAACTTTAAAGTAGCTGTGATAAACTTAGTTCATGAGGTAAGTATAAACACTCTTGAAATCAATAAAGATGGAGTTTTCAAGTTCTCAGTAGATAAATAAAAGCAACAAAAAAGAAAATAATGGAAATTTTACTATTGAAAATATCTTACATTAAAATTTTATTAGGGTTACTTTATAGCAGAATGAAAATGCTAGAGGAAAGATTCAAGAAAGAGCAACAGAAAATTATTTCTACCATGATCATAACTATTGAAAAGAGTAAAGATGGAATGTTTGTGCACTTTATTGCAGTTCCAAAAATAGATACAGATAGAACCTGAGGATATGGGAAATGGGAGAGAATAGTATCAATACAATGTAAACACTATATGGCCCTCTCTGATAAAATCTTCCCCTGCCCCAAATCCCCACAATAATTGCAGCCCTCGCAAATTTTATCTTCTTACTTTCTCTTTTGTCTGTATTTGGCCGTATGTGGAAAAACATAGTTGTTTTGTAATTTTTCTAATTTAATAGAAGTTATTTTTAAATCACTCAGGGTTCATCAGGACTGAGAAATTATATCAGTAATTTGACATGTTCTCAAAAATTAAAAGGAGTTAACTATTCAATGGAGTAAAAGAGAACTCCAAGCAATGCAGAAGCAGCAGATGCAAGAAGTAGCTAGTAACTCTAGAGCTAAAGGAAGCTTAAAAAGAAGGCACTAAGAACGTCAAAGGGGAAACTCAATCCCCAAAAGCTAAGATGTACATTTCGTTGGAGAAATGTGGCTGCTATAGGTACATGCAACCTGCCAAGGGGAAAGTAACTTGAAATAAAAGCAGTCTACAGGGTGCCAGAACTCACAGAAGGGTGCCAGCAGAACACACTTGATCTGCAGAAAGTGGCCTAAAGGTGGTGGAGGAGCCTACTAGAGGGTACAAGAGAGGTGAGCTCAACAATGAGGGACACTAAAGTGAAGGCAACCAGAACTTCAGCTTGCCAATCTGCTGGCAGTCACATTTTCAGAAACAAGTACTGGAACAAGGAAGAGAAGCTCCTTTGCTATGACCGTGTATCTTTACTACTGCACTCAGTATGTCCTTGCCAGTGCCAGCTGACAAATAAATGTTCATCAGTTGCAGTTCCAGGACCACAAAGTAGGTTTAGGAAGGGTAGATTTGGGTCTGAGAGTCAATACAGGCAGTAAGTGGTACAAATACACTAAATATGTTCTTATCTAGTTTGTGTACCTGGTTTGTGATGGTCATCCCTCTGCCACTTATTTTTGCTGTTTTTGGCATTCTACTGTGTGAATAGTACTGCACATTCAGTGTAATTGGAAAGCCCCTGCCCCCTTTTTAAAGAACTACCATATTCATTTACATTAATCAGTAAACAGATGCATGGTGTTATATTGCAGAGTTCTTTAATCTTAAATCTGATTACTTCCCTTGCAATTTATATGATACACAAAATTTTACAGTCATGGATTATTCTGGATGGAAACTAAAGTTTTTTCATACTTATAACTGCACTTTAACTTCGGGTATGTCCACCATATTGGGAAGAACACTTTACATCATTCCTTTTGTGTTTTCACCTTGTTTTTCCAAAGGAGAAGTGAGGTATCATATTTGTGAGTTATGAAAATAGTTCATGGATGCATAGTTTATACTCTTTTTGTGTTTGGGTTTACCTGTCAGCAGAATGATACATTCCATCTCGTATGTGCTGTCACAGTAGTAAGCATCATTGGTATGGGATTCAAGGCTTACGTCAAAGAGACAGATATGCAGATTGTTCTTTTCATTCTTCAGTGGGGAGGCATGACAAGTGTACCTGTGTCTGAATGTGTCTGATCTGAAATTGAGACTATCTTTACAGATTTACATTTAAATCGCTAGGTTTTATGAATAGAATAGCCTCACTTCTTAAAAAATAAAAAAATAAATAAATAAATAAAATAAAAAAACAGACATTTTGAAGTCCTAATCTCTAGTACCTCAAAATATGACTTTATTTGGGACTAGAACAGTTGCAGATTTAATTAGTTAAGATGAGGTCAGAATATAGTAGTATGGACTCATAATCCAATGACTGGTGTCCTTGTAAACTAGCTATATGAAGACTCAGAGGCACATAGGGAAAACACCATGTGAATGCAAAGATAAAGATTGGAGTTATACAGCTGGAAGCTAATGAATGCAAGAATCTGAACAAACCATCAAAAGTTAGGAAGATGACAGGGAGGTTTCAGCTTTCAGAGGGAGCATGGCCCTGCTGACTCCTTGATTTCAGACTTCCAGCTTCCAGAACTATAAGACGAAAAATGTGTTAAGCCACCCAGTTTGTGGTACTTTGTTATGCAAGCCCTAAGAAACACATACACTAGGTTTTGCAGGGATACAGTAAGAAGCACATCTGGTAATAGGTCCAACCCCCATTCCCCATTTGAGCAATACCACCACCAAAGTGACATTTTAATTCCATTTCTTTGAAAATAGAAGCTGTGTCTACTTTTTCAGAACTCAGCTAGGGACAGAAGAGTTGTGATTACTGATCAGTTTTAGAGTTCAGTCTTTTTAATAAACTTTTTTTCCTGACTGACCAGAGTACAATTTGGTTTTAAAATCTTACTATTCAAGCTGGGCATGATGGCTCACGCCTGTAATTCCAGCACTTTGGGAGGCTGAGGCAGGTGGATCACTTGAGGTCAGGAGTTCAAGACCAGCCTGGCCAAGATGCTGAAACTCTGTCTCTACTGAAAATACAAAAATTAGCTGGGCATAGCGGTAGTAGTCTGTAATCCCAGCTACTTGGGAGGCTGAGGCAGGAGAATCACTTGAACTTGGGAGGCAGAGGTTGCAGTGAGCTGAGATCATACCATTGCACTCCAGCTTGGGCAACAAGAACAAAACTCTTGCTTAAAAAAAAAAAAACAAAACCAAAAACCAAAAACCTCTTACTCAACAGGCTGAAAAGAACTACCATATCCATTTACATAAATCAGTAAAGAAAAAAAAGATACACGCTATTATATTACATAGTTCTTCTTTAATCTTAAATTTGATCACTTCCCTTGCGATTTATATGATACACAAAAATTTACAATGATGTATTCTGGCTGGAAGCTAAACATACAAACTAGGACAAGTAATATCTGACAGACAATTTTCTTTCATTATCTTCTGAAATTTGAAAATCATTATATATATGTTCTACAAACTCACACACAAAGCAAATACATACATATGGGACCATTCTTAACTTACTGCTCTGACTATACCACATATTCAAATATGCAACAAAGTGATATTTGTCATACTGAGGTTATTTACTCTTCATAACTATTTGGTGTTGTTTTCCATGAATGCATGGTAATGTGGCAGGATGAGAACTTTTATTCTAAAATTGCTTATGTAGACAACCTTTCCCCTTATCACTGCACTATTTCTCCTCAATAAATATTCTCTGATGCACAGTGAGTTTTGGCTTTATGCCAGAGGCATCTCATCCACAGGTCTTCAGTTATCTGTATTCTCGGGTATAAAAATTCATTTGCTTGAAAAGCAATCCAGGATTCAACATATTCATGAGATTTTTTTTTCTCAGTAAAAATTCCCTATTTTATGATGGCCTATGCAAAAATATTTGCTGCACTCAAAAAGTTTTGTTTCTGTGTGACATACAATAGAATTTATCTTCTCAAAATTTCCAGCTTTCAATTAATTCATATTGCCTTTAACCGAATATGAGGCTACACTGTTAGGAGATAATATTCCCTTGTTCAATGCATTGAAAAAATCTGTCTCCTGAATAACTTTTCTGATGCTTACAAAGGCCAAAATTAATGAGAAAATAGCCAACTTTCTCTGAACTCATAGGTTGTCTCTCATATGAATCATCTTATATTCAGGGATATTTGACATCTTACTGAAGTCCTTCCAGCACTTACTGTGTTTGTGAAATTTGTTTCCTGTATGAATTTCCTGATGGGTAGTGAGAAAAGATTTGACAGAAAAAGATTTCCCACATTCACTGCACTGATAAGGCATCTCTCCTGCATGACATCTCTGATGGACACTGAGGTATGATTTCTCAAAAAAGCTTTTCCCACATTGACTACATTGATATGGCTTTTCTCCTGTACAACATTTCTGATGCCTGATGAGCTGTGACTTTTGGTTGAAGATTTGACCACATGGAATGCATCCATAGGGTTTTTCTCCAGTATGGCATCACTGATGGATAAGATGGCTCTTTTGGCAGAAGGCTTTTCCGCATTCATTGCATCTATGGGGTTTCTCTCCAGTATGAATCAACTGATGTCTACAGAGCATTGCCATACTGCTAAACGCTTTTTGCCATTCAAGACACACAAAGGGCTTTTCTCCTGTATGTGTTCATTGATGTATAATGAGCATTGCTTTTTGTATAAAAGCTTTTCCGCTCTCGGCGTTCGGCTCAGAGGGGGCGAAGGTGCAACCTTCTTCGGTCGTCCCGAATCCGGGTTCATCCGACACCAGCCGCCTCCACCATGCCGCCGAAGTTTGACCCCAACGAGATCAAAGTCGTATACCTGAGGTGCACCGGAGGTGAAGTCGGTGCCACTTCTGCGCTGGCCCCCAAGATCGGCCCCCTGGGTCTGTCTCCGAAAAAGGTTGGTGATGACATTGCCAAGGCAACGGGTGACTGGAAGGGCCTGAGGATTACAGTGAAACTGACCATTCAGAACAGACAGGCCCAGATTGAGGTGGTGCCTTCTGCCTCTGCCCTGATCATCAAAGCCCTCAAGGAACCACCAAGAGACAGAAAGAAACAGAAAAACATTAAACACAGTGGGAATATCACTTTTGATGAGATCATCAACATTGCTCGACAGATGCGGCACCGATCCTTAGCCAGAGAACTCTCTGGAACCATTAAAGAGATCCTGGGGACTGCCCAGTCTGTGGGCTGTAATGTTGATGGCCGCCACCCTCATGACATCATAGATGACATCAACAGTGGTGCTGTGGAATGCCCAGCCAGTTAAGCACAAAGGAAAGTATTTCAATAAAGGATCATTTGACAACTGGTGGAAAAAAAAAAAAAAAAAAAAGCTTTTCCACAATCAGTGCATTCACAGGGTTTCTTTCCTGCATGAGTCCTCTGATGGACAATGAGATGTGACTTATCTATAAAAGCTTTTCCACACTCAATGCATTCATAAGGCTTCTCTCCTGTATGAATTCTCTGATGTGTTATGAGAGATGACTTTTTATTAAAGGCTTTCCTACATTCCCTGCATTCATAAGGTTTTTCTCCTATATGCATTCTTTGATGAACAGTAAGCTGTGAGTTGTCTATAAAAGCTTTCCCACATTCACTGCATTCATAAGGTTTCTTTCCTGTATGAATTCTCGATATTATGAAGTGACTTTTTATTAAAGGATTTCCCTCATTCCTTGGATTCATGAGGTTTTCTTCCTGTATGATTTCTCTGATGTACAGTAAGCTGTGATGTGTGTATAAAAGCTTTCCCACATTCAGTGCATTCATAAGGTTTTTCTCCTGTGTGAATTCTTTGATGTGTTATGAGGTGTGTGTTTTTATTAAAGCCTTTCCCACATTCCTGGCATTCATAGGATTTTTCTCCTACATGAATTCGCTGGTGAACAACAACCTGAGATTTACTACAGAAGGCCTTTTCACATTCTCTACATCAATAGGGTTTATCTCCTGTATGAATTCTTTGATGGATAATTGGGTTTGACTTCTGCATAAAACGTTTTTCACAATCACTACACGTGAAATGTTTCTCTCCTGTATGCACTCTGTAATGTAATCTGAGTGTTGCCTTCTCCCTGTAAGCCTTTCCAAATTCTTTGCCTTCGTAGGGTTTTTCTCCTTTATGAATCCTCTGGTGTAGAATGAGATGATACTTTGTTCTGAAGGCTTTCTGACACTCAGCACATCCATGTGGTTTCTCTCCTGTATGAGTTCTCTGGTGCAGAGTGAGATGACATTTTGTACTGAAAGCTCTCTGACATTCACTGCACCGATATGGCTTCTCTCCTGTATGAGTTCTCTGGTATATGATAAGCTTTGACTTATACCCAAAGGATTTTGAACATTCACTGCATTCATAAGGTTTCCTTTCTGTGTGAATTCTGTGATGTCTTGTAAAATTTGTCACTACACTGAAAGCCTTTACACATAAATTATGCTCACAGTACTTGCCTTGAGAGTGGAAGGTTTCAAGTATGGTGCAGAAAAGTGATTTCCCATGACTGTTTAATTCATCAGAGTTCATTTTTGCATGGCTTTTACTCTGAAAATTTGAATATAAATTCTGTTTCAAACTTACTCCTCCTGAGTCACGTTTATGGGATCTGTCTCTGAAGGGAACAAAGCTTGCACTCCAAGAAAATATTTTTCCCAATGCATTATTTTCACAGTCTATCTTCAAAGGTTCATCCTTCTTAATATCTTCCTGATGCCAATCATATGCTTGCCACATTAGTTCTAGTGAAAAACAAACAAAAAACAATGAATTCTACCATTATCATGAAATGGAGAGGGATGGAATCTCAAGTTCATACACAAGAAAAATTCAGAAAGTGATCTGCAGATACACAGTGTAAGGCTGAGACATTCAATAAAAGAAATATATAATAGGCTTGAAGGACACAGGTGTCATCAAACTTGGAAAAGATTCTAGGAATATTTGAAAGCATAATAGAAGAGGTCTATAAATATTGGGAGGAGGTGAAGGGTGGTTGTATCTAATAGGCTGCAAAAGAAGAGTGACTAAGCAAAAAGGCAAGGGCCAAATAGGCAAGAATCTCAACCAGAGGGAGAAAAAGAGGCACATCTCCTATGAGTCATATATAGAAGCTGTGTCCACTTTTTCAGAACTCAGCTAGGGACAGAAGAGTTGTGATTACTGATCAGTTTTAGATCTCAGTCTTTCTAATAAACTTTTTTTCCTGACTGACCAGAGTACAATTTGGTTTTAAAATCTTACTATTCAGGCTGGGCATGGCGGCTTATGCCCGTAATCCCAGCACTTTGGGAGGCCGAGGCAGGTGGATCACTTGAGGTCAGGAGTTCTATGTGCTATGTATCATTTAGAAATTTTACATATATTAACATAATAATCTGCACAATAACCCTTGTTTAAGCACTATTATGTTATTTTTATGAGAAGAGATTTTTAAGTTTCCTAGCTGTGCCTTGTAGATCTGCCACATTTCCTTAAAGATTACTGTTCACTGGGTCCCTATGCTGGAACACAAAAACTGAAGAGGAAGAGGAAGATCCATCAAAGATATTTCTTCACACTTGATGCCCAGGAAATATTTACTGATATCAAGGAATTTATGTGCTTTCTCCTTCTGGACAAAGTAAATCTTGTAACTTTTAAAAATTCTCTTGTGATGGTTGACAGTACTGCCACAGAAATTTTTGCAACTTAATTTAGATCCTGCTACTTATACGGCATTGTCTAATTATTAGCACCTTTCAGGACCCTATGACCTGAAGATAGATCTCCCTTCCTAATTGGCTACTCTTGATCGTTTATTCTGTCTCCTAGTCTAACCACATCCCTGCCAGCCAGAGTGTACTTATATTTGTTTTTCTCTTCGACTACATATATTGTTATAAACTTCTAAAAATCTAATGGGAAGTAAATAAACACGTCACCTGGAACTCTGTCACGTTCAAGAGCTTTCAGAAAATGGCCAGTACTTTTAGTATCTGTTTGTCCTGCAATTCTGATAATGTCTCATCAAGGATATCCTCAACAAAGATGAATTTCTAGATATGAGATATACTTTTTTCCTTTACAGGAGCTGCCTCATTCTAAGAAGTCAGCATCTATGGATTCAAACAAAAATGTGTTTTAAGTAGAAATAATAAAAAGGAAGTCCTTATACATAAAAAGACTTTTCTTTTTAAAATTAATTCATTTCCTATACCTAACAAATAAAACTGTATTTATCAGTACAACACGTTGTTTTGCAATAAGTATATACTGTGGAATAGCTAAATCAAACTAATTAACATATATATTACTTCACATACTTGCCATATTTTTGTGGTGTGAACACTTAAAATCTATTCTCTTAAGCAATTTTCAAGAATACAATACTTGGCCAGGCACGGTGGCTCACACCTGTAATCCCAGCACTTTGAGAGGCCAAGGCAGGTGGATCACCTGAGGTCGGGAGTTTGAGACCAGCCTGACCAACATGGAGAAACCCCATCACTACTAAAAATACCAAATTAGCCATGGTGGTGTATACCTGTAATCCCAGCTACTCGGGAGGCTGAGGCAGAAGAATCGCTTGAACCCGAGAGGTGGAGGTTGTGGTCAGCCGAGATCACGCCATTGCACTCCCGCCTGGGCAACAAGAGCAAAACTCCGCCTCAAAAACAAAAAAGAAAGAAAAGAAAAGAAATACTACAAACCTTGTTATTTACTACAGTCACCATGTTGTACAATAGATCTCTTAAACATAAAAGTTCATGTCCTATCTAACTGAAATTTTTCATTCTTTCACCAACATTTCCACAACCCTCTCCCTCCCCTAGTCATGGTAACCACCATTCTACTCTCCATTTCTATGAATTCAATAATTTTAGATTCCACACGTAAGTGAGATCAAGCAATATTTGTCTTTCTTTGTGAGGCTTATTTCACTTAACATAATGTATTCCAAGTTCATCTATGTTGTCACAAGTGACAGGATTGCCTTCTTTTTTATGGCTCAAGAGTATTCCATTGTGTATATATGCCATGTTTTCTTCATTCATTGTTGCTGGACACCTAGGTTGATTACTTCTCTTGGCTATTGTGAATAATGCTGCAATGAACATGGGAGTGCAGCTATATCTACAAAGTGCTGATTTCATTTCCTTTGGATATGTGCCCAGTAGTAGGATTGCTGGATTATATGGTGGTCATATATATATATATATATATATATATTTTTTTTTTTTTTTTTTTTTTTTTGAGACAAGAGTCTTGCCTTATTGTCCAGGCTGGAGTGCAGTGGCACTGTCATGGCTGACTGCAGCCCCAACCTCCCAAGCTCAAGCAATCCTCTCACCTCAGCCTCCTGAATAGCTGGGACTACAGGTGTGTCCAGCTAATTAGTCCACCATGCAGCTAATTTTTTATTTCTTGTAGAGACAAGAACTCACTATGTTGTACAGGCTGGTCTCAAACCCCTATGCTCAAGCAATCCTCCTGCCTTGGCTTCCCAAAGTGTCAGGATTACAAGAATGAGCAACTTTGCCTGACCTATTTGTAATTTTCTGAGAGAAACCTCCTTAATGTCTTCCATAATGGATATACTAATTTACATTACCACCAACAGTGTGCAAGGGTTCCTTTTTCTCCACATGCTTACCTTTTATATATTTTTTATAACTGCCATTCAAACAGGTGTGAAGTAATATTTCATTGTGGATTTAATTCCCATTTCTGTGATAATTAGTGATGAATATCTTTTCACAAATTGTTGGCTGTTTGTATGTCTTCTTTTGAAAACTTCAGGCATGGGACTGTTTTAGGCATGTTATTATAATCTCATTTAATTGTTACAACAGCCCTATGAAGTACAGTCTAAGATTATTCAATTTTAGGAAAAAAAACAAGAAAGGAAAGACCACACATCTAGTTGACTTCTAACAGAATCTAATAAGGGTATTGCCTCAGTAATGGAGACCAAGTGATGCTAGATAAAAGACTGTTTAGGACCCCCCACGTAACAAAGTTTACAAGCAAGCCTCAAAAGAATTAAGCCATTTTAATGTAGCTTAACTACATCAAACCTCAAAAACAGTTGAAGAAATAAAAGAAGTCCAGTAAACAACAATGTAATGTTGACAATGTCTGACATCCAATTAGTCAAAAGTTACCAGACATGCAAAGATGCAGGAAATGACCTACTGCCAGGCTGAAAATCAAGCAAGAAAGACCAAAAATGTCAAAAGTGATAGAACTGGCAGGCAAGTCCATTAAAAAATGCTATATTATATATACTCCATATATTCAAGATGTTAGAAAAAAGCAAGAGCATGATGTGGAAAATAAAATGTTTAACAAATATGATCAAAACTATTAGATATTCATCTTTGCCTTGCACTTCACACCAAAATTAACTCCACATGGATTACAAATATAAGAATCAAAACTGTAAAACTTCAACAAGAAAGCATAAAAAATATGTAAGTAACCTTGTATTAGGCAATGATTTCTTAAATAGGACACTGCATAATAGAAAAAAATAATAAATTTAGACTTCGCAAATAGTAAGCAAGCTTCAGAATACCGTATTATAATACCTTCATTATAAAACTTACAAGCAAAACTAAAGAGTATAAATTCTTAAAGAATTCATAAATATGTGATAAAACTAAGTAAGTTTAAGTTGTTGTAAAACCAAATCAAAGGCTGTAATTATGCATTTAATCAGGCCTACTTTTATAAACTAAAAAAAGAAAAAATATCCATAATATGCACTTCAGTTTTAAAATGCATGACAGATACTTTGGTGTAGACAGTAAATTTAAGGGGAGTTTTATTATCTGCTTTTTATTGATGATAGGCATGTAAGGATATTGTAATAAACTTAAAGATCTCACTACTGAGCATATTTCCAAAGGAAATGAAATCACTGTGTGGAATAGATATCTGTACTATATATTCATTGCAGCACTATTCATAATACCTAAGATATGGAATCAAAGCAGTGTCTGTCAGTGGATGAATGGATAAAGAAAATGTGGCACAGATACACAATGAAATACTATTCAGCCATAAAAACAGAAAGAAATCTTGTCATTTGTGACAACATAGGTGAACCTGGAGGACATTATGTTAAGTGAAATAAGCCAGGCAGAAAAAGATGAATATTATATGATCTCCTAGCACTGACACCCATAATGCCCCCATGCTCAATAGCATAGGAATGGATAAAAAGGACTTCTGGAATGCTCCATTGCTTGATCTGAGTGGTATTACACAGTTGTCCACATATAGGTGTTCCCATCACATGTTAAAATGTCATGTGTGTCTAATCGTGTTTAATATACTCTTCTGTAATGGCATGAATGTTTTAATAATTGCATACGCCCTGTCTTTACACAGCTAGTTGTCAGGTAGGGTGAATGGCTCTACTCAAAAGACAGTTTTCTGTTTTTTGCTTTGTTTTGAGACAGGGTTTCACTCCCGTTGCCCAGGCTGGAGTGCAATGGCACAATCTTGGCTCACTGCAACCTCTGCCTCTGCCTTCAGGCTCAAGCAATTCTGCTGCCTCAGCCTCCAGAGTAACTGGGACGACAGGCACAGGCTGCCCCACCTGGCTAATTTTTGTATTTTTTGTAGAGACAAGGTTTTGCCATGTTGCCCAGACTGGTCTCGAATTCCTAAGCTCAAGTGATCTGACCGTTTTGGCTTCCCAAAGTGTGGGATTACAGGCGTGAGCCGGGTGATGGGCCCTGACCCAAAAGACAGTTTTCTTACTTCCTACTCCTTACTCCCTTTCTCTAACTCAACACCATTGGGTCTTAAGTGGTCTGCTCAGCAATTACAGATACTTCTTAGAACCCACTATCTCAAACTTCCCAATAGGGACAACAATTTTTGGCCAGCCACAAGTAAAAAGTGAGCCAGGAGCCAGTAATCTCATGTGAAAAGGGCACTATCCTAAGATTTAACATTTTTTCTCTTTCTCTTTTACCTGCTGGATCTTGGGTGATCTGCGTTGTATTCGTCTTTTTACAGATGCATTAGAGGATTTCAGTCCTCAACTGGACCAATCTAAAGGATAGTGGCTGTCCAGTTTCCAGAACAGGTAACTGTATGGGAGTCTATGTAGTACAGCCTGGTTCTGAACCTGGCCATATGATCTTTAAATATAATGAAGGCTCTGTTGCTACCTTCTATAATATCCCCAGATCTGTAGGCTTCTTGGCTTCAGAAAGTTTCACTGTTGCTTTCTTGCTTGAAACTTTCATTGAGACTAAGTTTCTCTTTTTCAGCTTGCTAGTCTTCTTCAGTGTGTAAGCCCCCTTCTTTCTTAAATACTACACCCTTAAAGGATTGACATCGTGACGGTGTTGTGCTTTGTAGGACAATACATTATTGTAAGATCCAAGTTGAGGCATTTGGGGGTGAAGGGTTATGATGTCTGCTATTTACCTTCAAATAGTTCAGTCAAAAGCAGCAAACTGGATAGAAGAGCGATATAGATTACAGGTAGAAGATAAAGAAAATATGGCAAAAATTAACATTTGTTGAATCTATGTGATGTATGTAAGGGTCTCTGCTATACTATTCTTTTAAGTTTTTCTATGTGTCTGAAAAATTTTATAATAAAATCCTTGAGAAATCTACCAGTGACTGATACTGGATTGTATATAATTGATTCTTGGGTTGCTTGTTTTCTGTGTAGCAGGAAATCCAAGAATAAAGTGGAGGTTCTGTCTATCATATATCATTGGCATAAATATTCTCAGTGCTCATCTGATAATAATCCATTCTGCACCCATCTGGGAAAGACCAGGTTTCTGTTTAGTTTACCAGGATGAAAGCCTGTGGAGAAGGTAATGAATTCATGCTACTTGGAATTTTTTTTTTTTTTTTTTTTTTTTTTGAGATAGGATCTCACTCCAGATGGGGTGCAGTGGCATGATCATAGCTCACTGCAGTCTTGACCTCCTGAGCTCAGGCAATCCTCCTGCCTCAGTCTCCTGAGTAGCTGGGACTACAGGCATACACCACCATGCCCAGCTATTTTTTTTTTAAGAGGTGAGGTCTCGCTATGTTACCCATGCTTCTCTTGAACTCCTGGACTCAAGCAATCCTCCAATCTTGGCTTCCCAAAGTACTGGGTTCACAGGTGAGAGCCACTGTGCCCAGCCTATTTGAAATTGATTGACTTTCTTAGATGGACACAATAATTTTCATCAAATTTGGGAAAGTTTGGCCATTATTTCTTCAAATATTCTGTTCCTTATTCCCTTTATTCATGCTCTGAGACTTACATTACATATATGTTGGTATGCTGGAAGGTATACCATATGTTTCTGAGGGTCCATTCTCTTTATGTTTTTCACTATTTTTCTGTTTCACTTCTTCATGTTCCACAGACTGGATAACTTCCATTGACCCAGCTTCGTGTTTGCTTATTCTCTCTTCTGCCAGCTTGAATCTGTTGTTGAGACCTGTTCTCTTTGTTGCTACTTCATAGGTCTTTATACATGGTTTATTTCAGTTCCTTGAACATATTTAACATAGCTGACTTTTAATCTTTGCATATAAAGTCTGACATATGAGCCTCCTCAGGGATAGTTTCAGTTGACAACCTCATTACCTGAATATGGACTACACTTTTCTGATTCTTTGTGTGTCACAAATTTTTCTTGAATACAGAAATTTTAGATCATATAAAGTTGTTTCTTTGGAAATCAGATTCCCTCTCTGCCCAGGGTTTATTGTTGCTGTTGTTGCTGCAGTTTGTTTAGTGGCATTCCTGGAGTAATTCATGTATTCCCTGCAGTGTGCAGTCACTTGAAGTCTCTTCTTGGTTAGCTAATGATTAATCAAGATTTCCTTCATTTCTTCGAGCAAGTTTTCCACTCTTTGCTGAGGGCACTGTGTGTGTGTGTGTATGTGTGTGTGTGTGTGTCTACTTCAATGCTCAAGCAGTTTATAAGTCTACTTTAGCCTTCTCTTCCTTCTTCTCAAGGGCTTCAAGATCAGCCAGAGGTGAACTACTGGTACCCTCAGGTATCTCAAGGGCATGCACACATCCCTGTGTATGTGTTGGGCCTTCTAGATCCTCAGGAATATGTCAGAGTATTCAAGAGCTCCCTATTAACATCTTCTTCTTCAGATGTCCCTTTAACAATTTTTTCAGAGCTCCTGTTTGCTCCCTAACGGTACTGCAGGCTTAGGTTACTACAACGTTAAACAATTGAAGCTGATTTTTTTTGACCAGTGCCCTAGTATCGCACTTTTCCTTCAAAGTCAGCTTTGAGTCAGGTGAAAGAATGACTTAGGACAAAGAATGGAACTGCATCATGGAGCTGTAAGATAACATACATAATGACATTGCTCTGAGTATGAGGCTTTTTGAGGACTTCCATGCTTATTTGTCTCCTCTGATGTAAGGGTGGTGATTGCAAGGCTGATGGTTTTCATGGCTACTGTGGTTCTGAGGCTGCTGTTTTCCAAAGGTAATGCAGATCTGGGGAAAGGGATATGGAAGTAGGCCAAAATTCCACATACCCCAGTATTTTTAATGAAGTTCAAAATGTTTTTCTTCAAAAAGAAAAATGCTGTTCAAAATACTGTAAGGCTTTGGTTATTTTCCAAACTTGACTGTGACAATATTTATGTTGATTTAATGAAAGAATGGATATACAGAGGCCTTGCCTCTGCTATTCTGGACATCATGCCTTATCACGTAATTTATTTTTTGCGCAGTAATCTCTAGGATAAAATTTATTAATTTTACAAGTAAAGACCCTAAGTCTTCTAATGATTAAATGGTTTACCATGGGTTATACAGTTGATGCACAAAGCCATTACTGTTTATCAATACATAATACTGCACCAATTTAATAATTGTGCTAATGAACCGTTAAAAATTTGAATATATCCCCAGATTATTTCTACCCAACCTCACCTCCATGCTTCCATCAAGTTATCTCAAAGGAAAAATACAGAGAGCATCAGGATAATGCTAACACACAGTTTTGTGTTTATTTGGTTGTATGCCTGCCTTCTGAGTAAAGCCTCTAGTCGCTAAGTCAATGTCATGCAAATCCTTTAATTATCCATATCTTAGGTGCATGTCTGTCATATTCTAGACATCCACACATCTGTGGGGAAAAGAAAGACAGATCAGACTGTTACTGTGTCTATGTAGAAAGAAGTAGACATAAAGAACTCCATTTTGTTCTGTACTAAGAGAAATTCTTCTGCCTTGAGATGCTGTTAATCTGTAACCCTAGCCCCAACCCTGCGCTTGCAGAGACATGTGCTGTGTTGACTCAAGGTTTAATGGATTTAGGGCTGTGCAGGATGTGCTTTGTTAAAAAAGTGCTTGAAGGCAGTATGCTTGGTAAAAGTCATCGCCATTCTCTATCTCGAGTACCCAGGGACACAATACACTGCAGAAGGCCACAGGGACCTCTGCCTAGGAAAGCCAGGTATTGTCCAAGCTTTCTCCCCATGTGATTGCCTGAGATATGGCCTCGTGGGAAGAGAAAGACCTGACTATTCCCCAGCCCGACACCCGTTAAGGGTCTGTGCTGAGGAGGATGAGTGAAAGAGGGAGGCCTCTTTGCAGCTGAGATAAGAGGAAGGCATCTGTTTCCTGCAGGTCCCTGGGAATGGAATGTCTTGGTGTAAAACTCGATTGTGTGCTCTATTTACTGAGATAGGAGAAAACCGCCTTAGGGCTGGAGGTGAGACATGCTGGCGGCAATACAGCTCTTTAATGCACTGAGATGTTTGTGTATGTGCACATCAAAGCACAGCACCTTTCCTTAAACTTATTTATGACACAGAGACCTTTGCTTACATGTTTTCCTGCTGACCCTCTCCCCACTATTACCCTATAGTCCTGCCACATCCCCCTCTCCGAGATGGTAGAGATAGTGATCAATAAATACTGAGGGAACTCAGAGACCAGTACCGGCGCGGGTCCTCCGAATGCCTAGCATTGGTCCCCTGGGCCCACTGTTCTTTCTCTATACTTTGTCTCTGTGTATTATTTCTCTTCGCAGTCTCTCGTCCCACTTGACGAGAAACACCCACAGGTGTGGAGAAGCTGGCTTCCTTCACAAATCCTTGCTTTATTAAGTCAATAACCAGATTCTTTGAAGAAGAGACACTGTTGTGAACAGGACCGTCAGTAATTTTGGATTTTTTTTTCACCATTTAAGACCAGAAACATGGTGCTCGGGGACCTCGAAGCATCACGATCAGGGGGCTGAGGGAGGGATAACATGCTGTCTGAAAGGTGGTAGTATGCTGCAGCCAGAGGCTTGATTGGAAAAGAACAGCATTATAAATGAGCAGGACAAAATTGAAGAAGTAAAACAAAATGAAAGTACTTCCTAGAAGCAGCATGATTTGAATGGCTTTTGCCTCAGGGGAGAATCTGTAGGAGTTGCTGAGGGTGTGAATATGCCTCACTCTCCAGTGGTGTCTATGTAGGAGGAGTACCATGTAGATACTAGCTCCAACCATGAGTCCCATGAACACAACATCCGGGAAAGTCAACAGAAATGTGTATTTTGTGTAATCTCAGCACTTTGGAAGGCCGAGACAGGCAGAACACGAGGTCAAGAGATCAAGACCATCCTGGCCAACATGGTGAAACCTCACCTCTCTAAAAATACAAAAATTAGCTGGGTGTGGTGGCACATGCCTGTAGTCTCAGCTATTCAGGAGGCTGAGGCTGGAGAACTGCTTGAACCTGGGAGCCGGAGGCTCCAGTGAACCAAGATCATGCCACTGCACTCCAGCCTGGCAACAGAGCAAGACTCCATCTCCAAAAAAAAAAAAAAAAAAGAAGAAAAGAGAATAAATATGTATTTTGTAGTAGATGTTTCAGGATTTTTAGAAGAGCATAGACCACAATTTCTTATCTTGACAGAATTGGGGATATGCTGAAGGGCCTCCACATGTATAAGAACAAAGATTTTTATTAGTAGGTTGGTGAACCAATACAGAAAACAGGAGAAACCAATGTTCTTCAAAGCTGTCTTTGAACTTCATCCATCCACCAGCTCTCAGGTGGGTGACTGCCGGACAACTGCTCAAGTGGCAAGTGACCGTAGCTTTCAGGCTGCTCACCAGAAATACATAGATACATATATATCTGCACACACACACACAAGATACATATATATCTGTACACACACACACAGGCACACACACTGAACTCTAATAACCTATTATCTCATATGCTGCTTTTAAATCTTCCTAAAATTATTATTTTTAAATATTTTATAGAGATGGAGTCTTGCTGTGTTGCCCAGGCTGGTCTCAAACTCCAGGGCTCAAGGGACCCTCCGACCTTGGCCTCCCAAAGTGCTGGGATTACAGGTGCAGGCCATTGTGTCTGGCCTGCTTTTAGTCTTTGAGCTTTACAGAGCCCTGAAGGCCTATCGTTGAATTCCCTTACTCTCACCAGATAGGCTTCCACTGCACAGGAAAGGCTCCCACCCAACTAACTCCCCAATCAGGTGAACAAGCTGCACCCAACATGGTCCTCAATCGATATTCAGCCCATGGAATTATACAAAGCAATTGCATTCTTCCACGGAAACCATGGGCACATTACCCTCTCCATTACTATAAAGCCTACTTCCCATAATCTAAGTGCCTGTTCACTCTATTCCTGAGTGCAATACCTATATGCAATGACCATCCCTCTCAGGCTGTGAGTATCTGTGACTAATAAACTGCTGTCAATTTCAACTAGCCAGTGTCAGGTGTTGTGTTCAGCCATGCCATACCATTTAGGGTAGGGGATCCCTCCCTCACCCACCAGGGTGAATAGGAGGTTGTCAGAATATATGACACACACAAACACACACAGAAAAATGTTGCAATGGTCAAATCCAGATTAGTGTTTACTTTAGTATTCCTTAAACATCTTTATGTCTGAAGATTTTCATAATAAAATGGTGAAGAAAAGGTTTCTTGACAACTGTCAAACAAAGTGGGGAAGGGGCAAAAATCTAGAGAAAAAAATAAGCAAGATTTTGCTGGTACATTTTTATAGAATTCCTTGCAAAACAATAGGTTTCACTGATAACTAAAATAGGTCAGGTATTTCACATGGAGGTAATAAAAACCTTGATTTTTAATAACTAGAATACTCACTAGAAGTTTTATAGACGATTCAGTCAAGTAAGTCTCATTTTGTTAAAAAAAAGTCCATATTTGAAGTGCCAGAGTTCACGCAATATTTTTCTTTTTAAATATAATTTTATTCATATAAAAATTCAAATATTAACAATTTCAGAGTGTACAATTCAGTGAAGTTTAGTACATTTACAATATTATGCAACCACCATCTCTAACTAGTTCAAAAACATTTTCATCATTCTAAAAGAAAACCCCATACATACTACACAGATGGTTTCCATTCTCCCTTCCCCTCTAGTGCCCAATAACCATTAATATGCTTTATTTCTCTATGGATTTACCTATTCAGAGGATTTGATAAAAATGAAAGTATAAAATGTGGAATTTGCATTTGGCTTCTTTCACTTAGTATAATGTTTTTGGGGCTCATTCATGCAACATGTCATCAGTACTTCATTCATTTGTATAGCTGAACATTCATTTATGTATTCATATGTACAGGCATGTAGCACATTTTATTTATTGATCCTTCGATAAGCATTTGAGTTTTTTCAACCAAATGCCATTTTGGCTATTGTGAACAGTGCTAAAAAACATTCATGGACAAATATTTGGTTGAGTACCTGTTTTCAATTCTCATGGGTATTTTACTTAGGAATGGAATTCCTGGGTCATATGGTAATTCTGGATTTAACTTTTTGAGGAACCACCAAAGCAATGGCATATTATCATAACAAATCAAAAGTTTCTGTGTGACACAAACTTGAAATATATAGCCATAAACTCACCTCATATAACCTCACACTTTTTTCTTCCATTACTCTAATGTGTTGCTGGATTTTAAAAATTTTAGGTAAATCTTTTATAATCTTTGGATGTTTCAGAGTCACAAGGCTTTAGAAAAATGTAAACTTTTACTTGTGATGGATCATCACAGTTGGCAAAAATACTACAAATGACAGTAAAAATAAGGAATTCACACTTACGTGGTATAATTCTTTAAACTCCTTAATAATGAGTCAAATTATGTATTACAAGACATTTTGATTCATAAGAAAAAAACATTTTATTTGCACTACATTGTATTATTCAACATTTTGTCTTATGTTGAGAATTTCTTTAACCCTGAAAATTGTTTCTCCGTGTGATTCCAAATAAACAATAAAGTTTATAAATATGTAAAGTCCATGTCACATAGTACAGTCCACAACATAACCCCTAAAATCCTTTGTCACTATTTGACTAATCCTTATTATATTCTTATTTTTCATATATTCAAAAGGAATATTTGACAATGAAATGTCTAATATTTATAGAATATTTTCTGGAATCCTTTCTGTAATAATGCAAAACCATTGTAAAATTATATATACAGGCAAGTGTAATTACTCAAATCTAAACTGCCATCACACATTTAAAAAGCCCTGACAATTGCTATGACATTCCAGATCACAAGATGCTTCACAATTTAAGACATGGTAGGATGTGAAGAAGTGAATCCATGAAATAAAAAATAACTTATCACTGATGCTTTTACCACTTTCACTGTGTTCATAAAATCTCTGTATGGAGCAAATTCTGCTCCTATATTTAAAAACTTATGATGCTTAATGCTATCTAATCCTCCACAGAAACTATTTCCTGTGACTATAACCATAGCTTTTAGGTAAATGTATGAATCTGCTGAAGCAGAATAGATATGGCTCCATTAGGATTTTATACCTCATTGAACCTAAATATTATTGCCTTCTTTGAGAATAGGATCTCTCTGATAAGTGAGTTAGGGGAAAATTCAGGAGCTCTGAATTTTAAATAAGAGTTTTAGACAATCACTGCAATTCTTTCCTGCTATGCAATGGGTTTTGTGGCCAATGGCCAAGTTTAACTCTATCATTTTCCCTTCTGATTTAAGTACCTGATGTATACGTCACTTTCAAAAGCTTTCCACATTCCGTTTCAGAAGGACCTATCTACTACATGGGTTTGCTGATATAATTAGTGACCTTCGGTATCTACATGAAGGTTTTACCACATTTACTGCATTAATAGGGGTTTCCTCTTGTATGAGTTTGCTACAATAAGGAAGATAAACATTAACTGGGAAGACTTTATCACAATCACATTCACTGTATCTATGAGATTTCTCTCTTAAACAAGATATTCAAAGAGTTTTGACTTTCTGGAGAAGGTTCTCATTATAAAAACGTTCATGAGATTTTAATTTTTACCTGCAATGAGGTGTGATTCTTCTTAGCTTTCCCGCATTCACTCGATCTGTAGGGTCCTTCTCCTGAATGAATACCCTAATGTGTAACAAATATAATTTGGAAATGACTTATCATTTTCATTACATCCACAGGTGCTGCCTACTAAATGCAAAGCCTCTCATTTTCTAATAAGCTCCTTTGACAATAACTGCACTCATGACTCTCTCTCTCCTCCACCCTTTTTTTTTTTTTTTTTTTTGAGACAGAGTCTCACTCTGTCACCCAGGCTGGAGTGCACTGGTGCAATCTCAGCTTGCTGCAACCTCCACCTCCTAAGTTCAAGAGATTCTCCTGCCTCAGCCTCCCGAGTAGTTAGGATTACAGGCGTGCACCACCACACCTGGCTAATTTTTTTTTTGTATTTTTAGTGGGGACAGGGTTTCATCATGTTGGCCAGGCTGGTCTCGAACTCCCAACCTCAAGTGATCCGCCTGCCTCAGCCTCCCAAATTGCTGAGATTACAGGCATGAGCCACTGCGCCTGGCCAATCATTCTTCTTGGTGAGATCCCTATGGTAAATGAGGGAGATCTTCAAAAAAGAAGGCTTAAAATATTCATGGCATCTATAAGGTTTCTCTCCCACAAGAGTTCCAAAAGGGCCCATTACAATCATAGTATTCATGGAACTTCTATTATGTCTGAGCTGATGTGACTAATCAAAAAAGCTTTCTCATATTCCAAGTCACTGCATGAAGGACTTTCTTCCTTTATGCTGGGTCTTCTGATGATTAATAAGAGCTGATTTCTGAGTGAAGCTTTTTGACATTCACTGCATCTATAGGGCCTCTTTCCTGTGTGAGTTCTCTGGTGACCAATGAGAGTTGACAAAGTAGCGAATGCTTTCTTACAATCACAGCATTTATATGGTTTCTCTCCTGTATGAATTCTCTGATGTAGAGTGAGACAGGATTTAACTATGATGGCTTTATCACACACGCTACATATGAAGAGTTTCTCACCTGTATAGGTTCTCTGTTATTTATATAATGAGAGTTAACTTACAGGACAAAACCTTCCCACATTCACTGCATCCATAAGATTTCATTCTTGAATGGCAAGTTTTATGATGCTTAGTGAGACCTGTCTTTTGGGTGAAAGCTTGTTGACTTTCATTGCATTGATAGGGTCTCTCTCCTGTGTGAACTGGCTGATGATTCATGAGATATACCTTACTGGAGAAGGCCCTATCACAGTCTGAGCATTCATATTATTTATTTCTTGTATGAGTTCTCTGATATACAATGATATTTCCCTTTAATATGAAGGCTTTATCACATACATTGCATTTGAAGGGTTTCTCACCTGTATGGGTTCTCTGATGTATAACAAAGTTTTTTTGGGGAGGATAAAACCTTCCCACATTCACTGCATTCATGGGATTTCCTTACTGCATGATGAGTTTTCTTATGATTGTTGAGATCCAACTTCCAGATGACAGCTTCTTGACATTCACTGCATCTATAGGGTCTTTCTCCTGTGTGAATTCACCGATGCTTCATAAGCTGAGCCTTTTTCAAGAAGGCTTTCTCATAATCCAAGCAAGCATATGGTTTCTGTCCTGTGTGAGTTCTCTGATGCATAGTTAGCTGTGTTCTAACAATGAAGGCTTTATGACAGACTTTGCACCTGAAAGGTCTCTCTCCTGAATGAGTTCTGAGATGCAAAATGAGGTTTGACTTCCAAGGAAAAGCTTTCCCACATTTACTGCATCCCTAGAATTTTCCTTTTCTATGAAAAACTTTCTGATGATAACTGAGCTCAGATCTGGTCTTCAAAGCTGTTTGACATTGAACACATTAATAGGGTATCTCTCCTGTGTGGATTCACTGATGAATCATGAGTAAAGCCTTTTTTGAGATGGCTTTCTCACAATCTGAGCAAGCATATGGTTTCTCTCCTGTGTGAGCTCTCTGATGTACAGTGAGATGTGTCCTAACCACGAAGCCTTTATCACATACTTTGCAAATGAATGGTCTCTCTCCTGAATGATTTCTTTGATGTAAAATGAGTTTTGACTTCCAAGGGAAAACTTCTCCACATTTACTGCATGTACAGACTTTCCCTTCTCTATGATGAGTTTTCTGATGATACACAAGACCTGAATTTGCAATGAAGGCTTTATGACATTGATTACATCAGTAGGGTCTCACTCCTGTTTGAGTTTGCTGATGAGCAATGAGCTTTAACTCACTAGGAAGGGCTCTCCTAAAATCATGATATTCCTGGGATTTCTTTCCTGCATGAGTTCTCTCAGGTATAGTCATGAGTAGTTTACAAGTATTCACTGCACATTCATTGCATCCATATGATTTCTTTCCAAAAGAATTGGTTATAATTAGCAAGCTCTGACTTCCGGATGTTATGAAAGCTAGTGTATGCACAACAGAGTAAGTGAGATAACAAGAAGAGGTCCAGAAAAGGGCTTCTTTTCCCATTTACTATAAAAAATATTAGTAAGATGGTTAAATTTGGTAAGCTCTGTAGTTTAGATAATAATACTGTATCAATGTCAATATTTTGATTTTGATCACAGTATTCTGATTATACAAAAGAATGCCCTTCTTTCTATGATATACACACTTAAGTTATAGGGTAAAGAGTTCAGAAAAACCATACCTGTGTGTGGTGTGTGTGTATAGATAAAATAAAGCAAATTGGCAAAATATCATATTTTGGGGAACTTGCAAAAAGAATGTGCAAGAAATTTGTATATTATTTTGGAACTTCTCATTAAGTCTAGACCATTTGGAGATAAGCATTTTCAAAAGCAGAAAAGAAAAAATAAATAAAGATATTCATAAAAAACATACATAGGGACACTAAGTATAATGGCCTGAATGTAAAACAGATAAACAGTGTAATATTCACCCAATGCCATTCTGCACAGAACTCTGATTCTTGATCTAGGTGCTGGTTGCACAGTGTGCTGACTAGAAAGTTACCTAGCTGTAGAATTACATTATATGTATGTTATACCAAAACATTTTTCATTAATAAGTAAACAAAAACATCTAGGCAGAAATCATGGCATGCTCCCTTGTAGGAGGATCCTGAAAAGAATTTGGATCTTGTGCTAACAGTAACAGGATGCCATTCCCAATGATAGTGGGAGCAGGATGACATGTCCTGATTTCCAATTTAAAAGCAACATCCTGTGTGTATGTTTTTCAGTAACTAACACTGACCATTGTCTTAAATATTACAGCATAAATATTTTTAGGCTTGTGCCCTGTGAATGAGTATAGATTTGCTATATCATATAACATTTTTAGACCATAATTTAGATATTTCCATCTTCCAACTAAGATTTACCTTCTTATATGAAGCTTTAATTACCTTCCACACTTTTGTCAGAACCTGAAGTCTTTAAGAACCAAGATGTTTCTGATAATTTATCTTAATGTTTAGGGATTTTGGAGGTGAGAGGCTAGAAACATTGACTCCTGCCCCTGACTCCCATATTCATTTTTATAAATAAAAATAGTAAAATAAATTCCTTAAGGGTATTATGTGGAGAACAGAAACAAGAGTAAAGGACTGAGAGTCTATTAGAGAAAACTATCATAATTTTGGCAAGAGATAATGGACATCGAAGCTTGAGTGAAAATAACTGTTAGAGAAAGGAGTAGACGACCTTGGGATATAAGGAGAAAGACTAAACTTGCTAAATGGACTGCATTTGTGGGATGAGTGAAATGGTGAAGCAAGGATGACTTGAAGTTTGAGTCAGCTATTAGATCTCCAAGAAATTCCCAGGCAAATGTAGGAGGATAAGGAAATATCTAGCCTGTAGAGAGAAATCTGTGAGTCATCAGCATATAAATAGTATTGTTAAGTCCATGAAATCGAAGAGATCACACTGGGAACAAAGAAAGGAAACTACCAACGATGAACTACCCTTATGCTGTCTGACTCTGAAGGCTTTAGGAGAAGGAGATGCCCAGAGAATGGAAAAAGTCCATCCATCAGGTTCAAACAATGAGTACCAAGAAAAGAGGCCAACTTAAGTCTTAGGAACCAACATCTGTCGGAAGCAAGATAGAATGAAGTCTTCTCAGCTCTTCACATAAAGGTAAGTGCAGTCATCCTGTTTCACTGATTCATTCTTCTTTAATTCTAAATGCAACAGTCAATGAACTTTCCCACAGATTTCTTTTTTCTCTTTTCTTTTTTTGAGACAGAGTTTCGCTCTTGTCACCCAGGCTGGAGTGCAATGGCACAATCTTGGCTCACTGCAACCTTCACCTCCCAGGTTCAAGCAATTCTCCAGCCTCAGACTCTGGAGTAGCTGGGATTACAGGGCACTCGCCACCATGCCCAGCTAATTTTTGTATTTTTAGTAGAGACAGGGTTTCGCCATGTTGGCCAGGTTGGTCTCGAACTTCTGACCTCAGGTGATCCACCCACCTTGGCCTCCTAAAGTGCTGGGATTACATGTGTGAGCCACCAAGACCGGCCTTCCCAAAGACTTCTAACACCGTATTTACAGGAACACCACTGTGGTGAGCACTCCCACCTTCTAGGTTGCTTTGATACATTCTCATATGACTCACTGAGGTCTCTAGGAAATA
The DNA here is from genome assembly GCF_049350105.2 of Macaca mulatta. Classification (NCBI taxonomy): domain Eukaryota; kingdom Metazoa; phylum Chordata; class Mammalia; order Primates; family Cercopithecidae; genus Macaca; species Macaca mulatta. Next base: position 64,063,340 of record NC_133424.1, read on the forward strand.
CAAAAATCAGGCCAAATACCCTTACCCCAGGAAAAAAGGTAGTGCTGTGATGATGTGGCAATTGTGAGAATCTGAATCAATATAAAGAGAAAAAAAGGCACATTTTCTTTGAAACGCCAAACAAGAGAGCCTCATCAACGATCTAGGTATCTGTAGTCACCTTCCAAGTCTTAGCCCTGTTAAACACATTTGGAAGGGGTCCACCCCTCATGACCAGTTACTTTACTTTCCAGGTCTCCCATCTTGTTGGTTCTCACTCACCTGAAATGCACTGACCTCGCATTTTACCCTCTATTCTCCATGACTCTTCTCCATGTTTGAAATTAAATATCACTGGCTGGGTGCAGTGGCTCATGCCTGTAATCCCAGCACTTTGGGAGGCTGAGGCGGGAAGATCATGAGGTCAGGAGATCAGGACCATCCTGGCCAACATGGTGAAACCCCAGCTCTACTAAAAATACAAAAATTAGCTGGGTGTGGTGGCACACGCCTGTAATCCCAGCTACTCAGGAAACTGACGCAGGAGAATTGCTTGAACCCAGGAGGCAGAGACTGCAGTGAGCCGGGATGGTGCCACTGCACTCCAGCCTGGTGACAGAGCAAGACTCCATCTCAAAAACAAAACAAAAAAAAGAAAAAAAATTAAAGATATCTGGTTTGGTAGCTTGAGAGCCTGTTTATGGGAAATGACAGACTTGAACACTTATAATTGGGCTTGATGGGAGGTGTCTATGAACAGCGCAGAAATGTTTCTGGAACTGACACACTTCCAGCTCGGCAGATTCAACATCTACTATGGCAGAGGTTGCAGTGAGCCGAGATTGCACCACTGCACTCCAACCTGGGTGACAGAGCAAGACCCTGTCTCAAAAAAAAATTAAAAGTAAAAAAAAAAAAAAGTAAAATAAATAAATAAGAACAACCCCCAGCTGACAGCCAGCAAAGAAACAAATCTCAGAATTAGTCAGCCAACACCGTGAATCAGCTTGAAAATGGATTCCTCCCAGAGTCTTCCAGTAAGAGCCCTGTTGGCCCACACCTTGACTTCAGTCTTTGAAATCCAGATCAAAGAAACCAATCAAGCCAATCCAGACTTCTGACCTAAAGAACTGGGAGATAACAAATTTGTGTTGTTTCAAGCTGCTAAATGTTTGTGAGAATCTGTTTTGGCATCAACAGAAAATTAATACATTATTGACACCAGAAACATCAGAAACAGACCAGTTGTGGTGGCTCATGCCTACAATTCCAGCACTTTGGGAGGCTGAGGTGGGCAAATCATTTGAGGTCGAGTTTGAGACCAACCTGGCCAACATGGTGAAATCCCATCTCTACTAAAAATACAAAAATTAGCCAGGCGTGGTGGCACACCTTAATCCCAGCTATTCAGGAGGCTGGGGCAAGATAATCACTCAAACCCAAGAGGCAGAGGTTGCAGTGAGCCAAGACTGTGCCATTGAATTCCAACCTGAGCAACAGAGTAAGACTCTGTCTCAAAAAAACAAAACAAACAAAACCAGAAACTTAAGTACATCATACATTCTTACATATTTATTCACCTGTATTCAAACTTAAGGCACTCTGTATGAAGCTACATTTCCTCATTCTATCTTTGCCTGAACCTTGATTTGATGGTTTCTGAAATTTTTAAATTAGAAATGTATTTCCATTTAATAGTTATTTGTCTGAAGCCTTGCAAAGCCATTGGAAAGAAAGGCAAAAGTAAGAAACAAAACCTCACCAGGGCTTTTATGGTTTTCTTCGGTTCTTAGGAAAAGGCTATTATTTCTAAGGTATGATCTAGCTGTTGTCTTTTCTGATTCTGAACATCTGACAAAAGATCTCTTATCAAGAGTAAAGGAGACATTTCAGAGAGAGGCCCAGCTTTTAGAATTGTGACAATTACTCAATTTCCCTCCCTTAATGAAGGACAACTTTTTAAAAATACAAAGCTGGCCAGGTGTGGTGGCTCACACCTGTAATCCCAGCACTATGGGAGGCCGAGGTGGGCGGATCACAAGGTCAGGAATTTGAGACCAGACTGGCCAACATGGTGAAACCCCATCTCTATTAAAATACAAAAAAAAAAAAAAAACGCAGCCAGGTGTGGTGGTGGGCACCTGTAATCCCAGCTACTCAGGAGACTGAGGCAGGAGAATCACTTGAAACTGGAAGGCAGAGGTTGCAGTGAGCCACGATCATGCCACTGCACTCCAGCCTGGACAAAAGAGCAAAACTCCATCTCAAAAAAACAAAAAACAAAAACAAAAACAAACAAAAAAAAGCTAGGGTTGGAAAAAAGCCTTCGGAGGGCAGACTAATCAGCACCAATGAGGAATTTCCAGTTCTCTACCCCCACCCCTAAATACAGATACAGAGCAAGGCAATGAGAACCTGGACTGTCTTCTCCCTTGCATGGGATCACAGTCATGCAAATTCTGGTGGGAGAGCTGACACTGAACTTCTACTCTGAGGTCTGACGGGTTCTAGAATCTACAGACCCAAGTTCTAAACTGGGAATCAAGACAAAGTGGATGGAATCTATAAATCTGTGCACCAGGAGTTGTAAGTTTTTAAGTGTGTCAAATTTCTTTATACATAAATCATCTTCCCACTTGTAACAAAAGTTCTATTTAAAAGTTGCTGACTTAGTCCTCAAAGCACTGCACTGTAGACACTGTTCTAGAAGCTTTCTGTTAACAGTGATGCAGTTAATAGGCCAGTTCTGGACACCCCATAGGACACACAGACACCTACACACCTAAAAAAGTTTTATCTGGCGTGTAAAAGGAGAAAGTCAGCAGAGTAAGGTTAAGTAAGACCCATGCCCTGAGTGCCCTCCCCAGCCTCCAACATGGGATCCATCTGGCCCATGATGGCAGGAAGAACAAGGGCAAACATGTCCCACACAACAACGGGATTCTGTAGGGCTGCTTCCCACCTCAGCCACACAGCAGGGCAGACTCATCATGAACTGACTGGGTCTGACCCACCAAAGTCTGTCCCGGCCAAAGCAGAACTGCCAGATGAGCTCAGACTTAATATGCCCAAGGCCAATTCCCTCATAATGCTGCCCCAGCAAGCACTGGCTAAGGTTCTGTTACCCTCTTCAACTGCCTTGAAACCCAGATAGAATTCACTCACGTGGAGAAAAATGGCCAAAGGCAGATGTGTGACAGAAACCCCTACAGGGGCTAAACAGTCAGGACACACCAGCTGCTACCTAGAGTAACAGTTGTTAGGCCTCCTAACTATACTTCCCAGAAACCTCAACAGCCCAGCACAGGTGTCTCAGGCACTGCCCATGGCCAAACTACACTTCCTAGGAAGCTCAGCAGCCCTGCTCAGAAGCCTCAGTTCCCAGAAAAGGCAAAGAGGGGCTAAACACTGGGTAGACTACGCTCCACAAATTCAGCTGAGCTTGCTTCTGCCTCCCAGGGAACCTGGTTTCAACTGCTGGCAACTGCTTCCTTCCGGTGCCTCCCTGGGAGGATGAACATCCTAGGGGCATTGGCTCCTGTGCCTACACTGAGCTTCATCTGCCTCTTGTTCAGGTGGGGGGAACCCATCAGTAAATTATAATTTTTATAATCCACTTGATTCATATGGGACATTTATAGCAGCTGTTTCTAACATCCTTTTCTGCTATCAGTGTGTCACTTCTGGGTCTCTACTGACTTTTCTTCATGTTATGGGGTTATATTTTCCTGCTTCTTTGCACACCTGGGTAACTTTTGATTGGATGCCAGACATGGCCAAGTACTGACTGATAGACTGCTTTCTATTTCTTTATTAGTCTCTGTCTGGAAAACTGCTAAATTACTTGGAAAGTCTGGCCTTTTCGTGGATTGCATGTATGCTTTCTAAAGAGGGTTCCAGTCAGCCTTTACTGTACAGCAAATCTGAGCCACCCACAGAGGCAATACTTCTTACTTAAGGTCCACTGTGATTCTCCAAATGTTAAGAGGCGTTTCCATTCCAGCTGGTGGAAATGCCAATTACTCCCAACCTTGTGTATAATCCAAGGATTTTTCTGCATGTTCATTTCTTCCTGTTCTTCCTCCAGCCTAGGAGGGTTTTCCTCACATACATGTGCTGATTACGACTCAAAGGCTTGTGGGGGAAACTCGATAGAACTCTCAATTCCTGAGTGCAGCTCTTCTCCAGTAATCCAACTCATGAATTTGGGTCACCTTGAATTCCTCAAACCCTAAACTCTGTCTCAATTCAGAAAGATGGCTGGGATCTGCTTGGCTTTCTCCTCTCATTGCTGCAGGCTGGAAACTTTCTCCAAGCACTAAGCTGGGGCAATCATAAGGCTCATTTCATTGCTTCCTTTCTCTCATGGAAAGCCATCCTGAGCCCTTCACTTCCCAATGTCTGATGAAGTTCATTCATACATTTTGTGTATCTTTTTTAGACATTTAAGGCAGGAGATTATATATATTAGACATTTACTGTAAAAGAAAAAGGGACTGTTGGAGTTGGCTATGAAAAAGATTAGTCAATATCCAGGTGCATTATGTCATATGCATTCCATACTCATAATAAGGCACGTTAGTTCCACCCCCCTCCAACCTTTTTTAAGAAACAGAGTCTTGTCACTCAGGCTGGAGTGCAGTGGCACGATCATAGCTCACTGCAGCCTAGAACTCCTGGGCTCAAGCAATCCTCTTGCCTCAGCCTCCCAAGTAGCTGGAACTATGGGCACACACCACCATGTCCAGCTATTATTTATTTTTTTGTAGAGATAGAGTCTCACTATGTTGCCCAGGGTGGTCTCAAATTTCTGGGCTCAAGTGATCATCCTGCCTTGGCCTCCCAAAGTGCTGAGATTACAGGTGTGAGCCACCATGCCTGGCCGGGTATGTTAATTTATGTAATTTCGGAGTAGATATAAATTTATGTTTAGCAACATTTCAAGTATCATAAATCTCATGTTCTTTCTGGACATTTAGGAGTTATTTTCCATGCTGATGCAATTTTAACATTTCAAGAGCATCTACAATGTTCACATATAACAATCATAGCATAACATTCTGTGATTATAGAGTAAAATGTTAAAATATTTGGATCATAATCAGATAGGGAGATTATCCTGGCTTATCTGGGTTTTCCCAGTGTAATCACAAGGGTCCTCAAACATGGAAGAGGGAGACAGAACACTCAAGTGTTTGAGTGATGTCAGACTGATTGGCCATTGCTGGTTTTGAAAGAAGTCCCAAACCACAGAATCTGGGCAACTTCTAGGAGCTGGAAGGGCAAGGAAAGATGCTCCCCTAGAGCCTCCAAAAAGAAAAGCAGCCCTGTCTACAGCTTGATGTAGCCCCGTGAGATGCATTTGGACTTCAGACCTCCAGAACTCTAAGATAATGATTTTGTGTTGTTCTAAGTCATTAAATCTGTGTTAGTTTGGTGCAGCACTCATAACAAACTAACATAATTTTACTTCCATATTTGTTATATTCATAGGTTTTCATTACATAATACCATTCCTGGGGTTCACGATTTCATTTATTAACCATGTCCCTCCAAGACTCTCAAGACATAAAAGTGTGATACAGGAGTTAATTTGGTGAGTTTCCATCATGTCTTACTTTCAAGAGTTTTTCTTTTCTATAAATTATCCCATTTTTACTAAAAATGTTTTCCATATCCATTGCCTCTACAGTTGTCTTTGTTTCTTTGGCACACAAGGCACAATTTAGTGCTAAAAGCACCATCACAATCTTTCATAAACATTCCTGTAAG